>NW_024423344.1:21570617-21581231 GCF_017311325.1 Ursus maritimus
AATAATAGAGAAAGGACCCAAATTAATAAAATTATGAATGAAAGGGGAGAGATCACGACCAACACCAATGAAATGAGAAGTATCATTAGAAACTTTTATCAACAGCTTTATGCCAATAAATTAAACAACCTGGAAGAAATGGATGCCTTCCTGGAAACCTATAAGCTACCAAGACTGAAAAAGGAAGAAATTGATTATTTAAACAGACCAATTAATTATGAAGAGATTGAAGCAGTGATCAAAAACCTCCCCAAGAACAAGAGTCCAGGGCCTGACGGATTCCCTGGGGAATTCTACCAAACATTCAAAGAAGAAATAATACCTATTCTCCTGAAGCTGTTTCAAAAAATAGAAATGGAGGGGCGCCTGGGTGGCACAGAGGTTAAGCGTCTGCCTTCGGTTCAGGGCGTGATCCCGGTGTACGGGATCGAGCCCCACATCAGGCTCCTCCACTATGAGCCTGCTTCTTCTTCTCCCACTCCCCCTGCTGTGTTCCCTCTCTCACTGGCTGTCTCCATCTCTGTCAAATAAATAAATAAAATCTTAAAAAAAAAAATAGAAATGGAAGGAAAACTACCAAACTCATTCTATGAGGCCAGTATTACCTTGATCCCCAAACCAGGCATAGACCCCATCAAAAAGGAGAATTACAGACCAATACCCCTGATGAATATGGAAGCCAAAATTCTCAACAAGATCCTAGCTAATAGGATCCAACAGTACATTAAAAGGATTATCCATCAAGACCAAGTGGGATTCATCCCTGGGATGCAAGGGTGGTTCAACATTCGCGACTCAATCAGTGTGATAGATCATATCAACAAGAAAAGAGCAAGAACCATATGATCCTCTCAACTGATGCAGAAAAAGCATGTGACAAAATACAGCATCTTTCCTGATTAAAACCCTTCAGAGTGTAGGAATAGAGGGTACATTCCTCAATTTCATAAAAACCATCTATGAAAAGCCTACAGCGAATCTTTCTCAACAGGGAAAAGCTGAAAGCCTTTCCCTTAAGATCAGGAACACAACAAGGATGCCCACTCTCACCATTTTTATTCAACATAGTACTAGAAGTCCTTGCAACAGCAATCAGACAACAAAAAGGGATAAAAGGTATCCAAATTGGCAAAGAAGAAGTCAAACTGTCTCTCTTCGCAGATGACATGATACTCTATATAGAAAACCCAAAAGAGGGGCGCCAGGGTGGCTCAGTCGTTAAGCATCTGTCTTTGGCTCAGGGCGTGATCCCAGGGTCCTGGGATCGAGTCCCACATCAGGTGCCTCCACTTGGAGCCTGCTTCTTCCTCTCCCACTCCCTCTGCTTGTGTTCCCTCTCTCGCTGGCTGTCTCTCACTCTGTCAAATGAATAAATAAATCTTTAAACAAAAAAAAAAAGGAAGAAAGAAAAAAACCGCAAAAGACTCTACCCCCAAACTACTAGAACTTATAGAGCAATTCAGTAATGTTGTGGGATACAAAATCAATGATCAGAAATCAGTTACATTTCTATACACGAACAATGACACTGAAGAAAGAGAAATTACGGAATCAATTCCATTTACAATAGCACCAAAAATCATATGTTATCTCGGAATTAACTTAACCAGAGACATAAAGGATCTATTAGAAACTACAAATCACTCTTGAAAGACATTGAAGAAGACACAAAAAGATGGAAAAATATTCCATGCTCATGGATCGGAAGAATAAACGTTAAAATGTTTACGCTACCCAGAGCAATCTACGCTTTCAATGCCATCCTGATCAAAATACCAAAGACACTTTTCAAAGAACTGGAACAAACAGCCCTTAAATTTGTGTGGAACCAAAAAAGGCCCCAAATCGCCAAGGAATTGTTGAAAAGGAAAAAGAAAGCTGGGGGCATCACAATGCCGGATCGAGCTGTACTACAAAGCTGTGATCACAAAGACAGCATGGTACTGGCACAAAAACAGACACATAGACCAATGGAACAGAATAGAGAACCCAGAAATGGACCCTGATTCTTTGGGCAACTAATCTTTGGCAAAGCAGGAAAAAACATCCAGTGGAAAAAAGGCAGTCTCTTCAATAAATTGTGCTGGGAAAATTGGACAGCTACATGCAAAGGAATGAAACTTGACCACTCTCTCACACCATACACAAAGATAAACTCTAAATGGATGAAAGACCTCAATGTGAGACAGGAATCCATCAAAGTCATAGAGGAGAACATAGGCAGCAACCTCTTTGACATTGGCCACAGCAACTTTTTTCATGACACATCTCCAAAGGCAAGAGAAACAAAAGAAAAAATGAACTTGTGGGACTTCATCAAGATAAAAAGCTCCTGCACAGCCAAGGAAACAGTCAAAAACACTAAGAGGCAGCCCACGGAATGGGAGAAGATATTTGCAAATGACACTACGGATAAAAGACTAGTATCCAAGATCTACAAAGAACTTCTCAATTCAATACACGTGAAACAAATAATCACGTAAAAAAATGGGAAGAAGATATAAACAGACACTCTTCCAATGAAGACATACAAATGGCTAACAGATACATGAAAAAATGTTCAAAATATTAGCCATCAGGGAAATTCAAATCAAAACCACATTGAGATACCACCTTACGCCAGTTAGAATGGCAAAAATTGACAAGGCAGGAAACAACAAATGTTGGAGAGAATGTGGAGAAAGAGAATCCCTCTTACACTGTTGGTGGGAATGCAAGTTGGTACAGCCACTTTGGAAAACAGTGTGGAGGTCCCTTAAAAAGTTAAAAATTGAGCTATATGGGCCAGCAATTGAGCTACTGGGTATTTACCCCAAAGATACAGACGTAGTGAAGAGAAGGGCCATACGCACCCCAATGTTCATAGCAGCATTGTCCACAATATCTACATTGTGGAAGGAGCGGAGATGATCTTCAACAGATGACTGGATTAAGAAGATGTGGTCCATATATACAATGGAATATTACTCAGCCATCAGAAAGAACGATTACCCAACATCTGCAGCAACATGGACAGGACTGAAGGAGATAATGCTAAGTGAAATAAGTCAAGCAGAGAAAGACAATTATCATATGGTTTCACTCATTTATGGAACATAAGAAATAGCAGGAAGATTGGTAGGAGAAGGAAGGGAAGAATGAAGGGGGGGTAAACAGAAGGGGGAATGAACCATGAGAGACTATGGACTCTGGGAAACAAACCAGGGCTTCAGAGGAGGGGGTGGGGACTGGGATAGGCCGGTGATGGGTATTAAGGAGGGCGCATATTGCATGGTGCACTGGGTGTTATATGCAAATAATGAATCGTGGAACATTGCATCAAAAACCGAGGATGTACTGTATGGTGACTAATATAACAAAATAAAAATTATTAAAAAAAAAAAGAAATAGGGAAAGACTAGATTAAAAGGCCAATTGGATTTAGCATAAGAACCCTATGGAAATTAAATATTTTGATTAATGACCTCTTTGACCATTAGAAAGCCTGGTAAATGAGGTCTGACATGATTGTGACATGGACTTATTTATAATGACTGAATATTTTGGGAGGCAGTTTTTTCATAAATAGGATAGGAATTCATATTTGGAATTGTGTTCCTATTTCCAAGTTCTGCCCTTTTTTTCAGATGTCAATAAACTCATGAGAAACTTTTCATTCTAGACATAATGTCCATTTTCTTAAGTCATCTTCAGAATTTCTGGCTTGACTTTCTCTTTTCCCAGCTTTATTGAGCTATAACAGACATATAACATGGTGTACGCTTAAGGTTTACAACATAACTTGATACACGTATATGTTGTGAAATGATTGCTACAATAAAATTAGTTAACACATACAAAAAAACACCAAAAATAGACAAATGGAATCACATCAAACTAAAAGGGTTCTGCAAAGCAAAGGAAACAGTCAACAAGGTTAAGATGCAATCAATGAAATGAGAGAAAATATTTGTAAACCATGCATCTGATAAGGGGTTAATATCCAAAATACATAAGTAACTCAAATCAATAACAAGAAAACAAGTAACCAGATTAAAGAATGGGTAAAGGACATGAATTGACATTTCTCAAAAGAAGACATACAAATGGCCAACAGATATATGAAAAGATACTGAATATCACTAATTATCAGGGAAATGAAAATGAAAACCACAATAATGTATCACCTCACACCTATTAAAATGATTATAATCAAAAAGACAAAAGATAACAAGTGTTGATGGAGAAAAGGGAGTCTTTGTGCACTGTTGATGAGAATGTAAACTGTTACAGCCATTATGGAAAACAGTATAGACTTTCCTTAAAAAATTTAAAATAGAACTAATAGGAAATGAAATCATTATTTCAAAGAGATATCTGCACTCATGTTCATTAAAGCATTATTCACAATAGCCAAAATATAGAAACAATCCAAGTGTCCATTGACAGATGAATGGATAAAAGAGATGTGAAATATGTATATATGTATATGATATGATATATATTCATATATATGCAAACCTCTGTTAATACATGAAACATTATATTAGAGCTTGTTTTTGGTACTTTGATTCTGTCTATATCATTCTCTGCACCATCATTTCTCTTTGGAGTTATTCTTTCAGTCCTACTCTTTTTCTTTTATGAAATTATGAGATCCTTGAAGTCAAGGCCCCTTTTTATAACTAGTGCCAAACAGAGGATTAAACATGTAGCAGGGCCTCCATTAAGGTATAATAAGTGAACCTCATAATCTTAGAATGGAAGGAAGACGTAAAAACCTGAGAGACCTGAACAGCCACTGTGGACTATGGAAAAAGTTGTTAAGTAGGACTAAGTCAAATGGTATCTGAGTGATATTGAAATTCAGCTGAGATTAGAAACCTTCACAAAAGGGGCGCCTGGGTGGCACAGCGGTTAAGCGTCTGCCTTCGGCTCAGGGCGTGATCCCGGTGTTATGGGATCGAGCCCCGCATCAGGCTCCTCCACTATGAGCCTGCTTCTTCCTCTCCCACTCCCCCTGCTTGTGTTCCCTCTCTCGGTGGCTGTCTCTATCTCTGTCGAATAAATAAATAAAATCTTTAAAAAAAAAAAAAAAAGAAACCTTCACAATGGGTCTAATCAGCAAGTGCTTCCTGGAGGTAAGGATGGCAGAATGACAAGGAAGAAAAGAGAATTTAATTTTTGGTAACAATGATTATCCAAGGGGTCCCAGAGAGTAGTCAGGCAAATGACTCAAGATTGACTAATTGACCAACGCAAGGCTGAGAGAAACTATGAGCATTCTCCATTTGCATGAGTTTTAGAGAAGCAACACCATCATGGGAAGTCCAGTCTTCATGTAAGGTGAGGGATAAAGTTAAAATTCTAAAAATATGATTTCCAAACCTCTTGGTGAACAAATGAGGGTGTCAGTAAAATTGGTGGCAGAAAAGTCATAAAAAAGCATGCTTTGGGTTTGGATTTTGATAACTGGACTGCGCAAATTAACAGATGAATAGGAGACAAAGGATATTATTCAGTCATGAGAAAGAAGGAAATTCTGCCATTTGCAACAACATGGATGAACCTGGAGGACATTATGTGAAGTGAAATAAGCCAGACACAGAAAGATAAATACTATATGATCTCATTTATATGTGGATTCTTTAAAAAAAAAAAAAAAAGTCAAACTTACAGAAGCACAGAATAGAATGGTGGTTACCAGGAGCTGAGGAGTATGGGGGAAATGGGGAGATATTAGTCAAATAGTACAAAGTTGTAGGGAAAAAGAAAAGGAAGGTGAATGAAATTAGAAGTAAATTGGAATTCTATGCCCAAGGAAATATTTTTCAAAAACAAGGGTGGAATGGGGTGCCTAGGTGGTGCAATCAGTGAAGCGTCTGCTTCTTGGTTTTGACGTGGGTTGTGATCTCAGCATTGTGAGATTGAGCCCTGCATCAGGCTCCACACTCAGCCCAAAGTATGCTTGAGATTCTCTCTCCCTAGCCCCTCTGCCCCTCCTGCTCATGCTCTCTCTTTCTCTCTCTAAAATAAATAAATTTTTAAAAAGAAAAAAAACCCAAAGGTAGAATAAAGACATTTTCAGACACATAAAGCAGAACAAATTCATCAACAGTAGACGCAAATTACAAAAATGTTAAGAAAGTCCTTGAGGCAGAAGGAAATATGGATCTACACAAAGGAATGAAGAGCACCATTAACAGTAACTACATGGTTAAACATAAATCCTGTAAAACATAATTCATGCTTTAAAATAAATAAGATATGGTAGGCTTATATATGATTAAGCGAAATGTGTGATAACAATACCATGAAGGCCAAGAGGGGAGAAATGGAAGAATGCTACACATGAAGTGGTATAATACCATTCAAAAGTAGACAGTGTTCAGAATGCATACCAATTTCTTACAGAAACTATGAAAATAACAAAAAAGAATTATAGTATCTAATACACCAATAAAGGAGATTAATGGAATCATAAAAATACTCAGATCAGGAGCACCTGGGTGGCTCAGGCAGTTAAGCATCCAACTCTTGATTTCAGCTCAGGTCATGATCTCAGGATCAAGAGATTGTGCCCCATGTCTTTTTCTCTCCCTCTCTCCCCCTCTGCTCCTTCTCCACCCACCCCCCTTTCTTTCTCTCTCTCTCTCTAAAGAAAAAAATTTCAGTCAAAAAACAATAATAACAATGAAAGAAGAGAAGGGGAACACAGAAGAAATGGAATAGATAGAAGACAAAGAGCAAAGTGGTAGAATTCAACTTAACTATATCACTAGTTATATAAATGGTCTAAATATTCCAATTAATAGGCACAGGTTTCCAGATTTGACTTCAAAAAGCAAGATCCAGCTATATGCTGCCAACAAGAACCACACTTTATATACAAAGTCACAAATAGATTACAAGTTAAAAGGCTAGAAGAAGATGTATCAAGCTAACACAATTTTTTTTAAAAAACTGGCATGGCTATGTTAATATCTGACAAAGTAAATTTTAAAGAAAATAATATTTGGGGGGATAAAGCTGACAAAGAAATCAATTCATCAGTAGGACATAGGAATCTTAAATGTTTATATACTCAGTGACAGAACTTAAAATGCATAAAGAAAAGGAAGGGGGAAATACCAATCTACAATGATGGTCAGACATTTCAATATACTCTCTCAATAATTGACTAAATAAATACAGGGGAAATTGGTAAGGATATACATTTGATAAACACAATCAACCAACTTGATATAATTGATATTTCTGGAACAATCTACTGAACAACAGCAAATATACATTTTTTTTCAAGTTCACACAGACCATTCCTGAAATAGATCATAGTCCTGGCTATAAAAGAAATCTCAAGTTTGAAAAGACACAGTCATAAAAAATATGTTCACTGACCACCAGAATTAAATTAGAAATCAATAACAGAATTATCTGTGGAAAATCTCCTGGATATTAAGAAACTAAATAAAATATGTGTAAGCAACACATAGATTTAAAAAAAAACAAAAGGGAAATTAGAAAGTATCTGAACTGAATGAAATTAAAAGGAAAATAAGGAAATATTGTAAAAACCTTATGCCAATCTGACAATTTAAATGAAATGAACAAATTCCTTGAACAAAAATAAATAGGTTACTGAAATATTGCCATAGTTTCTACAAAAGTTAACTTTGTGGTTAAAACTCCTCTACAAAGACAAGCCCAAATGGATTTACTGGTAAATTCAACTAAACATTTAAGGAAGAAATAATACTATTTCTACACAGGCTATTCCAGAAAGTTCAAGAAGAGGGGATATTTCCCAACTCACTCTGCAAAGTCATCATTACACTGATAGCAAAACCAAAGACATTACGAGAAAACTACAGTCAATATTCCTCATATATAGAGATACAAAAATTTTAAGCACAGTCTTGGCAAATCAGATTCAACAGTAGGTAAAAAGAATAAAACATCATAACCAAATGGGGTTTGTGCCAGGAATGCAAGGCTGATTAAACATTCAAAAATCAATCAATTTAATTCACCATATTAACAAACAAACAAAAAAAGAAAAACCATACATCATTTCAATACATCTATAAAAAGTATATGACAAAGTTCAACCTTCATTCTTATAAAAACTTCCAGCAAACTAGGAATAGAAAGGAACTTCCTCAAATGGACACAGGATATCTACAAAAATCCTAGAGTCAACATTCCACTTAATAATGTGGATTCCTTTCCTCTAAGATCAAGAATATCTACTCTCACTACTTTTATTCAACATTATACTGAAGGTTGTAACCATTGCAATAAGATAAAAAAAGAGAAATTAAAGGCATAAATATTGGAAAGAGAGAAGTAAAAAAAGATGACATGATCATCTGGGTGGAAATCTTATGGAATGTACAAAGAAGGTACTAGAAAGTAATAATGAGCTAACTAATACAGCAATATTACAGTATTATAATATCAATATATAATAATCATGTTTCTACATACAAGAAATGAACAATCAAAACATGAAATTTTAAGAATATGCACAGTAACATAAAAAATATGAAAATCTTAGGAAAATAACAAAACATTTTTGAGAGAATTTAAGAAGGTCAAAATGAATGGAGAACTATATCTTGTTCATGAATTGGAGTACTCAATATTTTTAAGATGTCAAATTTTACTAAGCTGTCTATAAATGCAACACAAAATCCCAATCAAAATCTCAGTGGGCACTTTTGTAGAAAGTAATAAACTGATTCTAAAATTCATATGGAAATGCAAAGGACCAGAGGTAGCCAGAACAAAGAACAAAGTTGGAGGATTTACACTACTTGATTTTAAGACTTATAAAATTATAGTAACCAACACAGTATGGTATAGGCATAAAGATGACAGACAGATCACTGGAATAGAAGAGAAAGTCCAGAAATAGATGCAAACATATACTGACAACTGATTTTCAACAAAGATACAAAGTCAATTCAATGGAAAAACAATAGCCTTTTTAACAAGTGGTGCAGAAACAACTGGATGTCTAGATGCAAAAAATAACTTCAGTACATAACTCACACCATATATAAAAAATAACTCATAAAGCCCAAATATTATTGAGAAAAATAAAGGTCTAAAACACAGACAGAACTTGTTCTTAGATTTGAAGACTTGATAGTAAAGAGATGAGTTCTCTCTAAATTGATCTATAGATTCTATGAAATCCCCATCAATATCTCAACTTTGAAGATGAAGAGGAAAGATTTGGTAAGCTGTTTCCAATACCTACATATTAATGCAAAAGCCTATAATAGTTAAGATATAGTTTTAAAAAAATAATTTTGGAAGACTCCATCTACTCAACATTAAGACTAGCTAAAAAGCACAGTAAATAAAGCAGTGCAATATTAGCCTAAAAATAGGCAAATAGACTTATGAAATAAATAGAATAGTCTAGAAAGATTTACAACAAAGATGGTGCAATAGAATATCAATATGGAAAAAAAGTTAAAATTCAACTCCCTTTCTCATACATACACAAAAATCAATTCCAGGTGGACTATACATCTAACAAAAAAGATAAAACAATAACCTATTAGAATATAATACTGGCAAATATATTCATAGTCTCTGGGTAGAGAAAGATATCTTAAACACAACACAAAGGCATTAACTGTAAAGGAAAACAGAGAACAAATTGACTCCATTAAAATTAAGAATTTCTATTTCTATTCATAGAAAGATACCATTAAGAAATCACACAGTACAAGAAGATATTTGCATATATACCCAGCAAAGGGCTCCTATCTAGGATACTTAAACAACTCCTACAAATCAATAAGAAAAAGACAAACAGGGGCACCTGGGTGGTACAGCCAATTAAGTGACCGACTCTTGATTTTGGCTCAGATGTGACCTCAGGGTCATGAGATTGAGCATTGCATCGGGCTCCATGCCCAGGTGCAGAGATTCTCTCTCTCCCTCTGCCCTCCCCAACTCGTGCTCACTTGCTCACGTTCTCTCTTTCTCTCAAGTAAATAAATAAATAAAATCTTAAAAAGAAAAAAAAAAGAAAGAAAAGGACAAACAACCCAGTAGGAAAAAAATGAGAAAGAAACTTGAAAAGGCACCTCTAAAAGTTAATATCCAAATGCTAACTTACATAAGAAAAGATACTCTCCTGCATAGGTAATACTTTATCAAAGAATGGAAGATGAACCACAATGAAAGACCAGAATGGCTAAACTTAAAAAGATTGAAAACACCAATATTGGAAAAGATGTAGGCCAATGGGAACTCTCTATATGTCTGATGGGGAAAAAATTAAGTACAACCATTTTGGAAAACAGGTTGGCATTATCTACTAACACTGAAGATACTCATGTCCTATGGCTCATCAATTCCACCAAAATATACATGCAAAGATGTTAAGAAGAATGTTATAGAAATATTATTTGTGGTCAGAGAGTTAAGACGGCGGAGGAGTAGGGGACCCCTTTTTCAGCCGGTCCCCTGAGTCCAGCTGGATAGGTACCAGACCAGCCTAAACAACCACGGAATCAGCCTGAGACGCAGGAAGATACATCTGGATCTCTACAAATGAACATCTCCAGCGCTGAGTATTGAGGTACGAAGCGGGGAGCCGTGAAGCCGTGCACA
>NW_024423344.1:21586542-21636978 GCF_017311325.1 Ursus maritimus
ACCCCAATGTTCATAGCAGCAATGTCCACAATAGCTAAATTGTGGAAGGAGCCGAGATGCCCTTCAACAGATGACTGGATTAAGAAGTTGTGGTCCATATATACAATGGAATATTACTCAGCTCTCAGAAAGAACGAGTTCTCAACATTTGCTGCAACATGGACGGCACTGGAGGAGATAATGCTAAGTGAAATAAGTCAAGCAGAGAAAGACAACTATCATATGATTTCTCTCATCTATGGAACGTAAGAACTAGGATGATCAGTAGGGGAAGAAAGGGATAAAGAAAGGGGGGTTAATCAGAAGGGGGAATGAAACATGAGAGACTATGGACTATGAGAAACAAACTGAGGGCCTCAGAGGGGAGGGGGGTGGGGGAATGGGATAGACCGGTGATGGGTAGTAAGGAGGGCACGTATTGTATGGTGCACTGGGTGTTATATGCAACTAATGAATCATCGAGGCTTACATCGGAAACCGGGGATGTACTGTATGGTGACTAACATAATATAATAAAAAATCATTTAAAAAAAAAGAAATATTATTTGTCACAGGCAAAAGTGAAAAAATTCCAACAGTAGAGTAGATAAATAAATTATGGTATATTTATATTATGATGGAATACAACACAGTAATAAAAAATAAACTATATCTACTCACAACAACATGGATGACTCCAGAAAGTGAAGGTGTACCAAAGAAGACAGACAAAATAAAAACACACACTATATGGCTTTACTTATATAGTGTCCAAAAAAAATAAACCAAGTTAAATCTTAGCATCTGGGAACACAAACATTTTCAGGTGGTAAAACATAAAGAAAAACAAGGATGTTATTATAATAAAAGTTGCAGTGGTAGTTACCTTTGTGGGGAGAAAGGAATTGGTGATTGGGGAGGGACATGAAGGGGGCTTCCTAGAAGCTGGTGATGCTCTATTTCTTGGGTAGTAGTTCTACAATTATTTGGTTTATGATGCATTAGTAAGCTGTACATACTTGTCATATGCAGTTGTTATGTATATAATATTCCACAATTTTACAATGCTAAATTAACAACAACAACAAAACCAGACTTCTCTGGGCAGGCTTCTATGGCTTATGTATGAGTAATGCCTACAATGAGAAGCTGTTGGCCAAACACCAATCACCCACTCCCAAAACTATATTCACCAGAGAACTGACTCTCAATTGTTTTGTCATATGTGCTGAGAGTTGTCAGGATCTAGTGCAATAATCCAAGCCTGGACAGGAACCGCTGTATTTTCACTAGTCATCATTCATTCCTACTAATTCATTCATTAAGCACAATAATATTAAGCATCATCTATTGCCCAGGTGTTGGGCAAGGTGCTGAGGTTGAAGCTCAGTGGTGGACAAGAAGTCATGATCACTGTCCTCATGGAGCAATCCCAACGTAGTGCAGGGCAGCAGGGATGGCAATGAGGGAGCCAGGGGACATGGGGGAGGGAATAAACAACATTAATAACTGTGGAGTGAATGAACGTGTGTTACTGCTTTTCCGTCAAAAAGCTAGGTGAGGATATTACAGGAAAAACATCACTTGAGAAGCCCTCTCTATGGAAGGTATCTCCTTGAATTCCTTAACTAAAGGTTTAAACAGACCAGCAAGATACTATGTTATGATTCCCTCATTTTGGAATAAGTTGTGGATCCCTACTCTCAGATTTAGCCCTTTTTGGAAGCCCTCTCCATGACTATAGTATTGAAACATGGAAGAAAATAGGTAGACTTGGGTATAAATATCACCACGGGTCCTTTCAGAGAACTATATGTTTCGTATCTCTGAGATCACTGAAATTTAATGATTTATCTATAGCCTCTATTTTCATGTTCAGGGTTTATTTTGGATAGCAAACTTTTAGTTGATTTCAACAATTCAATCCATGAAGTAGTTCCCGAGTGCCTGTGTATGCCAGGCTCTGCTCTAGGCACAGGATACATACTGAGACCTAAGTGCCCCAAAGAGACTATAGGCTTTAGTGACCACTGGGGCTAACATGAGGTCCTCTTGAGGTGGCTGGTCCTGGGTGGGACTGTCACATTAGATAATGTGTCCAGTCTCAGACCAGATCATGACCTCAAAGGAACTTGGTGGGATGGGGCAGATCAGGCACTGCCTGTACACTCATTATCCAGAGCCCTTCATCTGGCCTTCTAGATAGGGAAGATTCCTCAAAAAACTTTTTCACCACATTAGTCCTTTTATTAATTAAACGAATACTTGGTGAGTGCAGCTATGTCAGCACTTATCATCCCATTGGCTGCAGGTGTTAATGGCTCTAGCAAGAACTTTTTCCCTTCAGAGCTAGAATTCCAGGACAAATGATAAAACATTTTGTGTGGAGCTGTGGTTCTAGCTCAGGATAATAGAGGCAGTAGATGGCAGAGCCTCAGTGAAGGCTGACACACACGCTTCCATCACATCCTTTGGTGGATGTACACGTGCACATCAACTTTGGGGGGCAGGCTCCCTCTCCTCTATACCTCCAACCACTAACCTGTTCCCTAGTCTGCATCTTAGTGTGATGGCACTGCTAGTCCTGAGCATGGCATGAGCTTGGCATGAGCCTAATTTATGCAGAAGACTCCAAGACGGAAGTAGGGAGCGAAAGGCTTTCCCCACTGGGAGTACGGGGAGTTGGTGAGACCATGGACAGACTGGGTGGAAGTATGCCTTGTTGGTGGTTTAACAATTTCATCCTGAGAAAAAGTACTCAGCAAACTGACGGCAAGGCATACTCATCAAAAGTTAGTTTTCAAAAAGCAGGAATAAATGCAAACAATGTAATGATACAATGCATAAACTACCTACCTTGATACAGACACTGCCAGCCTTTCCTCTCCAACTGCAAAAGCAAACATCTCTCTGTCTCCTCAGAAACAGAAAGAAAGCATTCCTTCTCCAGGGACCACCCCAACAGTGTGTGTGGGAGAGATACAGGGCTCGTCAACTGCTGGCTCCTTATTACAACCGCCCTTCTCCCTACCCAAGTAGGCAGACGCACACCACGACTTTTTATCCCCAAGTGAGACTATGGCCCTACTGTCCACATGAGGTATTTTACTGCTAGAAAGGGGGAGTTCCTTCAGTCTTCTCGGCCAAATAAGAAGGTTCCACCTTCTTATTCTCAAGGAGCTTACAGGGAGCAGGGAAGTGGGAAATTCCAGTTCCTAGGGGGTCCTTCTTTATTTGGGGGAGAAGGGCGTAAATATGGGCATGTATAAAGCATGTGCATTATAAAGTGTGTGTGTGTAACCAGAGGAGAATAAGTAAAAATCTGGGCACAAAAGAAGGTTTTTTTTTTTTTCATTTTCACTTATTTTAATTAAGTTGTGAGGGGTTTTTTCTTTATTCTCTCTTCTATTTTTTTCTCTATGTGAACTAAGGAAGAGAATGGCATTGACAAAGTGTTTGTAAAGAGGTTTCTTTAATATTTCTATCTCCTTGGAGATGCAGCAAAAGGAGAAAGAAAGTTGGTTTACTTTATATTAGGCCTTTAAAAAAAATCTGATGTCTTCATATATTCTGAGCAGATGTGAATGGTAATAGTGCCAGCATCCTGGACTAAGATTCCACCAGTTTCCTCCGTTGCAGCCAATCTCCAACCCCCACCCCCATCCTCAACTAAAACAGATCCGAAATTCAGAAAGCCTAACCATCCCTGCATTTAAAAATATATTTGCGTCATCCAGTGACTTTATTTCCTTCCTCAAAAAAAAATCCTGTAAATTTATTTTGTGAAGAGGAAGGGTAAAAAGAGTATCTTTTCAGTACCCCTGTAGTCTGTAGGCTGACCCCAAAACTGAATATACATGATCATGACTATTTGAAAACTGCGCTGTTACTCTTGTAAGGGTGAATAGCTCTATTCATTGCTTTCTTTCCCTTCAATATGAAATGAAGATAAACAGTGAGAGTGGCATTGTATTGGTTTGTTTAAACACCAGTCTCTCCTCTTAAAAATACTGTGTTAGTATGAAACTTCCCTGACATGATTTTAAACCCCAGTGTGTACCCTATTGGTTCTGTTCACCAGAAGCTACGGTTCACTGGCAAGAGCCATTAATCAGAAGAACAAATGGGATGTACAGGATCCTGGAAATGGTATAAGGACTCTGCTTCTCTGCAGAGGAGTTCCCTTCCTCTGCCCCATCTTGGCTCAGGACCCAGCTGAAGACATAGGACCCCAAGTACAACACATTCCCTCCCCTCCTGGGTGGGAACCATAGGAGAACAACAGGGCTCAGGGAGGTACTGTGACATTCTGAATCCCTGATGACATAACTGGGTGTCACCACTGCCTGTGCATAATAGGAAAGGGGCAGTAAGTTGTATAAAATGTGCTTATGCTGGTCTATGAGACTAGACAAGCTCCAAGAACCCTTCCAGTCCATGTCCCACAATACCAAGGGGCATCCACATCCCTGCCAGCTTTGAGCAAGTGCACACCACAACCATCTTGGTCAAAGCCAACTCTGGGCACTCACCCTATAAGCCTGAGCTGCTTTCCTGTCCACCCTTTATTTTTTTATGACATTTGAGAGGAAAAGTATAGGAAATGGTTTTAGAGGGTAAAGAGGTTACTTTCATTCACAGAATTGACATTTTAGAACAAGGCAAAACTAAGTTATTTCAAAGTCTTAGATTTAATTCATGCCATCAGGAACCAAACATTTTCAAGAGTTAGTGGGTATAATGGACCAAAAACTATGAGAAAGATACTATCAACACTCAGGTTACATAAAGAGAACAGAGAGAGAGAACAATTAGAACATCAACCCAAAATATAGTGGAGGCATCCTTCTAATCTTTTTATTTTACACCTGGGGCAGGATGCAGGAGAGTTGGTGTTAGCTTTTGGGTTTTTGCTTGCAACAAACACATTTCATTTTTAAGCTGAGCTGTGCCAGTTAGTGACATAATGTCCACACAGTAATATGATATGGTAAGTACAAATGCAGTGCGCAGACCAGACTGTGGCCTGGGAAACACAAGCTCTGTCCATATATCAATGGGAATGGCCTGGAACTCAGGGAGAGAGTATTTTGAAGCAATCGCACATGAATTCACCTTCAGGAGATTAGAAGCTGATGTCACCAGGAGAGTGAAGTCATCAGAAATGACCTAAACTGATGGGATGTTGCCAGAACAAAGCCACACTGTGCAGACACACAGTTTAACTCCTTCTGGGCTTGAGATTTCTCCAAGGCCTTTTTTGGTGAATACGAGGAGCCTTCAATAGAGACAACAAAGCCAACATGACTCCCATTCTCCTTGGCATCAGCCGGTGTTACTTGATGGAAGAGGCTTGAAAATAGATTCCACTAATTAAATGCTCAAGAGGTAAACCCCCATCTTTTCATTCAAGCATTCTACCATCTCTATGCTTCCCCAGGGGATAAGTACTAGTAGGCTTGTAATAAATAGCAATTGATTTGGAGTGAATGGAATTGTTGACAATTCCAGAGTGAAATAGATGGGCCCCTGGAATGGTGGTGGAATAACACTACCAAAAACAGTCCCTTTGAAAAGCAACTTGCTGACTGAGTCTGTCTGTGAGCCTCAGTGGAGCATTCTGTGAGCAATAAGATACTGGGCCATGCCTGCCTCCATGGAACTGCCTCCAGGAGCCATACTCTTCTACTTGTTACCTTTATTCTTGAGAGCCAGCGCCACCTGCTTGTTTCACTCCCTTCTAATATCAACCCTTCGCTACTAGAGAACTCATATGGCCAGTCATACCTCACTCAGGCCAAGTAATAATACCAACATACCTTCAAAAGTTAAGTGCCTCCCTTCAAGGCAGTAGCCATATGAACACGGAATCATCAAAACAGGTGAGAGAATATCCTGCTGGAGGCCTCCTTAGAGGCAGAGAGTTGAACCTGTCCTCTTTACTGGAATGAATCTAGAATCTAGAATCCATAATTAAGTGGGAGGACATGGACAAAAGCACCTTACAAGCTCAAAGCCATTTTTCACTGAAGAATATTTTGACTTCACGATGGTCCTCTAAAAAGCAACTATAAAAGAGCAACATCAAAGGGTATAACCTTAATGAGTAGGCAAAGTGGGAGGCTAGCTGCCCATACAGAGTGGTGGAAGTTATTCACAGAAAGTTTCCCGCCCCTATACCTCTCACTCCTAATGCCTATCACATGCCTAAAATCCACTCTCAAACAATTTGCCCTAACTCAGTGCTTTTTCACATTTTTCTCATTACAACCCATGCAAAGAATGTATTTTACAGCAATTTTCAATACTGTCTCATACACACACAACTGAAACAAAACTTTTGCCATGGAACAATTTCTTTCCGCTACCTAAGATGTGCTCCGATAATTTCTACTCTGCTTCATTCTATTTCATTTTTCCATGCTGCTCCCACTCACTAATTTAATTTAACAATCACTAATGGGTCAAGATTCACAATTTGAAAAACGCTGAGATTTAAGACCATTTAGGAACAGAACAGATAAAATACAAATTAGGGTATTCAAGGCAGGGAAATAAGATCAGAGGGGAAATCCCACAATGCTTTAAGGCAAAGTCACAGGAGACCTTTCAGTCTTCTGACCACAGAACTCCTCCTCTCCTCACACACTCTCAAACTCATCCACAATCACAGAAAGATAATATACCCTCCTGGAAAGAATCTAACAGAAATCATCATGCTTGTTGGGGGTTTGTGGTTTTTGTTGTTGTTGTTTTGTCATGCATTATTTAACTGAGACCAGTTCAAACCACTGCACCAAAGATCAAAAGGACAATGCCCAACAAATGGACTGACACCATTATGAAGCTGAGACTGAAGTGGGCCAGTTTTCTGGATATGAGTCAAACTGCACTGATTTGAGTACACTCTTGCATCTACTTGCGCTGTAAATGAAAAAGTTAGCTCCACCTCTCATACTAAAGTATCTGACAAATCATCAGAGCCATTGGCTTTGGAAGCTAGGGTTGGCTTTCAGTGCCATTGAAACATCAAGAGACTTAGGCTGACTCTATCCTGCACTACTGGATGAGCTACCGTGACCAAACATTAAGTCAATTTTTAAAATACATTAAATATTTCTGAAGCCCTTACTAGGCTGGGCACTATAATAAATTTGTGGAGCCTTTTATTTGGTTGAATAGTCCAGGTGTTTGATTGAACTAATATAGTTCAGAGTTGTGGTTATGCTTATTATAATAATCCTGAGTCCCAACAGCCTTCAAGATCCTGACACAATTTGCAGGTTTTTAAAATACTGTCCAACATTTGTTGTCCTGCAATGAAATGTTACTGTTGTTGATCTTTCAAATGTACTTTACTAAAATATCAATAACTTTCAAACATTCAAATTAAAATCTGAAATAATGTACCTTCCACTGAGAGAGACAACTCACATATCTTAAAAGGGGGAACCAAAATGGTCAGTTTCACTCTCTGTTTCCATTGAGACTAATTTCCTGTACACTTGCCTTTAGATTTAAAATGAGTGAGAAATAATCTACTTTTTAAAATTAAATCTTACCTTAATAAATTTAAATCTTACCTTAAAATTAATAATCTACTTTTTTACTTTAATTAATAAAATTAAATCTTACCTTAAAATTGATAATCTACTTTTTTAATTTAAAACTTACCTTTTTTGAAGTATTGCACCAGCCAGTAGGAGAGGTCCATCCCTAATATTTGTAATATCCAAGCAAAAACACATATGGAGACCAGGTTCACGTGCCCCTTTCTTTGCTCACCTGAGGAGCACTGATTAAATGCATGTGGGCACTCCAGCCAGCATGTGCAGGCTCTGCCCCCCCTCATTCCACCTCCAAATATAGCCACCCCTCAGACCTAAATGGGTGCACACCAGGGTAGACACGGGGCCAGGGATGCCTAGGTGCTGGTCTCAGAGCATAGTCTAGAAGTGGGATGTCAGGGGAGGTATGGGAGATTGGTCAGAATTGGGCCAGAGCAGGCATGAGGTCCAAGGAAGGAGCCCCAGTTGCCCAAAATCTGAGTGAGGGGTTGGGGGGAGGTACAAATCCTTTGCTAGTATCAATATATTCAGATTAATGCATTCAATGTGACACATGCAACATCTGCAGCCCACTAATGAAACCTCATCATTACATCCTCAGAACAAACATGAATGCATGCCCAGCCCTAATTTAGAACCCAAGTTCTAGTACATTCATTCTTAGAAAACAAGACAAAACAAAAATAAAATCAGACTTCATTATTTTTACTCAAGTAGCACTTTTATTTGCTTTTTTAAAAAGCCTATTTCTGATATACTCTTTTTTTAAAAAAAATATGGTGTTTCAATTTGGAACCCATTTTAAAAAGGGCCTGCTTTGAGCAAGTTCATAAAGACCTTTTTCCTGATGTTCTCTTTTGCTGTCCATGCATTCTGCCCATTTGCAGAGATCGTGGAAAGGAGAATGGGAAATGCACAGAAAGCAGATCTTTTTTAGCAGGTCTATACATCAGAGGAAGGAGAAAGTATGGACTATTAAACTCAGGTCTCCTGACATCAGCCAGTATATCATAATAGCTTGTCTGTTAGAGTGTCAAGTAACCCGTAGGAAAGAAAACATTTCTCAAACACCTGTAAGTCCATTCCAGGGGGCAGATATGGCATCCTCTCCCACCTGGGACCACTGCAAAGCTAAAATCAACAATTAAGAACAGCTGCAGCCTTGCAACCAGCTGCCCTTGCTAACCTCCTTGGAGGGAGGGCAGGCAGAGTTCTAGGAGGGGTAATCAGCAGAGAAAACTGAAATTCCTCTTTCTCTGCATTACTTTTTTCTCTTGTGAAATATGTTGGAACTTCCCCGGCATGCTGAAGATGTTCCCAAGATTGCTTTTTTGTTTGTTTGTTTACCAAACATCCTGCAATATTTTCAAGCCTTGTAGACCATGGGGATGTCTAATTTTCCATTTCACAGAGCTAGGGCTCACAGCTTCAAATTGCTGCAGGAATTGATTCCAATAGGCATGGAAATTTTGTTGCTTTTGAATAAATTTCTTTGGGAAGAGATCACTAATATGTGTCACTTAGTCACAGGTTATGGGACCTCTCAAGAGCTAAGTGAAAAACAGAAGAGATCAACAGCCGTTGGTAAAATCATATGTGCGGCAAATCCTCTCAAAGGATTTGATGGGCCCACACATCAGAAAGGAAAGAAGAGCCACAGCCAGATAAAGGGAAGGCTAAAATGATGAATAATGGTTGGTAGGTATCTCAGGAGAGTGAAAGCAAGGAGGAAAAGAATTTCAGGGTTGTTCTAGGAAGATTAATGCAATAAAAGAATTATCTGCAAAAATGAAATTCATCAGAGAAAACTTCTGATACTGTTGACTTTTATTTGGGGGGGGGGGAGACTATCGCCCTGAGGGAAACAGCAGAAAAGCCATGAGCTAAATCATTTATAATAAAGAAGGAGAAAGAATCGGAAAATAGATTACTTAGAACATCCTCCTTCTCTCCCAGCCTTTCAAGCAGTAAAATGGTGAGTTAAGTGAGATTGTCTCATGAGATTTCTCATCTCTAAATCTTGTTTCTGGCTGCATTTCTCCCATCCCCTTTTGCCTATGGCCCTACTGCTAATGGAGGTGTTCAACACATAAGCCTGGGGTTCACTCAATTTTCGTTCAGCTTCTCCATTTCACTTTTAAATAAATTAGGTCACCTTATCAGCACGAATTGTGATTTAGAGAGAAGACAGAAGAATAAATCAGGTTTGAAGGCCCTTTTGCTGTGGATGTTTCATGCCTGTTTGGGTGACGTTTTAGTGACATTAGTTGTAGTGCTTTCTTGTGCTTGCCCATTCTAGGACTTCATAGTGTGAAAAATAAAAATAAAACTACCCGCAAAAAGTCAATTCCCAGATATCTGATATCTTGCTTATATGCCTAGGTTGCCTGTTTTTAAAACAAGAACATGATCATCTGTGAATCTGTCAAGTCATAGGTCAGAGATCCTGCTCTAAATTTGTTTTGCTACGTCACTACACACCAAATGTCTAATGCAGATGTTTTTGGACCTGAGAAGTCAACTTACTTGAAAAGTTTTTGTTTAAATTTTTAAGAAAGTTATTAATGGCACCTCATCAAGAAGATGCAACAGAACTTTAAAAAAAATAATTCATAAACCACTCAGTTCTAATGTTATATACTTCTAGGAACATCCAATATATGTTATCCCTTCTCTTTTGATTTACCATTATTTCACTCCCTTCTTAAAGTTACCCATGCCACAGAGGTCAACAAACTTGAATTTCTATATTTTGCAAAAGGAGCATCTAGTACTCTCTTTAATTTCTAGCAAAAGCTAATTAAGGTTTTGAGGTTGCTGCAAGACTATGCCTTTCAGATCTCCAACTATGGGAATATAATTGACCAAGGTCTCTAGTTACTGCACTCTGATATCCACCACCACATCTGTACCAAGATCACATTTGCCACAGGCTACTCCCAGCCAATGACTAGGTGTGGCAGACAGTCTTGTTTCCAGGAAACAGAGGACTCCCCAGACAGCCAACATTGGATCAAGCACTCCCCAGGGGCCTTTCTGAACCTTTCTTAGGCTGCACAATGGTCAAGGACACTTCTACTCAACAGTTTCCTTCTCTCTTTCACTTGTTAGACTAGCATCGTAGTCTAATGACTCTGCCCAACTCCCTCTTCATTTTCTCTCACATGGGCATTCCCCCTAATAAAATCCTTGCACATTTAATCCCATCTTAGTGTCTACTTCCCAGAGAAACCAGACTAACACAGCTTGCTTTTTCATTCTTGGTCCCTTTCAATAAAGATGGGAAGATTGTATCTTAATATACAAATATGGGCTCCTTACTTTCTGTTAGATTGGGTCACAGTCTAGAGGAAATAGATAAAACCGGCGTAGTAGAGAACAGATGACCTCACATTTTCATTCTTTCAGGGCACAGATTACCCTGTATACTAGTCCTTGCTCTTAAATTCACTAATTTCAAACAACCTTAAAAGGTGGGGTTGGAGGGGTGAATAAGGTTTGATAAGGGATACTAAAAATCATCCTAATAAAAATATAAGCAAGATAGTCCAATATCTCAAAGGTTTGGTTTTATGAAGTTGTATCTGACAATGTGAATAAAGGTTAATTTCTTCAAGTATTTTTATAATCTTTTGTTACAACACTAATAATTTTCTTTTATCAGTGGATGAATTGGGCTAGAATGCCATGGAACCTTTTCTGGGTCCACCCAAGCTTCATCAAACCAAAAGTGATGGTTTGGCAGGAAGTCTTCTTGGTCTATTAACTATCAGTGGAAACCACCATGGGCAACCCTATAGTCTTACCAGAGGAGTTTCTGGGACCTTCATTTCTGTTCAGCCCAATCCTAGCAGACAAGAGAATAATAGGAATCATCAATTCTGCTGAACTGCACCAATATGATTCCAGCTGTTATAGCAAAAGCCCTGGAATTCTGCTCATTTCATAAGCAGGGGGGGTATCACTTCATCTCTTCTTCCCTTATCCCCATTAGTTCTGGAAGAATTAGCAACTTGGAACATGCTAGTTGCCCACGCAATGTCCATTCTCCTTTTTTCATCCTAAGAAAAATCTCAATTTTGTTCAGAGTGTGATATGTCCAGCTAAAAATAGTACATTTTCCGGTCTCTTTTGTAGCTAGGATTGGTCATGTAACATAGTTCTAGCCAATGAGATGTAATAAGTCATTGGTTGGAACTTCTAGGAAACCTCTTTAAAAGAGAGTCATCTAAAAGATTTTGCAGTTGGAAAACGATAAACTGATTCTAAAACATATATGAATTATACAATTCACAGCTAACATCATACTCAATAGTGAAAGGTTGAAAGCTTTTCCTCTAAGATCAGGAACAAGATAATGGTGCCCCCCCCCATTTTTATTCAACACGGTACTGGAAATCCTTACCAGAGAAATTAGGCAAGACAAAGAAATAAAAGGCATCCAAATCAAAAAGGAAGAAATAAAATTATCATTATTTGCAAATGATATGATCCTATATAGAGAAAATCCCAAAGACTCAATCAAAACATTGTTGGAACTAATCAACATATTCAGTGAAGAAGGACATAAAATCAACACACAGAAATCAGTTGCATTTCTACACACTAACAATGAAACATCTGAAAAAAAAGAAAGAAAGCAAGCTATCCCATTCACCATAGCATCAAAAACAATAAAACACTTAGAAATAAATTTTTTTAAAAGATTTATTTATTTATTAGACAGAGAGAGGCAGCCAGCGAAAGAGGGAACACAAGCAGGGGGAGTGGGAGAGGAAGAAGCAGGCTCCTAGTGGAGAAGCCTGATGTGGGGCTCGATCCCGGAACGCCGGGATCACGCCCTGAGCCGAAGGCAGACGCTTAACGACTGCACCACCCAGGTGCTCCTAGAAATAAATTTAACCAAGGAATTGAAAGATTGTACAATGAAAGCTACAAAACTTGGATGAAAAAAATTGAAGAAGACACTAACAAATGAAAGATATTCCACGTTCATGGATATAAAGAATTAATTATTAATAAGTCCATTATACCTAAAGCCATCTATAGATTCAATGCAGTCCCTATCAAAATTCTAATAGTGCTTTTCACAGAAAGAAAAAAAAAATCCTAGCCAAAGCAATCCTGAGAAAGAAGAATAAAACCAGAAGTCACACATTTCCTAATTTCAAACTATACTACAAAGCTATGGTAATCAAAACAGTATAATCAAAACTAGCATAGGGGCACCTGGGTGGCAGAGTCGTTAAAGCGTCTGCCTTCGGCTCAGGGCGTGATCCCGGCGTTATGGGATCGAGCCCCACATCAGGCTCCTCTGCTATGAGCCTGCTTCTTCCTCTCCCACTCCCCATGCTTGTGTTCCCTCTCTCTCTGGCTGTCTCTACCTCTGTCAAATAATAAATAAAATCTTTAAAAAAAAGAAAACTAGCATAAAAACAGACACATAGACCTATAGAATAGAATAAAGAGCTCAGAAATAAACCCCCATGTATATAGTCAACTAACATTTGATAAGGAAGCCAAGAACAGTCTATGGGAAAAAGATAATCTCAACAAATGGTGCTGGGAAAACTGATAACTACATGCAGAAAAATGATATTGGACCCCTATCACAAACCCTCACAAAAATTAACTCAAAATAAATTAAAGACTTAAAAAAAAAGACCTGATACCATAAAACTCCTAGAAGAAAACATAAGGAAGAAGCTCCTTGACATAGTTTTAGCAATGACTTTTTGGATATGACACATGACAAAAGAAAATAAGCAAGTGGGACCACAGCAAGTGAAAAAGCTCTGCACAGCAAAAGAAACAATCAATAAAATGAAAGACAACCTATGGAATGGGAGAAAATATTTGCAAACTATATATTAGATAAGGGATTAATATCTAAATTATAGCTAGAACTCACATAAGTCAATAACAATGAAAACAATCAATTAAAAAATAGGCTGAGTCAAAGAGGGCCAGGGCAGGATGGAGGCTGGGAGGCCAGGGCAGCAGCCATGAAGCTTGATGGGAGGAAAGAACCCAGGGACATTGATGGGCCCTGGTGGCCAGGGTGCCAACCCAAGGCAGGGATACCCAGTTCTTTCCCTGGCCGCCCATGCTCCCCATGAAAAACCAGCTCTGAGGCCGCCCAGTGCTGCTGCACATGTCAGCTTCTGGAGCATCAGCTGCTGGGGACACAGGGGTGGCGTCAGAGCCCAGTGTGATTAAAATGGGGCGCCTGGGTGGCACAGCAGTTAAGCGTCTGCCTTCGGCTCAGGGCATGATCCCGGCGATATGGGATCGAGCCCCACATCAGGCTCTTCTGCTAAGAGCCTGCTTCTTCCTCTCCCACTCCCCCTGTTTGTGTTCCTTCTCTCGCTGGCTGTCTCTATCTCTGTCGAATAAATAAATAAAATCTTTAAAAAAAAAAAAGAGTAACTAAATACATTTTTCCAAAGAAGACATCTAAATGGCCAATAGGCACATGAAAAGATAATCAACACCACTAAGCACCAGAGAAATGCAAATCAAAACCACAATAAGGTCTCACCTCATTAGAATGGCTATCATCAAAAAGACAAGAGATAAGAAGTATTGTTGAGGATGTGGAGAAATTGGACCCCTGGCACTCAGTTGATGGGAATATAAACTCATTCAACCCCTGTGGAAAACAGTATGGAGGTCCCTCAAGAAATTATAAGTAGAACTGCCATATGACTCAGCGATCCCACCTCTGGGTATATATCCAAATGAAATGAAACAAAAAAAAGATATCTGCACTCCCATGTTTATTGCAGCATTATTCACAATAGCCAAGATACAGATTCAACCTAAGTGTCCATGGATGAATGGACTAAAAAGATTTCAATTCTTCAATGATATACAGCCATGAGAAAGAAGAATATTTTGCCATTTATGCCAGCATGAATGAATCTTGAGGGCATTATGCTAAGTGAGATATCAGACAGAGAAAGACAAATATTGTATGATATCACTTGTATGCAGAATCTAAATAAGCCAAACTCATAAAAACAGACAGTAGATGGTGGTTACTGGGTCAGGTGGTGGTGGGTTGGAAGGGAGTGGAATGGGAAGATGTTGTTTAAGGGTACATGCTTATGGGGCGCCTGGGTGGTGCAGTCTTTAAGCGTCTGCCTTCAGCTCAGGGCATGATCCCAGCATTTCGGGATCGAGCCCCACATCAGGCTTCTCCGCTAGGAGCCTGCTTCTTCCTCTCCCACTCCCCCTGCTTGTGTTCCCTCTCTCGCTGGCTGTCTCTCTCTGTCAAATAAATAAATAAAATCTTTAAAAAAAAAAAAGGGCACATGCTTACAACTAGTAGATAAATAAGTCCTGACAACCTAATGTACAGCATAATGATTATAGTCGATAATACTGTATTACAAACTTCTAAGTTGCTAAGAGACTAGACCTTAATTATTCTTACCATAAAGAAAATAATAATAATTATGTGACATGATAAAGGCGTTAGCTAACACTACGGTGGTAATCATATTGCAATATAAAAATGTATTAAATCATCATGTTGTGCACCTTAAACTTACACATTGTTATATATCAATTATATCTCAAAGGATAAAATTAAAAATAAAATAAATAAAATGTATATGACAATGCAAAAGATTAAGTATAGCAAGGCAATCTTGGAAAGGAGGAAAAACTGCAAGGCTTAAACCACTAGCTATCAAGACCCATTTTATTAAAAAAGACAGTGTGGTATTGACTAAAGGCTATACAAATAGACCAATGAAAATGAATGGAACCCAAAAATAGATCCACACAAATATAGATGCTTGATTTACAACAATGCTAACACCGCGATGCTATAGGGAAAGGATTTTTTTTATGAACAATATTGGGTCCACATAGAAAAATATAAATCATAACCACTACCTCACACCATAAATAAAAATTAATTCCAGATATATTTGTACACCCAAATATAAAAGGTAAAACAAAAGCTTTTAGGAAAAAAAATAAGAGAAAAAACAGTTTTATGACTTTGAAATGGGCAAAGAGTCTTTTAAATAGGCTCCCAAAGTGCTAACTATAAGGAAAAAATTGATGAATTAAACAATATTAAAATTAAGAACTTCAGTTCATCGAAAGACACCATTACCATATGACAAATACCATGATAACTCATATGTGGAATTTAAGAAACAAAACAAAGGAAAAAAGAGACAAAAAAAAAAAAAAACCACAACCTCTTTAATATAAAGAACAAACTGGTGGTTTCTAGAAGGAAGGTGGGTGGGGGAATGGGAGAAATAGGTGAAGGGGATTGAGTATACACTTACTGTGATGAGCACTGAGTAAAGTATAGGGTTGTTGAATCGCTATATGTATACCTACATTAGTTAAACTGTAATTAAAAAAAAACTTTCTTTAAACACCATTAAGAGAATAAACAGGTAACTAACAAAGTGGGAAAAATGTTTACAATACATATATCCAACAAAAGACTTGCTATGCATGGAATCATGTCCCCACAAAATTCAAATGTTGAAACTCTAACCCCTAGTATGTGAATGTATCTGGCAATAGGGATGCTAAAGAGGTAATTAAATTAAAATGAGGTCATTAGGATGGGCCCTAATCCAATCTAACTGATATCCATGTCAGAAGAGATTGGGACACAGAGAGAGGCAGCAGGGGCACCCATGCACAGAGAAACAACCGTGTAAAGAGGCAGAAGAAAGCAGCCATAGTCAAGCCAAGGATAGGGGCCCCAGGAGAAACCAATACTGCTGACACCTTGATCTTGGACTTATAGCCTCCAGAACTATGAGAAAATAAATTTCTGTTGTTTAAGCCACCTAAACTGTGGCATTTTGTAGTGGTAGCCCCAGAAAACTAAGACAAGATTCATATTCAGGAGCTATAGAAAACTCCAACAAAATAGGAAAATCACAGACAATATAAAAGAACAAAAAATATGAGCAAGTACTTCACAAAGATAGAATATCCAAATAGCCTATAAACATCTACATATGAAAAGTTGTTCAACTTTAGTTGATAGACTAGTTATCAGGAAAACAAAAATTAAAAATATAACACCCACCAGAATGACTAAAATGAAAGAATCAGATAATACCAAGTGGTAACAAGGATGTGGAGCAATTGAAACTTTTATACACTGCTGATGGAAGAGTAAATCAGTACAAATACTCTGGGAAATTGTTTGGCAATATCATAGCTAAATATAAGCATAATCTGTAATTCAGAGATTCTTCATCTAGGGATATATCCACAGAAATGTGAACATATGTTCACCAGAAGACTTGTACTAGAATAATCATTGAAGTACTATTTATATAATAGCTAAAACCTGCAAGCTATCTGAATGCCCACCAATACTGGAATAGATTTTTAAAAATTTATATTCACACATTGGAATAATATAGCCATGAGACTAAATATTCTAAAATTATATGCAATAATATGGGCAAATCCCACAAACATATTAAGCAAAGGAAGCCAGACACAAAAGAGTACATGCTGTACATTTCTATTAAGTTCAAAATCAGGGAAAATTAATCTATGCTGTTTCTTTGGGTGTATAAGAGGGACCTCTGGGGCAATAAGGAAGATTCTGAGGCCCTGGGAATGTTCCGATTCTTGTTCTAGGTGCCAGTCACATTAGTGTATTCACTTTATAAAAATTCATCAAGCTGTACACTTGTGATTTGTAAACTTTTCTGTATATATGTTACATATCCCTATAAAATTTTTATGAAAATGAGGGAGCCAACTCGTTCGGCTTGCACTTTTCCTTCACTTTTCCCCCTCTTCCTGCCTCGAACACAGATGTGATGCCTGAAGTGGAACCATAAGGTGACAAGCATGAGAACAAAAACCACATGCTAAAAACTGCTGGGCAGAAAACAAAGGTAGCCCAGGGGGTCCTTGAGTGCACTGTGGAGCTTTGTATTGCCTACTTCCAGCCTTCTTGTGTCACAAGAAAAGTTACAATCCTAACTTGTTTAAGTCACTGTCTAGTCAGGTTTTCTGTTATTCACAGCAGAAGGCAATACTAATCGATAAACCAATTCCTCAGCAGCTTTTAAAAACTGAGGTAGATGTAGAAGAAAATATGTATTGCACATGGTAACCAAGGGTAAAGATGGCGGACAGGGATGATCTGGACCAAGGCTGAGCCTGTCCCATCCCTCCTAGTTGGTATTTTTGTACATAAATATCCCTCTGAATTACGCCTCAGACAAAGGAATAATATTTCACAGGGATGATGATGTGATGATGTCTTTGGAAGCTTTTGACATAGGACTGAAAAGAAAATCAAAGAATTCAGACATCAATATAATACTGGAAAAGTATATGAATTCTGCAGAGAAAATAAGAAATTTTATGTCAGTCTTCTCACCAGCGATGGAATATATAACTCAAATGCTGTAATAAAAATCTAAATTAACAAAGGCTTATAAATGGTAGACTCTCAGCATTAGGGACCCAAACTCCAATTACATTACTCCACCATCGCCTGGATGTTGCTCTGCTCTGCATGGTCCAACATGGCTCCCATTGCTATTCTGCATTCCAGGCAGCATGGTGGAGGGTGGAGGGAAAGAAAGAAACATCTCTGTCTTTAAAGGCACAAAAAGGAGTTGTCCATGTCACTTCTGATCACATCCACTTGGCCAGAACTTGGTCAAGAACATTAGCAAGGAACATTAGGAAATGTAGTCATTAGGAAATGCAGCCATGATCTCACTTAAAGATTCAATTACTATGGAAGATGAGGAAAAATGGATACAGGAGGCAGGGCCTAGCAATCCTGCTGCTACAAGGAGTAAGTACATTTCTACATCCATTGCATCTACTGAGAATCTGCATTCTAGTAAGAATAAGAAGCAAATTTCTTATTTCATCAAAACAAGTTCCTTAAAGAGAACTATGATTTGAAGAACAACTTAAGGTTTTTTTATAAACTAATTCTTGCCTCATTGTATTCTTCTATTCTCTAAGAATTCTGCTCAAAGTTCACCTTTCCTGTTGAGCTCCCAGATGAACTACACCTGGCTCCAAACGCTTTCCCAATTTCACCCATGACACATATCTGTCTGTGTGTAGCACTAAGTGATTATGCACATGCGTATTCATTCTTTACAAAGCTTAGATGTATTTTTCTATGATGAAGTGGAAATAATATGGCTTTTGAAGTCTGGCAGACATTGATTCAAATCCCAACTCTGTGAATAAGGGGCTACACGACCTTGCTACACACTTGCTACACTCTGATACTTTTGGTTTCAAAAGAGGGGTCTGCTCTGGTTCAACCCTTTTCTTGACCCCATTACTTCCACTTACTCTAACAGTTTGTCTCCCTTGTGCCTTAGATTCTTTCTCCATTAACTTCTTTCTCTCATCATACAAATAAGTTCATACCTAATTTTTTCAAAACTCTCTCTCAACCTTATGTCTTATGTTATATAGCTTTTCTCTCTTCATCACTTTACCATATAACTTCTTAAAAGTTGTGTGCCCCCTTCTTTGACTGCCAATCACCCTCTACTGTCTGGTTTCATTCCTATTACAAAATAAATCTGCTCTTACAAAAAGTCCTGACCACTTCTAAAAGCAAATCCAATAGTAAATTTTCTGCAGTTTCCAACAGTTGACCACCGGTTGACTTTCTCAGAACCTCATATAACATACATGTTGTATATTACCATATATATAATATATATAATCATCTTTGATACATAATCATCTTTGCCTGCCTTCTCTGCTCACTCTCCACATTCCCTATGGATGCTCATCCATGCATTTGGCTTCCATAAATTCCAGATCAGTCTCTGTAGCCCAGAATCTACTGCGTTTTAGACTATCCCAGTTTTCTTGGGGCTGAAAGATTTCTTGAGACTCGGACTTTCAGTTTTAAGACTAGGAAAGTCGCAGGCCAACCAGAATGAGTTGGTCACCCTAAAAAATTTAAACTTTAAGCAAACAAACTCTAAGTACCTACTAGACATTTCTACTTGAATATCCTATAGGCACTACAAATTTAACATGTCCATCCCTAAAAATCATTGTCACATCACACTCTAAACCTGCTCACCTTCTTTTATACACTATTTCAGTGAATGATGCCTGAACACTGTCAGTCCTCCCAGCCACCATGCCCACTAGTCACTGAAATCTGAATAGACTCTAAATGTATTTTTGCTGCCTCTGCCTTCCTTGTCTGTTGAACTATCATTATCATATCCTAACCTCTCTATCCCCAGCCTTGTCTCTCCAATCCACATAGTCATCTGAGTGATTTTTCTAGAACCAAAATCTAAAGTTCAAACTCCTTTCACTGGACTCATAAGTCCCACAAGATCCAACCCCTGCCTGTTCTCCAAAAATCCTCTTTCTGATCCCTGCTACCACTTCTTAATGCCAGATACTGAACTCTTTGCACATTTTTTTTAAAGATTTTATTTATTTATTCGACAGAGATAGAGACAGCCAGTGAGAGAGGGAACACAAGCAGGGGGAGTGGGAGAGGAAGAAGCAGGCTCATAGCGGAGGATCCTGATGTGGGGCTCGATCCCACAATGCCGGGATCACGCCCTGAGCCGAAGGCAGACGCTCAACAGCTATGCCACCCAGGCGCCCCATCTTTGCACATTCTTGAGAAAGAGAATGCTATTTCAATATCCATTACTTTGCTCATGCTCTCCTTTCTAATTGAAACATTCCCTCTTGCTACCTGACCAGCTCTTATTAACATTTCAAGGCTTGGTTTAAGTTTCTTCTTCCCTAAGAAGCCTTCACCGTATCTAGAATATGCACCTCTATCATACCTCTTAACACATGGAAATGTAATTATGGATGTGTTCACATCTGTTTTCCTTGCCAGACTGGGTATAAAATTCTTGAGAGCAGGAAACTTGTATATGCATTTTGTATTCAAAGACTGTTTGGAACACTCAGAACTAAAATATATTCTTAGTTGACTGACAACCTCTCTGGGTCCAGCTCCCCATCTGTAAGAATTCAGGTGTTACACCTATCTTGAAGATTATATTGTGGGGATTAACATATAGGAAAGTACCTCTCACTCTGCCTGGAACTCAGCAGACCCTCATGTTTCTCTTCCCCTTTACTATTAAATTAAGACCTGTAATTTCTACATGCTTTGTATGTTCCCAGTAGATGCTTAATAAATACTTCTGACTAACTGACACTATGGTTTGGAGCTGGAGGCCAGGAAAAAGTCTCCATTCCTCCTTGAGTGAAATCAACATGTTGACTTATGGATTAATCAATATTTATATCAGTATTGATTCCCAGAAACAATCAGCCATCTCTACAGAGAGTTACCAAATATCTGTGTTGTTCACATTCATAGAATAACTTTGCTTTAAAATAATTCTCGTATGTGCGCTACATACATTGCACTATCACCACTGAAATGCTCAATAAAGATAGCTGAGATTAAGTATTTGAAAAGAAAGGATAATACCACTTCACACCCCCCAACCAAAAAAATTTTTTTAAGATTTTATTTATTTATTTATTTATTTGAGAGAGAGAGAGAGAGAGAGAGAGAGAGTGAGCATGGGGAGAGGGGAAGAGGGAAAATAGACTCTTAAGCAGAGCTTAACCCCAAAGCAGGGCTCCATCCCAGGACCCTGAGATCATGACCTGAGCTGAAACCAAGAGTCAGACACTCAACTGACTGAGCCACCCAGGTGCCCCTACTGACAAAAATTTTTAAATGGTATTGCAAAGATGTGGCACAACGGGGTTTCTATACACTGCTGGTGGGAACACAGCCTAGATTGGCACAACTTTAGAAAGCCATTGAGTTTCATAGCCAATGCCCAAGTAATTCCACTCATATGTGGATACTCTAGAGAAACCAGTATGTGTGTACCAGGAAATATATACAAAAAGGTCATAACATCACAGTTTATGGGGGAAAAGGAGACAGAAAAGAGAAAAAGGGAGGAAAGAAGGGAAGAAACTCAATGCCCATAAATGGAAATGGAATACTTTATGATAATGAATATAAATCAACTACACCTACACAATTCAACATAAATGAATCTCAAAACTTAAAGCTTACAAGAAAAAAAAAATCAGTGTAATTTCACTTATGTAAGTTTCAAAAATCACACCAAAACTAAATAATGTATTGTTCAGAGATCTGTATGTATGGTAAAACTACAAAGAAAAGCAAAGGAATAATTTTCACACATTTTCAGTTCAAGATAGAGGAAGGAAGGTGCGACCAGGAGGGGGACTGAAGAGTTTCAAAGGTTTGAATAATGTTCAGTTTCTTAGTTTATGTGATCAGTAAATAGCTGCCTGTTCTATTTTTGTGTCATTGACATATTATTTTACTTTAAACTGGACTTGTAAGTTTATACTCTTGTATGTACGATGTACTTTAAATTTTAAGAACTATTCTTTTAAACAGAGGTTAAGTAACTTTTTCATGGTCATACTAAAAAGTAACAGAGCCACAGGGGACCCAAGTCTGTCTGACCATAAAGTTCATGGTGTTTTTACCATCTCACATACACACCAGCTCCCCAAATACTGCATTCACATAAAAGTTGCATGTTCTTAGCCCAAATGTCCACTGATGGATGACTAGATAAACAAAATATGGCATAAACACACAATGGAATATTATTCAGCCTTAAAAAGTAGGAAATTCTGTCACATACTATAACACAGATGAAAATTGAGGACATTATGCTCAGTGAAATAAGTCAGTCACAAAAGGACAAATACAATATGATCCCATTTAGGTAAGGTACTCAGAGTACTCGAGCCCATAAAGACAGAAAATAGAATGGTAGTTTCCAGGGGTCAAAGGAAGGGGAAATAAGTATTTTTAAATATCAAAATTCTTTAATAATACAGAGTTTCAGTTTTACACGATGAAAAAAGTTTTGAGATGGATGGTGGTAATGAGAGCACAACAATTAGGAATGTACTTAATGTCAACAAACCATATACTTAAAAATGACTAAAGTTGTAAATTTTGTGCTATATTTCTTTTACCACAGTTTTTTAAAAAGTTGTGCATCCCTGTCTGAAAAACAATGAAGGTGAGTGGAATTTAGTGGCAGGGTACACAAAAAAGCTCCTTTCTAGATTTCCAGGCATGGCCCGCTAATTCACAGCCAATCTGCTCTCCTAGCTGCACATCATCCCCCGAGTTTCTGGGCCATGGCCTCCTGGAAGTTGGTCTGTCAACCAAGGCAATTGCCATTTCTGGTTTGCCCCTGGCCTTATCCCCGTGGTGATGGAATGGAATGGAATGTAGGAGGACTGCCAGATGGCAGATGAGTAAAAGGGCAAGATCTGAGGTTGAGAGAAACAAGAAATAAAGGGGTAGCAGGTGGTGCTGAAGCAGGGCTGATGCTCAGGGGTCTGTGGGCCTAATCACTTCAGCCCATCAGTCTCCAGCCACATGGTGAGAGGCACAGAACAGAAAGGGATGAGGCATCAGAAGAGGAAATGAGAAACAGAAATCAACTGCTGGAACGCCAGAGCAAAGAAGCCAGAATTTGCCACAAAATTGAGCTCTAAGCCTGAACACATCTCCAAAACCATGATTTCACTCATGTATAATTTGGCGACTCACACTTGCCGGAAACAGAACGACACACAAACATACCTACACAGACACATCTCCAAGCACAATGTTGAAAAAGACAATTTAATGATCTGGAAAATTTGCCTACGCAATAGCAAGGAGCCAGAATTTAGATGATTAACTTAATTATCTGTGTCTGACTTCCTGGCATCACACTGACCCAGCTGCAGTATACTTCTGGTCCAAAAGAGGACCCACAGCAGGCTGACACTCTTTCCCCAATGCATTAAACATACCATCACAGTTATCTTAAAAATTATCAAGGCCAGGAGAAAACTTATGCACAAGATTAATATTTAGAGATAAATGCCACTGAAACAGCAGTGTTCTCAAGCATTCATGAAGCATTTCATGTGTGAAAATATTTAGGGTTCAATTTTCAGTTAATCCTCCAGGAGTTCTTGGAGGAAAGAAGCTGTCTGTGAGAAGAAACTGAGGCACAGAAAGGTGAAGGGACTGGTCAGGATCATATACAAAAGGTTATTTGCAGAGCTACAATTAAACCGCCCATGCCCCAAACTCAGGGCTGGCTTTTGTTGGTTGAGCCAAGGTCCCTCTCTAAACACATCACAGAAGCCTAGCATGGTTCCAGCTCCCCACCTTCCCCACACATGGTGGAATCAGACCCAGCTCATGTTTCAGAGGGGTCTTTGGAGTTCTCTCTTATTCCTGGCTCACCTCCAGTCTGAAGTTCCCCCAAGTGACCAGACCCTGTAAGCCTCATTCAAAGGAGGACATTAATCTACTTTGATGTGTCTAGACTGTGCCTGATGCCTATTTCTACTTCAGCACAGACCAAAACACCAGAGTTAGCCTCAGGAAAAAAAAATATCAGCCTTACCAGAGTCCCATGACACACTTTCAAGCCTTTTATCTAACTCCAATCTCACCTCATTTCCGCCCTTGACACACAGACCATATACTTCAGACTCCAGGGTTAGTGCAGGATAGTGTACATCTAGACAGGCTGTATTCTCAGGTGACACGCCAAGGGCTGTATTGAACCAGAACTGGCGTGTGTGTGTGTGTGTGTGTGTGTGTGTGTGTGAAATGAAAGAGTTGGTAGTAGTCATTAGTTCTGCTATTTCTTTCTTTTCATCACATTAGCCTCTGTGGGGTAGTTCTCATTTGGGCGAGTACTTGGAAAAGACCCCAAGTCAAATCTTCTTCCCCATGAGTCATACCAGGATACATCTTCCTGCCTAGACCATCTCTTCACTGACTCTCTCTGTTTTGCAGAAAACTGAATCTCAAAGAACAATAGAAAGTCATGGCGGTGAAAAACTGCAGATGATGCTAAGCTTCTCTAAAATGTTTGCCAGACCCATGTAGATCACCAGTTAATCATTTCTTCAAACTCATAACAAGGAGTAATAGGCACTCTCAATATCCAGTTTGCAACTGCTCTCCTGGAAAGGTCTTTAAATTTTTTTTAACTGCTTTAAAGTATGAAATAGCAAGAAAAGAAGGAATGGAATCCCATGTGGCCCTCCAGGTGCTCTCTGCCAACGGCTCCATTGTGTATCTGGGATGCTAGTTTCTCATGACTATGTTTTTCATCACGCTTCTCAGACAGCCCTGTGTATCCCTAGTTAATTGCTTACCAATGCGGCTACTCTCTGCTGTATAAGGCTGTGTGCACCAGAGCTGGACACCATCTCTGGAAAGCTGAGAACTGCCTTCTTCCCATTACCACACATCAGCTACAGAGATGTAGCTCACAGATGAAACTATTTATCTGGGTGATTCTCCTGGCCAGGATGGCACTGGACACCTTCTTAATAATAACATTTGCCCAAAGCCTGATTCACTAAAAGCATTTTTTCTTAATCAAGGACCACAAATCTCAGGTTTGCAAAAATACCATTTTGTTTTTCTGTCTCAAACTCTAGCTCACCAATGGAATCTAATCAATTCTAGAAAAACTCAATACTTTGGGGTTTTCTCAATCCTTGCTACTTTTGTTAAATCAGTTCCAGATTTTCTCTCGCCCACCCTTCTCTCCTTCTCCCCTGGGCTGACCTGAGTCCCAGAGGGTTTATAGAATGTTTTAGTGTCAGCATTGGCAATAGGGATGTTTTTGGTCTGGGACAGTCCTCTCTCTTCCCTAGAATATCTGAGTTGCTTAGCCCCACCTGATTCCCACATGTGGCCATTTTTCAGGCTAGCGCTATTGAGGAGTCTGTATACTCACTTTGTCTTTGACCACGGAACCACTACCACCTTCTGCGGCAAAGGCCCCTTGGTAGAACACTAATGCCTGTACAGGTTCACTGGCTCTCCTATTTACTGGTGCTAATTAGTCTTATTCTTTTATCCCTCAGCTAACTTCCACACCTTCCATGGGACATAGGAAAACTCAGCTGTTATGGGGGCAAGAGAGGACCAGATGGGCTGTTTTGGGCCTCTTCTCTGCCTGGCACCCAATGAAGCCACCTTAACTCTTGGATTCCAGTCCTGGCAGCATGGGGAAGCTGTAGGAAACAGACTCCTTCCAGGGCTTGAGAATGAGGAACACATCCTCTCTATTCTTGAACACAAACTTTTCTGTATGTTCTGTTATGTTCCTTTGCAGTCAATTTGCTGAATGAGAGGGAGGGGCAAGATACACTGTCCCTCCTCTGAGATCCCAATTCTCCAACTCTCCATCACAAAGGGCTTTGTCATTTCTCTGTTTTGTCCTGCAGGTTTGGTTTCAAATATTTCTTTTTTTTTTTTTTAAGATTTTTATTTATTTATTCGACAGAGATAGAGACAGCCAGCGAGAGAGGGAACACAAGCAGGGGGAGTGGGAGAGGAAGAAGCAGGCTCCCAGCAGAGGAGCCCGATGTGGGGCTCGATCCCATAATGCCGGGATCACGCCCTGAGCCGAAGGCAGACGCTTAACCGCTGTGCCACCCAGGCGCCCCTCAAATATTTCTTATACCTGCATAGTACCTGTTAGGGTGCTTGGTATGAACAACTCCAGCTAACTTAAGCAGAAAAGACATTTATTGAACCAATACTGGGCAGTTCACAGAATTTCTGGGAAAGCTAGAAAATCAGCTGAAAATCAGGAAGCTGGACAGCAGAAACTAAACACTGAATAGTTAGGGTCTTGTCACCAATGAGCCTGCTTTTATTGCCACTGTGACTAACTGTGAAGTGTCCCTACAGCACTGGGTCACCACCGTCACGCACTGTCTTTGGCAGGAGCATGCCTAGGTCGCATGTCCACCAGCTGGCTGCCAGGTTGTAGAAAGATGGAACATTCAGCCCCCACGTTTTTCCACAGGGGCAGGCAGGAACCAACCTTCCATCAAGGCTCATGTGACAGAGGGATCCCCAAAACAGGAAAGGCCTCAGAACTCTTGACAGATGAAAAGAGGTAAATATCCACTGCAAGGTCTTACAATAAGGGTTAAGAACTTTGTTTCTTTGATTTCTGGCTCAATTTTCAGAGTCCCTCTTATAAAGCTGCCTAAACAAAAGAGGGTCACGAGGTGAGAGGGAGTGTGAAGGAAAATAGCATATAAATTAACACCTTGTGATATACTATCTCACAAATTGTATCTCCCTAATTTCCATAATTCTGTAGACTGAGATATTTTTATTCCCATTTCGTACGTGAGAATGTCTAGATTAAGAAGGGTTCCATGATATTGGGCAATGTATTTATCTTCTATATGTCTCAGTTTTCTCATCTATGAATTAGGATAAACTTACCTCACAGGGCTGTTATAATAAGGTTATAGTTTATAGCTACAAGCAACCAGAGTCCCAGGGATAACAGTGTAGTGCAAAGAGCACCACTTAGCAGGACCAGGCAAACTGGCCACTAATTCTCCATGAACCATGACATATCACTTTACCTCTCTGGGCTTCTATTCTGATATCTGTAAAATAAATATGTTGGACTAGATGATTGCTAAACTCCCTTCTATCCCACAAATTCACTGTCCGTGAGTTCATCCTACAAAGCAATCACTAAGTCTGCCAGATTCATGTGATCAGCAGTGACCAATATGCTTACTTCCTAAATGCTATCCTAATTCCCAGATGAGGCCTAGTCTCTCCACTTAGCCGTAGGGTTAACAGTTTGATGTGACATGTTAACCCGCAAAGCATGATGTAGTGATGTGTGCTACACACATAGCACCCCTGGGATCATTTTCACCAGGAAAAAGGACAGCATGTTCAGACAGCATGAGTCACACAATGAAGCCTGCAGGGAAGAAATGCACAGGCATCAGGGAAGGGGGATCATCTTCAGTGAGGTTTTTAAAGGGAGCAGACCCTAGAGACTCATTATGAGTGTGCATCATGTAATTTTTTTTTTTTTTTTAGTTTGCCAGGTGTGTTTTTTTTTGCCAACACCACCATGTCATGTTGAAAGAGATAAAGACATTAAAGTCACGAGTTCACTCTACGATCTGGAAAGAAGAAACAGAAGAAATGAAACTCTCTGTGGAGATTCCCCATGGGGCAATAGACAATAGATGGATTTGGAAGCAGACAGACAGGTTTGGGGGCTAGCAGGGACAGATGAGAAGAAAGCCCTGTTGAGTCTGGCTGGGGGCTTGGGAATGCTCCGAAGGTAACCCCCAGGGCTACAGGCTGCTCCCAGCTCCCTAACTGACCTGGGGGGATTTCCGAAAATGGAGTGTCAGCGAGGCCCTCCCTCTTGCTCCCACAGTACTTACTGCGTATCTGTAACCTCGCTGCCCAGCAGGTCCTCAGTAATGTTTATTTTACCAATGAAGGCAGCAATTAATTCCAGCAGAGGGGAAGGGAAGCTGGGTAAAGATCCACAGAGGTTTCAGCCTATGAGCAGGAATTTTTTTTCCAGATGGGAAAGCAAGAGTCAATGTACTACAACAGAAAAATCAAAGAGAGAGAGGACAAGGCTGGTTTGAAATAAGATAATCTCAGAAAGGCATGGGGGCACTTAGTAACTTAGACAGAGAACACAGTTTGGACAGGGGAAGTTTGAGAGGCACATAGAGACCCAAGAGAAGATTCCCCAAAGGGAGAGGCTGAAGGAAGGAATCTGGATGACCCACAGATAACATGCAGAGGAGGAAGGGATGAGGGCCAAGGCTGTGGCTCTGAGGATAGTAACATTTCAGAAGCAGGGAAGATAAAGCATCAGAGACTAAGAACACAGAGAGAGGTAACCCAGATGAGGCTGCTCAGGGAACACCAAGCAGGGAGAGTTTCCAGAAGTCAATGAGCATAGGCAGCTAAGCTACCCTTACAGATTTAGCCCAAACAGCATGGGGAGTGGCTGTAATTTTAAATCACAGAGCCAGCTTTGGTGCAGTGGCCCTGGGTCATCAGGGTTCCACCTAGCCTCTGGCAGCTTTCATAGAAACTATGCAAATCCACTTTGGTACCAATGAATGGGCTTGTGTTCCGGGCTTATGGCAAAAGATGTGAGATTCTCAGAACTGGTGTCTTTTGGAGGAAAAAAAAAAAAAAGAAGAAGAAAGGAAAAAAAAAGTGGGACCTTTTCTAACGTGTCATAAAGGAAATGCTCAAGAATGTTCCCAGTGTTGGCCTGAGGTGATGGGTAGTTATTTTCCCATCAGTAAGCCCTGTGAAACAATCCGGGACTGTCCCTCCTTGAGGAGCAGAGGCTGCTGGCAGTGGTCGCCATCTGGGAGAGCAGGTGTGGTTGAAAAGTGATACTGACAGGCCTTGCCATGCACGCACGTGCAGAGGCTGGGTGTTTATTTAAACACTGCAGCTGCTGCTCCCAGATCCTGGAGCTGTTTGTGCCTAGCTATTAGAATCCTGGGATTTTTTTTTTTTAATGCCTTAGCTCCACAAGACCTATCCCAATTCCGTTTGCTACATAATGTGTATTTGTGTTTTACCAACATGCTTAAAATTTTGCAAGTATTTTGCACGGCTGCAGAGATTGTGTTGGTCTGTCTCAATCACGTCTCAGAAACGTACCCAGAGGTCTCACCTAAAGTTATAATTTCAGCTAGCTTCGTAGATCCATCCTGAATTCAGACTGAAGAGTTGACAGTTTCGCCTGTCTGCCACCTGGTACCTGAAATTCCTAAACACAAATCCTTTGAATTGGAGCCCTGTCCTCTGAGACAAAGAAATGACTTGAGCTTCTGCCTAAGAAACAGGAGAACAATCTAAAAACCCTACCACCAAAATCACCCACACGAACAAAGAAAATATAAAAGAAGAAAAACTGCCCATGCAATAACATAAAACTTTAGAAATTATAGCATTCTAGATTCCAATACGAAATTAAATGATCCTCCTTAATCTGCAGCTGGAGGCCAGCATCTGGGCTCCTCCCCCACCCCCACCACCACCCAGAGCTGCAGGCTGTGGAGGGGGGCTTACACCCTGCACTACCCTGAGACCATTTTGTTTTCTGTATTGCTTGCAGGAAACTACATTTATATTGACTTCTTTCCACCTATACATTTGCCTCTGCCTCCTCCCAGCCAGTCCAGTTTGCCTGTGAGTCCAGAAAACTGTTATTTGTTGCCTGAGGGGGTAACACTGAGCCTTTCCTCACAGGAGCCACTGGAATCTGTGACCGGGGGACTCAGGATCAGTTTCCACAAAGTGAAGTCCCACTGTGGCAGTCACTTCCTCCAACACCACCACCGCTCATTGCCAATGCAGCTCCAAGAGGGAGCAGCTAATCAAGCCCCAAAGAGGGCCGTTTGTATCTTACCTTATCTCACCACTGGGCAATTCCCAGGTCTTGTCTGTTCTTGAAAATTGGGCTTTCACACAGACCTCTGTTCCAATGGATAAGTAAAGAGAAACAAATCTGAGCATGTAGAAATATTCTAAAGCACAAAGAGAGTTGAAAAGAAAGGCCAGATGCTCTGTGAGACTCACTGCCCTCTAAAGCAGATATCATAAAAAAAAAAGAAATATCACAACATGCTCATGTTACTAATAAAAATACAAGAGTGCATGATCTCTGAATAAAAAGATAAACCACAGTAAAAAGAGAATTCTTTGAAAAAAATTCACATTTCATGCAAAGTAAAGCCTAAGTAAGAGCTACTTTTGAGGCAAAAAGTTCGTAAATAAAATAGTAGTAGTAAATAAAAACCAATGAAGTAAAGGACAAACTTGAACAACACTCCCTGCATACAAAGGAAGAGAGGATAAGATAGAGTAAGGATTTAACCAAAAAATACTAAGCAATTCTGAAAGAGACAATAAAATAATACATACTAGAAGAAACTATCCTGTGTGTGTGTGTTTTTTAAACCCAAGCCTGAATGTACAGAGTCCTTGCAGTAATCCAGGCAATCGTTTTGAAAAGAAGTTTATACCTAGCACGTTTTAGTGAATTTTTTAAATTTCAAAAACAAAGAAAGAATTCTAGACACATCCAAGCAAAAACTGCACGTCACCTACAGTTTTAGCTTGGGTTTTCCTAAAGGTAAAGCCTGAGCCAAAGGTTTACATGCTACTTTTTTGGTGAGTGGGGAGCATAACCCCAGGGAAGCAGGAGTTGGGGAAAAAGGGAGACCAAAAAGAACAAATATACAAGGTCCCCTTGGTATCAAGTCAGCACCACTAATTTCTCAAAACCTCACGGGACTGGGGAGCCTGGGTGGCTCAGTCAGTTGAGCATCCGAATGGTGATTTCAGCTCAGGTTGTGATCTCATGGGTAATGAGATTGAGCCCCCTGTTGGGCTCTGTACTCATGGGAGTCTCTCTCTCCCTCTCCCTCTGACCCTCCCCACACTCTCTCTTCCTCTCTCTCTCTCTCTCTCAAATAAATAAATAAAATCTAAAAAAACAAAAACAAAAACAAAAACCCTCACAGGACCATCTTCCAAGAGGTCCTTTGAACTCCTTCAACTCCAAATAGTCTGTTCACAAGACGAGGGGAAAGATTTTCTCCATTGCTTTTCAACTCCCATTGGCCAAAGATTTGCACACACACACCCCAACCCAGTAGTGTTAATTTCCACACATTTCTAGGTTGCATATACATAATGCCCAGCAAGTCCCAAGAAGTCTGTGTCTCAGCATTAACAGGGAAGGTTCAGCACAGAAGGTGAGAAACATGTGCCTTGACATGAGGCAAGGCACTGGCAGCTGTGTCCACATGAATCAGCTGGGCAGACAAAACTGGGCTTCACAGCAGCACCTGGGGCAAAACAAGTGACACGGTTCCAGAGACTAGTGAGCCCAAAAAATTGTGAAGCACCAGTTCCACTGACAAAAGATCCAAAGTTCACTTCAGACTTCTTGGCAACACTCATTTGAATCAAGCATAGCAAACCATGGCAACTTCACATCAGCCACCACACACTAAATGCCACAAGGCAATGGAGCAGCATCTCCAGAGCTTAGAAAGAAAAAAGTGTGACCCAAGAATTTATACACAGCTATCATCCATCTTGTAGAAAGACAACAGAAAGACATCCTCAGATAGAGGGGGGCTCAAAAAATGTCCTAATCTCTTTCTGAATAAAGTACATGCAGCAAATCCCCAGAACACAGAAATGAAGGGCAAGGAAGAACCCAAGAAGGAAGAAGTTGTAGCCAAAAAAGATTATTGGAAGCATGAAAACCAGTTAAATTATGGATATAGGTCTAACTAATGACTTAATCTGATTGGAAACCTTAATGGAAAATAAGAAAAATACTTTATAAGGAGATACACATTGTCCACTTTTTAAAATTAAGTGGTGAGGTTTATAACCACACATTGAACATTTAGAGTCTCAAATAATTCACTGTTCAAAATTGGGGATCATAAATGATGATTTTCTTCTTGAGTTTGATATTTCAAAAAAAAAGATGGGCTTTATGAGGTTGAGTTTTACATCTTTAAGGTATATATTAGTGGAATGAAAAACAGAACACTGACATTCGAAGAGGAAAATGTGAAGAAAATAGTATATATAGCATACATTAAAATAAAAAGGAAGTATAGAAACAATGTATAAATCAAGATGCACAAAAGAAAAATTAGTTAAAAAGTTGTGGAAATAGGGGCCCTGGGCAGCTCAGTCAGTTAAGCATCTGCCTTCCACCCAGGTCATGATCTCGGGGTCCTGGGATCGAGCCCCACATTGGCTCTCTGCTCAGCGGGGAGCCTGCTTCTCCCTCTCCCTGTCCCTCTCTCTCTCTCTGTCAAATAAATAAATAAAATCTTTTTTTTTTAAGTTATGGGAATAAATGGATCAAATGCCTGTATGGGAAAAAAAGACTTTCAGACTAGATAAATAATAATAAGCTACCTAGCAGAGATTTTGTATATTATTTTTAAGACTGGCAAAAATATATCCCATAAATGTAACATGCAATTCAAAATGAATTGCATTAAATTTTAAAAGAAGCCAAATTTTGAAAATTGATAAATGGTACTATCCATAATAAATATTTTACAATAGAACGCTTTTAGACATCTAAGAACAAAGCACTAATATATAAAGATGATTCCAAGTTTGGAGATATCAGTACCAGCCAGTACCTGACACCAGTACACCTCACAATAACCCTGAGATTTTGACATCACTGACAGTCTTATTTTATAGATAAGGAAACTGAGTCTTAGGAAAGTTAAGTAATTGCCCAGGGTCATAGAAATAATAAGTGGAAGAGTCCAGAACCTGCTGCCAGGAATCCCACTTACCATACCCCCAAATTCATGTCATCCATTGATAGCTTATATTTCTGTTTGTCCAATCAAGTGCAGTGGTCATTGAGACACAATGGGTCACAAACATAGTAGTTCTCTCCCTATGGTCACGTGGCTGGCTTACCCGCCCACCCACTTGAGATGAGGAGTGGGTCTGCATCTATAGAGCCTTCAAATAGTCTCTACCCACAGCAATGTTCCAGATAATGAGTATGACAATGGCACAGATAAGACCCCACCCATCCCCCATCACCTCAGTGGACTTGTATGAGATGAAATTAACCTTTATTGTTTAAACTACTAAATTTGAGAAGTGGTTCCTTACTACAGCATGGCCTAAATCTATCCTGACTGATTCATCATTAATAAATTTTTTTCTCTAGGATGGAGTCAAGGACAAACCCTGACAGTATTCCACACGAAGAAGTTTCATTGGCCTAAAGCCATTAATCAGTAATTTTGAGCTTCAATCATCCAGCCAATTACTAATCTACCTCATTGTACTATCACATGGAACACAAGGCTATCAAAAGTGACCTTATCAAAGACTTACTGGTATCCAAAGATACCATGTCTATTGCATTTCTTTTATTTATTACATGAGTTAATAATTCCCCAAAAGAGATGAGGTTAGTGTGGAATGACTTCGTTATCAACAATCCATGGTGATCACTGCCTCCTTTCCTAAATAGTCACAGGTTTTCTGTTTTGTTTTGTTTGTTTTATTTTGTTTTGTTTCTAAAGAAAATCTGAGAAAGAAGAGGGTAAGGAGAAAGAGGACAAAGGAGAGGTAGGTAACATTTGATCTGAATCTTAAAAGAGAAATACAATTTTTATAGGCAGAAACTGAAAGGAAAGGACATTTCAGATTGAATGACAGAATGAACAAAACAGAAAAAATGGAAGTGCATGGCTTTGAGTTAACCAACCCTTTGCTTCTATTTTAGACCACGAAACAAAGGTGGAGACAGCGACTCCATAATGTGTAAAGACCGTTAATGAGTGCAACGAGTTCTAGAACAAAAAGCAAGAGGACTAAGAAAATTTCATTTTTAAGTCGTCAGCAACTTGTAATAACTGATATAAACTTTGTCTTTAAATTCACCTATAGATGAATTTTAAGTACATAAAAAATCAGATAATAACCTGAGCCTTGCCTAAGATTGCTTTTAAAGACACTAATAAATTTTCAAGAACAACATTTAATTTAATACTCCTTCTTAAGATTATAGGCAGATAAAAACCCTTTAAAAGTTTTCCACTTGAGGAATGAGTTCTCTCTACTACTAAGCTTTTTTCCTAAAGTGAGTTCATTTCCCATGCACTTGGTGACTACATTCAGAGATTTCAGGACAAAAATAATAGAAAACATCTGTGGAGTAACGACGGGCTCTCCTTGGCTCACTAGGAGAAGCCATACCTCGTCTACGTGGTGTCATCCCAGAGGTCAGAGTTCTTCTGTCAAGCAAACAAAGCTGGAAATTTCCAAATAATCTAAGAAAACACTCACCATTTCAGACAGTTTTTTCCATTATTTATGATGCAGCCCATGATAAGATGGAAATTTTCTGAGGTTAGCATGATAAGTTTCATGTAAGCAAGGCACAGTTAATGGCTTGAGGAGTGGAATTCTGGTGCTTCCTGAAGAGGTCATTTTAGCACAATCTCCCCCCGACAAAGCTAAGCTACTTATAGATTCCTTAGATAAGATTACAAAGCCGACAGCAGGATGTAGACCCGATTCTAATGCCTCGAGACAAAAATGACAGAAAATAGCAAACTAAATACAGAAAAGCAAGGAACTTCTGAAAAGCAGACAACTCTCTTTTATATCCTTCAGTTTTTCTACCCCCACTACGGACTTTTTAAAATGACAATAAGCTCAACTGTTTGAGTCAGTAATTAGCCACAGAGCTGGGCAAGCATTTTCAAAGTGAATGAACCAAACCCCAAATTTTACCTAAATTGCCAAGGAATTTGAACCACAGTTTTTGAGTTTCTAGTAGTTGCATTTAGTTTACTACATGGCTGTCGTTTCTGAACATGTCTTCATTTTGGTTTTTCATCACAAGACAACAGGATATAATGACGCCAACTAAGACACACGGGACAGATAGGAGGGTTATAGGCAAGTTTTATGCTTCTGCTATCAATTCCCCTGGAACACACTGCATCACCTCTAGACAGCAGAAACCTCCTCTGATAAGCTTGCCCAGCAGCAGGTGGGGGCACAACCTTCGATTTCTTAGAGTCCCCTCTAGCACAAATTTTATAAAAAGAGGAAGTAGAAATCCTAGAAAAGTACAACGTCCTATTTTCACAAGATTTCTCAAGCTACTTTGCAGTTTCAAAACACAAAGCTGATACCTAAAACTATGAGAAGAGAGAAATTTTAAACCTGTAAGAGACTAAAAATTATCTAGTCTATAAAGTTCTTACAATGATAACAAAGTAGAAGCCATCAGAGGAGAAGACACTAGTAAAGATCAGTGAGCTGGTGGGGACGCCTGGTTCCCAATCTGAGGCTTTTATCTTCTATGCTGTACTGACTTCTTAGTTCATATTTAAAGTCGATAAAAGGCAAAAGGTGAAGTGGACAAATTCTCCCATCTAAATATTTCTTGAATCTGTTTCTTTCTGTCCATATCATACTACTTCCCACATATCTTAAATATTGCTGAGAAAAGTAACGTTTTTTTCCTAACGGATTGCCCCAATTCAAATCTCATCATCTCCCGTTCTCTTCTCTGCCAGTTTGAGTAAATTAGAATAATTTACCTAAATTTCCCAAGGTGATGATTTCCCATATTCTATAATGTAAGTTTAAATTTCTCTGCATGGTCTGAAATGCTGTTTATGATCTGACTGTGTGTATCTCTCGTCCCCCACAATGTGCACGCGGAGCTCCAGCTGAAGGCGTTCCTTGTACATCATGGTTTTTGTTTCTCACCTCTCACATGCTGGTCCCCTTCCCTGGAATATCCTTCTCCCTTTTGTTTGACCGAGTAATACTTCCTCCTCTTTCAAAACCTGGTTTAAAGAATACCTTCCCCAATGACCAATGTCCAATGTCTATTGAGATCAAACTATTAGGCAAACATGAAGTACCCACACAACACATCCAGAAATGCTGAATTAGGCCCTGCACCAGTTTGTTAAAGTATCCTATGAGCACCATAATAAAAACTCATCCAGACTTAAACCACACAGACAAAATGTTATCTAATAAAATAGGGAAAGNCTTTCTGAGCACAAAAGTAATAGAAATCAAGGAGAAAAAAAACAAATATACAAAAAAATTAGAAACTTCAGTTGTTTGTAAAAGGACTTGGAAATTTTGCATAGGACAAAAGATTGGTATCCTTAAAAAATAAAAAAGTCTTACCAAACAATAAGAAAAACTCTAAAAACTGCAATAAAGAAATGAGCAAAGAACATAAACTGAGATACATGAAAAAAGGCAGATGGCTAGTAGACACTTAAAAATCTTAATCCCACTAGTAGACCAAAATAGCAAATTAAAAGATAATATTTTTTAACTGTTTAATTAACAGTGACTGTATTCAGTGACGACAAGAGTAACCAGTAAAATAATCACTGTCATACTTTGCTTAAAGGAACTAGATTTATATTTTCTATATGGAAAGCAATTTTGCAGTACATATCACAAGCCTTAAAATTTCATTCATCCCTTTGACTATGTTTTTCCTTCTCAAAATCTAGCCTAAGAAAATTGTCATAAATTGTAGAAACTCTTACTTCACAATATTATTTATGTAGCAAAACAGGATATATCATTACTTGTGCAATACAGGAATAATTAAATAAATTATGATACAAATAAAAAATATAATATAGTAAATAAACTTTCCATTCAATATATTTTTTAAAGATTTTATTTATTTATTTGACAGAGAGAGACAGCCAGTGAGAGAGGGAACACAGGCAGGGGGAGTGGGAGAGGAAGAAGCAGGCTCCTAGCAGAGAAGCCTGATGTGGGGCTCGATCCCAGAACGCCGGGATCACGCCCTGAGCCAAAGGCAGACGCTTAACGACTGTGCCACCCAGGCNNTTTATTTATTTTTCTAAGCATAGTCTTAGAAAAAGACTGGAAAGATGTGTATGAAAACATTAGCATTGATTATTTCCGGGGAATTTTAATTTTTTTCCTTGGACTTTTTATGATTTTACAAATTCTCTGTAATAACTTCACATTGCTTTTATAATCAGGCAAAGATGCTAGTTAATGAAACAAAAAACTTTTATACATATATACAAACTTTGTGTATAATATGTATATACAAAGATGTATATATTTTATTTTATATGTGTATGTGCTTAAAAATTGGTGCAATCCATTAATTAACTATATGATTAATCTTTTTCTTACTAGGAGACTCCTTTTAATACCTAATGAAAGTACCTAAGGCTCCTGTGTTCACAAGACATGGGGTATAGCAATGCCACCACCAGTGAATCACACAAAAAGAAAGTCTTCTCTAACAGCACCATAAACCTCTTCTTCAGTTACAATTTTATAATGTTTTATGCACTTATTTGATTAACACCCTCCACTAGACTAAGGATTCCAGGGGAGGGGCGCCTGGGTGGCACAGCGGTTAAGCTTCTGCCTTCGGCTCAGGGCGTGATCCCGGCGTTATGGGATCGAGCCCCACATCAGGCTCCTCTGCTATGAGCCTGCTTCTTCCTCTCCCACTCCTCCTGCTTGTGTTCCCTCTCTCGCTGGCTGTCTCTATCTCTGTCGAATAAATAAATAAAATCTTTAAAAAAATAATAATAATAATTCCAGGGGAGTAAGGGTTACCTACGTGTCTGATAACTAGAGTATGATCCAGGGTACAGTATGGCTGGATACATATGACATGCTCAGTAAACTTTAACTGATTATGAGAGAGGGGGAAAAAACAATGAAATCTGAGGTCATGGGGGCCTCTAAGAAAATGAGCCATTTGCCAGTAATACTCTTAAGCATCTCATATCCTATTTCCCTGTCCCCTATAGCCATCCCTAGAAGGAAACTATATGAAAGCTGGAATCCAAATTTTCTCTTTTCAAATTCATTCCTACTTAAAGTCCTTTTCACCAAAACTGATTCCTTCTAGATATTTTACCTAAGTAGAGCCACCAAAACTTAGACATTAATACTTGGCTGGACACAGCCCAGAGGTGTCTGAATCCATAAAAAGTCTCTTACTCTCCAGAACAAAACTCCAGTTGGCAAAACGATGAGTGAGGTAAGATCTTTGTGGGCTTTCTGTATGGTGACTAACATAATATAATAAAAAAATATTATTATAAAAAAAAATCTTTGTGGGACTTCTAACATCCCTTGGGCTCTGTTTCTCACAGCCAGCAAGACCTGCTCTCATCTTCGAGACTCCACAGTGGTTACTAGTCAGTCTCCCACCCCCAATCCAGCCTCTTCCCCAGGTTTCCACACTGCTGAGGGAGTACAGCAAGGGTCCCAGTAAATGCAATCACTGATGACTACGAGAGCATTGAGGATTGGACCATGTACTAGGTATAAGAAAGAAGAATGCTTTAGAAGCCTTGCCAGGGTTTCTCAATTCAACAATTCATTCAGGGCAAGCAAACAATTAAGCCAAAAGTATATTAAAGAAAAATGATGTTATTTTACTTCTGCGAAACTTACAAGAGGAGAATAGATTGGTAAACATTTTTTAAACTAGTAAAACACGTTTTCTTGTTTCTAAGGGTGTCATGATAAGAACAAATTCTACCACAAAGAGGAATGAATGAAGATTTTGCAAGGCATCAGATCATGGCTAATTTCCCTAAGCTTCCAAAGTGTGTGATTTATTGATACTGTCTGGAATTTACATCCATGAGAAGTAAATTATCTAAATTTTTATGAATCCCATCTTGTTCTCAATTTGCAAAACACAAAACAACGAACACAAAACATTCACTGTTGCAAAATAGTCTTTGCAAATAGAAGGGGTGCTGACTTAACCATTAAACAAATCTGGTTTTCAATCTGGCTCAGGCACTAGATAGCAATGTGACCTTGGCCAAGTCTGTCATCTCTCCAATGGAGAATGATGGCAACCACCTCAAAGGAGTGTTGTTAGGATGAATCAAGGATGCCTCCTACAGTTCCTGATATGATAAATGGTCCATATCCAGATCTGAGTAAAAATAAATCCAACATTTAACCCAACATTTATCAGTAGATACTCCCCAGTGCCTTGAATTTGGATAGCACCCTTTTCTTGAATGTGAATTTTCAAGGAATCTTCTTGCTTGCACCAGCATCTTCTTATTTCATTTCAACCATGCCTGAGAAATAGCAAAGGCATGTCTGATCATCCCCATTTCGAAGTTGAGAAATTAAAGCTCACACAAGTTAAATGAATTGTGCACACCCATAACCATGGCTAGAAAGAAGTAGAAAATGAAAATTCCAGAGTTCTGAGTATTCGAAGTACTTTAATCTTTTTTAAGTTTTTATTTTAATTCCAGCTAATTAACATACAGTGTTATATTTCTTTCAGGTGTATGATATAGTAATTTAACAAGTCCATACATCACCCACTGTTCATCATGACAAGTGCACTCCTTAATTCCCATCACCTATTTAACACATCTCTCTGCCCCCTCCCCTCTGGTAACCACCAGTTTGTTCTCTATAGTTAAGAGTCTATTTCTTGGTTTGTCTCTCTCTCTCTTTTCTTTTCCTTTGCTCATTTGTTCTGTTTCTCAAACTCCACATGAGTAAAACCATATAGGATTTGTCCGTCTCTGACTGATTTATTTTGCTTAGCATTATACTCTCTAGCTCCAACCATGTTGCTGCAAATGGCAATATTTCGTTCTTTTTATGGCTGAATAATATTCCATTGTGTGATATATATATATATATATATATATATATATATACACATACACATTCAACAATCGATGGATACTTGGGCTGCTTCCATATCTTGGCTATTGTAAATAATGCTGCTATAAATATAGGGGTGCATGTAGCCTTCTGAATTAGTGTTCTTGTATTCTTTGGACAAATACCCAGTAGTGTGATTGCTGGATCATAAGGTAGTTTTATGTTTAACTTTTTGAGGAACCTCCATACTGTTTTCCACAGTGGCTGCACTAGTTTGCATTCCCACCAACAGTGCATGAATGTTCCCTTTTCTCTACATCCTCACAACAGCTGTTGTTTCTTGTGTTGTTGACTTCAGCCATTCTGACTGGTGTCAAGTGATACCCCATTGTAGTTTTGATTTGCATTTCCCTGATGGTACATGATGATGAGCATTTTTCTTGTGTCTGTTGGGCATCTATATGTCTTCAGAGAAATGTCTGTTCATGTCTTCTGACCATGTTTAATTGAATTATTTATTTGTGGGTGTTGAGTTTTAGAAGTTCTTTATATATTTTGGATACTAACCTTTTATCAGATATGTCATTTGCAAATATCTTCACCCATCCAATAGGTTGCCTTTTAGTTTTGTTGATTGTTTTCCTTCATTGTGCAGAAGCTTTTCATTTGAGGTAGTCCCAATAGTTTATTTTTGCTTTTGTTTCCCTTGCTTCAGGAGACATATCTTAAAAAAAAGTTGCTACAGCTGATGTCAAAGAAGTTACTGCCTGTGTTCTCTTCTAGAATTTTTATGGTTTCAGGTCTCATATTTAGATCTTTAATACATTTTCAATTTATTTTTGTTTATGGTATAAGAATGTGTCCAGTTTCATTCTTTTGCATGTAGCTGACCAGATTTCCCAACACCATTTGTTGAAGGGACTACTTTTTTCCCATTGAATTTCTTTCCTGCTTTGTCAAAGATTAATTGACCATATAGTTGCAGGTTTATTTCTGTGTTTCCTATTCTGTTCCATTGATCTGTGTGTCAATTTTTGTGCCAGTACCATACTGTTTTTATTACTACAGCTTTATAATATAACTCGAAGTCCAGAATTGTGATGCCTCCAGCTTTGCTTTTCCTTTTCAAGATGGCTTTAGCTATTCAAGGTCTGTTGTCATTCCATACAAATTTTAGCATTGTCTGTTCTAGTTCTGTGAAAAATGCTGTTGATATTTTGATAGGGATTGCATTAAATGTGTAGATTGCTTTGGTTAGAATAGACATTTTAACAATACTTGTTCTTCCAATCCGTGAGCATGGAACATCTTTCCATTTCTTTGTGTCATTTTCAATTTCTTTCATCAGTGTTCTATAGTTTTCAGACTACAGGTCTTCCACCTCTTTGGTTAGATTTATTCCTAAGTATCTTATTATTTGTGGTACAATTATAAATGGGACTGTTTTCTTTTTTTTTTTTTTAAGATTTTACTTATTTATTTGACAGAGACAGCCAGCGAGAGAGGGAACACAAGCGGGGGGAGTGGGAGAGGAAGAAGCAGGCTCCCAGCGGAGGAGCCTGATGTGGGGCTCGATCCCAGAACACTGGGATCACGCCCTGAGCCTAAGGCAGATGCTTAACAACTGCACCACCCAGGCGCCCCATGGGACTGTTTTCTTAATATTTTTTTCTGCTGATTCATTATTGGTGTATAGAAATTTAATAGATTTCTGTACATTGATTTTGTATCCTGTGACTTTCCTGAATTCATTTACCAATTCTAGCAGTTTTTTGGTGGTCTTTAGGGTTTTCTACACAGAGTACTGTGTCATCTGCAAAGAGCAATAGTTTTACTTCTTTCTTACCAATCTGAATGTCTTTTATATCTTTTTGTTATCTGATGGCTGTGGCTAGAAGTTCCAGTACCATGTTGAATAAAAGTGGTGAGAGTGAACATCCTTGTCTTGTTCCTGACCTTAGAGGAAAAGCTCTAAGTTTTTCTCCATTAAGGATGATGCTAGCTATGGGTTTTTCATAGGCCTTTATTATATTGAGGTATGTTCCCTCTAAACCTACTTTGTGGAGGGTTTTTATCATGAATGTTGTACTTTGTCACATGTTTTTTCTGCATCTATTGAAATGATCATATGGTTCTTATCCTTTCTCTTACTGATGTGATGTATAATGTCAATTGATTTGTGAATACTGAACCACCCTTGCAGCCCAGGAATAAATCCCACTTGATTGTGGTGAATGATTTTTTTTATTGTATTGTGGATTTGGTTTGCTAATATTTTGTTGAGGATTTTTGCATCTATGTTCTTCAGGGTTATTGGCCTATAGTTCTCTTTTTTAGTAGTGTCTTTATCTGGTTTTGGCATCAGGGTAATGCTGACCTCATAGAATAAATTTGGAAGTTTTCCTTCTTTTATTTCTTGGGATACTTTAAGAAGAATGGGTATTAACTCTTTTTTAAATGTTTGGTAGAATTCGCCTATGAAGCTGCCCGGTCCTGGACTTTTGTTTTTTGGGAGTTTTTTGATTACTGATTCAATTTCTTTGCCTGTTACCAGTCTTTTTAAATTTTCTATTTCTTCCTGTTTACATTTTGGTAGTTTATATTTTACTAAGAATTTATCCATTTCTTCTAGGTTGTCCAATTTGTTGACATATAGTTTTTCATTATATTCTCTTATTATTGTTTGTATGTTATTTCTCCTCTTTTGCTTCTGATTTTGTTTATTTGAGCCCTCTCTCTCTCTCTTTCTTTTTTTTTTTTTTATGAGTCTGCGTAGAGGTTTGCCAATTTTGTTGATTTTTTCAATAAGCCAGCTTCCAGTTTCACTGGTCTGTTCTATTGGGGTTTTAATTTCTGTATCATTTATTTCTACTCTAATCTTTATTATTTCCTTCCTTCAGCTGGTTTTAGGTTTTGTTTGTTGTTCTTTTTCTACCTCCGTTAGGTGTAAGGTTAGGTTGTTTATCTGGGATTTTTCTTGCTTCATGAGGCTATAAACGTCCCTCTTACAACCATTTTTGTTACATCCCAGAAGTTTTGGATCATTGTGTTTTCATTTTCATTTGTTTCCCTGTACTTTTTATTTCTTCTTTTATTTCCTGATTGACCCATTCATTATTTAGTAGCATATTATTTAACCTTCATGTATTTGTGCGCTTTCAAGATTTCTTCCTGTGGTTGATTTCTAGCTTTCTAGCATTGTGGTTAGAAAAGATGCATGGTATGACTTCAATCTTTTTTTATTTGTTGAGACTTATGACCCAATATGTGATCTATTCTGGAGAATGTTCTCTGTTCGCTTGAAAGAATGTTTATTCCACTGTTTAAGATGGAATGTTCTGAATATACCTGTTAAATCCATTTATTTCAATGTGTCATTCAAAACCATTGTTTCCTTGTTGATTTTCTGGTTAGAAGATCTGTCCATTGATGTAGGTGGGGTGTTAAAGTCCCCTACTATTATTGTATCATTATCAACTAACTAGTTCCTTTATTTTTCTTAACTGTTCTATTTGAGTGCTCCCATGATGAGTGCATAAATATTTACAATTGTTATGTCTTCTTGTTGGATTGTCTCCTTTATTATTATATAATGTCCTTTTTGTGCCTCTTGTTACAGTCATCATCATTATAAAGTCTATTTTGTCCAATGTAAGTATTGTTGCTCCAGCTTTCTTTTGACATCCATTTGCATGATAGATATTTCTCTATCCCCTTGCTTTCAACCTGCAAGTGTCTAGGTCTAAAATGAGTCTTTTGCATCAGATAGATGGATCTTGCTTTCTTTTATCCATTCTATCACCCTATGTCTTTTAATTGGAGCATTTAGTCCAGTTACATTCAAAGTAACTGTTGATAAATATGTATTTATTGCCATTTTATTATTTGTTTTGTGGGTGTTTCTGGAGATTTTCTCTGATCTTTTCTTGTCCTTCTTTCATCCATGGTTTGCTGATTTTCTTTAGCAATATATTTCGATTTCTTTCTCTTCATTTCTTGCATATTTATTAGTGGTTTTTGATTTGTGATTACCATTTGGTTTGTATGTAACATGGTCATTTAAGTTTGAACCCATTCTTTACTCTTCTCCCAATTTTAGGTATATGTTATCATATTTTACGTCCTTTTATTTTGTGAGATCTTTGACCAATTTTTACAGAAATATTCATTTTTACTGCTTTTGTGTTTCCTACCTTCATACTGTCATTTTTGGTTTCTCCTTTCTACTCAGAGTCCCCTTTGAAATGTCTTGCAGGGTTGGTTTAGTGGTCATGAACTCCATTTACTTTTTGTTTATCTAGGAAACTCTCTCTCCTTCTATTCTAAATGATAAGCCTTGCTGTATAAAGTATTCTTGGTTGCAGATCTTTTTTCCTTTCAGCACTTTGAGTATATCATGCCACTCCCTTCTGGCTTGGAAGGTTTCAGCAGAAAAGCCCCTTGCTAGCCTAATGGGGTTTCCCTTTTAAGCTACTGTCTTCTTTTGTCTTGCTGCTTTTAAGATTTTTCTTTATCATTGCATTTTGCAAATTTAATTACAATATGTCTTGGTGTGGATCTGCTCTTATTGATTTTATTGGGAGTTCTGTACTTCCTGGATCTGGATATCTGTTTCCTTCCCCATATTAGGGAAGCTTTCAGATATTATTTCTTCAAATAAATTTTCTTCCCCCTTTTCTCTCTCTAGGGACACCCATAATACAAATGTTATTATGTTTGATGGAGTAACTGAGTTCCCTAAGTCTATTCTTATTTTACATAATTAATTTTTCTCTCTTTTTTTCCAGCATGATTACTTTCCATACTCTGTCTTCCAGGTCATTAATTCTTCCTCTGCTTTTTCCAGCCTGTTATTCATTCCATCAAGCATGTTTCTCATTTTGTTTCTTGAGCCCTTTATCTCTGCTATGTTACTCCTTATCTCTGTGTTAAGGGTCTCACTCATGTCTTCTACTCTTTTCTCAAATCCAGTGTGTATCCTTACAATCATTGCTTTAAATATTCTAACACATATGTTACTTATATCTGTTTCACTTAGATCTCTGGACATGGCCTTGTCTTGTTCTTTCATTTGGGATAAATATCTCTGTCTTATAATTTTGCTCTGTGCCTGTTTCTGTGTGTTAGGAAAGTCAACTATGTCTCCTTTTCTTAAGGGTAATGGCTTTATGAAGAAGAGGCCCTGTGAGGGGCGCCTGGGTGGCACAGCAGTTAAGCGTCTGCCTTCGGCTCAGGGCGTGATCCCGGCGGTTCGGGATCGAGCCCCACATCAGGCTCCTCTGCTATGAGCCTGCTTCTTCCTCTCCCACTCCCCCTGCTTGTGTTCCCTCTCTCGCTGGCTGTCTCTCTCTGTCAAATAAATAAATAAAATATTAAAAAAAAAAAAAAAGAAGAGGCCCTGTGGTGTCCTGCCATGTAGGCCCTGGTGCTTCTGGGAGTGTCTCCAATGTGCTGTGTCTGCTCTGCTATTTTGTCCTCCCCACTTTATCCTTCAGGCCAGTCATCTGCAGAGTCTCTCTTTGCCTGTTATGGGCAGTGTTTGGTCCCTGGCCTGCATGTGGTGCATTTTAACCAGGTGTTCTCTGGTCTGCTTGTGAAATGAGACCTGTCACCACCACTGCCAGAACTGAGGCTCTGCAAAACTCCCCAGTTGGGAGATGTGCTGTGAGCACAGGTTTGGGCCCATCTGCTGGGGTAGGCCGCCTGCCGCACTGCGACTGAGGCAAGACTGGGAAGGGCTGTTCCACTGAAGAATAGGGGTATAGGGCTTGGTATAAGCAAGTTAGGCAGCCAGAGTTGGTGGTACACTAGTTCTTGCAGGTGGCCCTATACTTATACTGAGGGATGGGGAAGGGAAATGGTGCCAGCCAGCTCCTTTGTACACAGAGGGATCTCTCTGTAGACACTGTCTCTCTGGGACATGCTCTAAGATGAGTGAATAACCTCCCCACTATGTGCCCCAGGTGCTCTTCATATTGCTGTTCCCATGCTGTATGTCCATGGGTTGTTTGCCTGCCTTCTCTCCAAGAGCAATACAGTGCCCTCGGGGCTCTATCCCAGCCAAGACTGCTGATTTTTACAACTTCAGGTTTTAAGCCCCACTAGTTGCCAGAAGTCATCTAGTTCAGCCCCTCTCATTTTCCAAGCTAATTGCTATGGGGATTCGTTTTCCCCATATGCACCCCTGTGTGCTAGCCTGTCTCTCATCCTTCTCTGTGACCATGGCTCTCTAACCCCCCCCCCCCCGCCCCAAGTGACCATGAGCCATTTCTCTTCTAAACCACATCTCCATACATCCTACCTTCTTTGATGTGGCTTCTTCTCTACCTTTAGTTGTGGAGTTTGTTCTGCCAGTCTTCCAATCAATTTCTGGGGTATTTAGGATGATTTGATAGTTATTTAGTTGTACTTATGGGGTTGGGCCAGCCTAGGGTTCTCTCATTCCACTGCCATCAGGCTGACAAAGTTAACTAAACAACTAACTTTTAAAAGGTTCTCAAAACAGGTGATAAAGATGTAAAGGTCTGTGTTCAATAGGTCATCTACAAAGAGAAAACCTATAATTTGTAGCAAAGAAAATATACATATTGGAAAGCCAACCAGCTCAGCAAAGCTGATAGTAAGATAATCAGTAAGATCAGAGAGTAGTATATGGACCTTCCAGATAGAGAAAATACTTTATTTATAACCATAAAAGATTTTGTAAGCATATATGTGCCAAAAAAAGACAAAGATATTCTAATGCTATTGAGCTAGACTATAAAATAACATTTTATGTTGAAATAACATTTTTATGATTAACAACATAGTTGATATAACTCTTTCAGTGAAGAGAGATGATGCCAGGTCCATAATTCCTTATTAACAATTCCAAAATCCCAAATGTTCTTAAAACCAAAAGTCTTTTCCTAAGTTTGTCATCAAAAACTCATTTGGTTAACTAACATCAGGTTATTCCACGTAGCTGAATATTCAGATGTTCTACATCAGAAATACTATGCTTGGCTAGAGGACGTTGCCCCCAACCCTTCCTGAGATACTGTGTAATATAGCTACCATATTATTGCTTTAATATCTGCAAAACATTTAATTCTTACATACATATGGCCTTAAAAGTTTCAGATAAGAACTTGCAGACCTGTATTATTATCTCTATTTTAAGACTGGAAAGTGCCTCAGTCTCAAACTAATTTTTATTTTGCTTGTGTCTAATACTAACTTTTAGGTAAGGATACTCAAACATTAGTAGAGAATTCTGCTAAGCAGAGAATCCATGTGACAGTCATTTTTAAAACTCCTTTTGTACCTGGAAAGGAACCCAGTAAATGTCTATAAAACTAGGTGAAATTAGTTCAAAGAGGAGTTAAATCATGTATAGAGTTCCTAAGGTTACATCTTAATGACTGTAACATGACTGCTAAAGAAAATGTTTTTATCAAATTGTGTCATTAAAACCATTGAGTTCTGATGTAAGAAGAAGATTTCAGCCAAGTCATCTGAGTAGTGTTCATAAAGACATCCCAGACTATTTGCCTATATTTTCATCTCTGCCTTGATGTGTGCCCTGGGACTGGCCAAGGACCCCAGACCTCTCCTCTCTTGGATAACTGCCTAGAGGCCAGGCTTGAGAGAAAAAGAGAAAAGTTACATCCTGAAAACAGCAACATAAAAAGATCAAACAGACCCACAAAATTCCTCTGTTTGAGGAAGATTTTTTAAAAAGAATTATGAGACCTCTGGGCGGGGCTTAGGTGGTTTCAAGGTTTGCGTAGCTCTGAATCATTTTGGATTGTCACATGGAAGTGGGGAAGGGGTAGGCTCCTGGTAGTTTGCTGAAAGTCATCTGCTTCAGATCAAATTATTGGCTTGAAGCTTAGAAGTGAGGAACTAATCCCAAAAAGTACCAAAATTGAAAGAAGAGGTGCATGTGCATTGGCTGTTTGGGGGGAGGGGGGGTAGGGAGGGAGGGAAGGACAGAAGGGCCAAGGAAAAGATGGAGAAAGCATTACATCCTGAACCAGACTTTCCAGAGTTTCTCTGGTTCTTTTTAAGCTGAAGATGAACCCTGCCAGGAATGCTTCTTGCTCCTCTACCTCCCAGTAACTGACCTGCCCTGAGACAGCCAACAGCAATGTTTTCTCTGTCTGGAATATTGTCCCTCCTCTTCATTGGTTAACTCCACTCACCCTTCGTGTCTCAGCCTAACAGTCTCCTTCAGTGGGGTACCATCTTTGGTGTACCCCACCATGCCCCTGATCTATACTAGGTCTGCTATATATGCCCACAACTCCGTGCATCCCCATCAGAGTGTTTACTTTATTTTGTTGTAATTGTCTTTTGCTCTGCCATTCCTGTTTGATATAGTCTCCTTGAGGGTAGGGGCTGTATTCCCAGCACCCACTACAGTGTCCAGTCCATTGTATGTGTTTCATAAATACTTGTTAAGCAAATGAATGAACCAGTTAATAAATTGGTTCCTACCTGCAGGGGGTCCACGGTGCATCTAAGAAAGCCCCAAACAAGCAAAAGTGAACCCACCTGAGTCTTCCAAGAACTGGTGAGACAGATTGGGCTGTAGGTATGATAGGCCTTAAATGATACTCAGGACCTAAAGAAGCAAAGTGCTTCTCCTGCTATGAATGAGGAAAAAACACAGAGAGGCAGCAGGAATATGCCTGATGTATTTCAGAGCAATGAAGAACCTAGGTTACCCTCAACAGAGGATTTGTATGAGGGAGTAAAATGAGAAAATGCTAATGTGAAAGTAAAGACCAGTCACAAAGCATGGCAGTGACCATGCTAAGGTGTTTGAAGTTTATTCTGTGGTCAGTACAGAGCCAAGAAGTATTTTTGGCCTGGGAATAAAATGTACAGATGAGCAGTAGGGGAATTAATGGAGAAATGAGGGCCAGTTAGGAGATGGTTTGATAATAAGGCAATGAAGCCATGAAGGTCTAGACAAAAAAAGTGAAAATGAAAAATGAAAAGAAGAAATATTGAGAAGTTTTCAGACTACTTGATTAATTGGATAGGTCTAAGAAAATTAGTAAGGTCTTATTAAGAAGATAGTTTGAAGAAAGATTATAATGAATAACAATTACACCTATCACTTGCTGAGTATGTACCACATGCCAAGTGCCTTATATTTAATTTTCATAACTCTCTTTTCTTACTCTCTTAAGGATTATTTCTGTGTTTTATATATGAAAATAATTTTAAGGCATTTTTAAAATGCTGTTGCAATTACATAGGCTAGTGGTTCTCAAACCACAGAATCTTCAGCTCATAGAGGCAAGAGGGAGTGCTCCAAGATCTCTGTCCCCGCCTTGAAATAGAGCAGCTCCCCTTCCTCTGCCTTATATAATAATTCTCTATGTAAGGTTTATCTTTTGAAAGCATTCTCTTTAAAAAAAAAAAAAACTGAGAACTACAGAACTAGCCTCTAGTAGTTAAAAACATACAAATGGGCATAGTAGGGTGGGACATCTCACATCAACAGAATTTGGTATTAGTGGAAAAGGAAGAAAGGAGTTGAGAATGGTCTTAGGTCTTGGACTTAGACTCTCCAAATTTAGTAGTAGGAAATTTTACCGAGAGCAGGATACAGGAGGAGGAAAACATTTAGGGAATAAAACTGCCTTGGTTTGAAACGGGTTGAGTTTAAGATACCTATAGGACAACTCTATAAAGATAAGTAGCTGGCAGTACAGGCCGGACCAGTTTATGGATGTTGGGGAAGTCACAGTATTGGATAAGGTCACCAAGGAAAAGAGGGCAGGAGAAAACGAGAAAAAAGATCAATGACATAATGCTAAGAAAAACTAACATTTCATTGATTCATCCAACAAATATTTATTACCTACAATGACACTTAAAGAGAAAGAAAGAAAAGAGAAGGAAGGAAGAGAGAAGAGTAATAAAATTTAAAAGTAAGTTCAGTCACAAAGAGGAAAAGAAGGAATTTCAAGGATGGGGTAGTTAGCAGTGTCAAAGATGGCAGAGTTCAAAGAGGGTAAGATCAGAGAAAGGGAGGTATGAAATGTGACAATTTGAAGGTCACAGATGGCCTCCGAGATAGAAACTGCAGCTTCCCCATTCAACAAATATTTTCTGAGCATTTCTAAAGCATCAGATACTAGGGCAGCCTCTGGCGTTAAATGTTAAATATAAGACTGGTATCTGCCTTTACGGAGTTTGTAGTTTGGCGAGGGAGACAGAAACTAATCAAATAATCATACAAATTAAATTCAAAATGGCAATTATGATAAGGGGCTAAGAAAAAGACACATGCCAGTCCATGGGATTCTAAAGTAGAAGAATTAGACCTTGTCAGGGAAGGTTTCCCTAGAGAAATGATGCTTGAATTAAAATGGCCAAGATGAGTGGAACTTAAGCCAAGAAGAAAGAGCTTATGCAAGACTTTGTGGTAGAAGAAAGCCCAGGATGTGTTTGAGGGATTGAAAAATCCAGCATGTATAGAGTAAAGAGAGGAGGAGTGAGTAAAAAGAAAGTATGGAGAGGCAAGAAGAAGCCAGACTGTGCAGGGTTTTAGAGGTCACATTGAAGAGCTATTCCCTAGGATATCTTAAAAGTAATAAGCAGCCCTTCAAGTGTTAAGTGTTTGGAGATGGGGAGGCAGGCAGGGAAATACCATTAGATTTGCATCCTGGAAAAATGGATCTAGTTGGATTGATCGAAGGTCTAAGAGAAGCAAGATATCTGAACACAGTTCCTAGTGATGTGGAAAGA
>NW_024423344.1:21636985-21707129 GCF_017311325.1 Ursus maritimus
AGGAATAAGGACAGGGGGTTAGGATATTTAAAAAGGATGTCTCTTCCTAAAAGATTGGAAGGATAGAGGTAAAAATGTGAGGATATGGACATATTTAGAAGTAAATAGGATGTTTAGTTGAAAAGTTGAAATTTTTATTCATCTGCTAAGAATGAAGAAAACATGGACAGAGGTGGGGGTACAGTACTGCTCCAGAGAAGGCTGTAGTCAATATTTATTGGATGTTAATGAATGCAAAAGTTTGGAACAGCTGCCATGACAAACTCAAACAGGATCCAGCTCGTGATAACTCTTAAGAATTGCTTAGCAACCCAAGGCCCCGCTTTGCTAATTTTACTTAGTGTGCACCATCAATGCCTATAAGAAAAATGTACAGGCTCCAAAATATCATAAACTTGGAAACACTGTGGACACCTGCACTCGGAAAATCTGAATCGTGGCATCATGTTGCTTTAAATGCTCAAAATTAGAGGGGGAATGTCTTCAACGCACTTGATTACCATTCCACAAGGGTAACACAGGTCATCCTGGAATTAGTCATAGGTGGTTTGAATACTTTGGAAGTGATTTTTGCTGCTGGCATTTTCTAAAGAAGTATAAATTATGACTAAATTTCTCCTGTTTATATGCATTGCCATTTCTTCCCACAGCTTTCATCAACAAATAGCAATCAGAGCAATATGGCTAAGAAGTAATAGCTGTGTCTTATTTCTAACACTATGCCAAGCTAAGCTGCCAACTGCTGTCTTTTATCTCTTCTCTCCCCCAAGTCACAGAGGGTAAAAGGTAAGATACCATGGCTGCTACCTTGGAGACCAAATCCAGTGATCACAGAACATATTGCAATTCTGATCATTGTAATGAGCAGAGTGCAATATGTTTCATTCTTTTGAAGCAATTTAGAGACAGAAAGGCATTGTACCAGTGTTCTCCTAAGCAGGGAAAATCATTCCGCTGAGGTATTGGGAAGAAAATATTGATCCATCAAGGTATGGGAAGAACACATCAGAATGGGATTTTCAATTTACTTTCACTTTTTTAAAAAATATTTTTATTTATTTTTTTGATGTAAAGTTCGATGATTCATTAGTTACGTATAACACCCAGTGCACCATGCAATACATGCCCTCCTTACTACCCATCACCAGCCTATCCCATTCCCCCTACCCCCCTCCCCTCTGAAGCCCTCAGTTTGTTTCTCAGAGTCCATAGTCTCTCATGCTTCACTTTTTAAAAAACAAAGCATTAAGCTTTATTGGTGTTGCATTTATTATATGAATCAGCACTAACATCTTACTCAGTTTGAACATCAATTTCCATATGCTGCCCCAGGGGAAGAGTGGAAATTCCACGACATGAAGGGGTTGGCTATCATTGTGTCTAATTAAGTAGATTTGTGAGCAACCTCAGAAGATACAATTTTGGTAAGATGTCAATTCTCTCCTAATTGACCAACAGATTCATGGCAATTCCAACCAAAATCCATTTTTTGTAATAGCTGGAAAGCAAACTTCTCTGCAGAAGTTGAGAATCAAATTCTAAAATTCATATGGAAAATGAAAAGGATTTAGAATAACCAAAGCAACTTTGAAAAAGAAGAACATTAGAGGACTTAACATTCCTTGATTTCAAGACTTATTATAAAGACTTATTATACTTTTGGCATAAAGATAGACAGATAAATCACTGAACAGAGGAGAAAGTCCAGAAACAGATCCACATATATATGAACGATTGATTTTTGACAAAACTGCAAAAGCAAGTTGGTCAAGTAATGATAGACTTTTCCACAAATGGTGCTGGAAAAATTGGCTATCCACATGCAAAAATATAAACCTTTATCCATACTTTGTATCATAGATGAAAATTAACTAAAAATGAAACATAGGCCTACCTAAATGTAAAACCTATAGCTATAAAATGTCTATTAAAAAACACTGGAGGGGTGCCTGGGTGGCTCAGTCAGTTAAGCGTCCGCCTTCGGCTCAGGTCATGATCTCAGGGCCCCATGTCAGGATCCCTGCTCAGTGGAGAGCCTGCTTCTCCCTCTCCCTCTGCCCCCGCCCCCGCTCATGTGCGTGAGCGCCTGCCCGCGCACGCGTTCTCTCTCTCTCTTTCTCTCTCTCTCTCTCAAATAAATAAAATCTTTAAAAAAATATATTGGAGAAAATCTTTGTGACACTGAGTTAGGCAAAAATGTCTTAGATATATGCATATCTATAAAATCTATGCAATCCATAAAAAATTAATAAATTAGAACTCATTAAAACTAAAAACCTCTGCTCTCAAAAGCCTCGCTAAGAGAATGAAAATACCACAAACTGGGAACAATTATTTATAAATCACACATCTGATAAAGGACACATAAAAAACTCAATAAGAAAACAAAAACCACAACTTAAAAATGGGCACAAGATTTGAACAAAAACTTCACCAAAGAAGATATACAGTAGGCAAACAAGCAAATATGATTTGTAAATATTCTCAACCCATTAGTCTTTAGCAAAATGCAAATTAAAATCACAATGAGGTGCTATGCCACAACTATTAAAATGGCTAAAGTTTAAAAGACTAACAATACCCAGGGTTGGGCAACCCCCTGGGGTCCCCTTCCTCCTTGGGAGCATTGTACTATCGCTTTGCTCTTGCTCAAAAAAATACCCAGGTCGGCAAGGAACTGGAGCTACTGGAACTCTCATATACTGTTGGTATAAATGTAAAATGGTACACTCAACTCAGAAAATAGTTTGGCAATTTCTGAAAAGTTAAGCATTCACCCATATAATCCAACAATTCTACTCATAGCTTTTTGCCCAAGAGAAAAAAAAATATGCCCACACAAAGACTTGTACACAAATACACAAATGTTCATAGTTTTTTTTTTTTTTTGTAATAGTCCAAAACTGGGAAACAGCTTGAATGTCCATCGACAAGTAAATGGATAAACAAATTGTAGTAGAACCATACAATGGGATACTACTCAGCAATAAATAGGAATGGACTATTTATACGTTGATGACATCAATGAATCTCAAAACAATTATTCTGAGTGAAAGAAAGCAGATTTTAAGAAATAGTATATACTGGAGCACCTGGGTGGCTCAGTCGATTAAGCATCTGACTCTTGATTTCGGCTCAGGTCATGATCTCAAGGTTGTGAGATTAAGCCCTACATCGGGCTCTGTACCAGGCATGGAGCCTGCTTAAGATTCTCTCTCTCCCTCTCCCTTTATCCCTCTTCCACACTCACATGTGCCCTCTCTCTCTCTCTCTCTCTCAAATTAAAAAAAAAAAAAGTACATACTGCATGCTTCAGTTTATATAAAATTCTAGAAAGTGCAAATTAATATGTAGTGATATAAAGAAGATCAGTGATTACTTGGAGAATGTAGGGGAATGAACAAGAGACTACAAAAGGGCCCAAGAAACTTTTGAGGGTAGTGGATTTATTATCTTGAATATGGTGATAGTTTTAACAGGTATATACATATGTTAAAACTAACCAATGGTATACTACACATACATTGCAGTTTACTGTATGTTAATTACACCCCAGTAAAGCTGCTAAAAGAAATTATGTCCTTTTCAATTCAGCAAAATATCATGAACACTCACCCTCTATAGTAAAATGTGTCCTCTAGTAATCTTTCAGGATTCCAGGTGTATATGAAAAATAGAGAGGATAATGCTTACCTCACTGAAGAATGATGAAAATTATTAACTAGTATTGACTAGACCTACTGAAAGTGTTAATGGTCATGCAAACTGTTATTTTTAGTTACGAAATATGGCAGTTCTTTCAGGTCATTGTATCTAAGCATATCACTTGGCAGAATTTATCCCTAAATCTTTTCACTTGGGCAAACTACTTGCTTTGTAATGTCAGTTAAGTATATGTGTGGTTCAAGGTTTTCAGGATATACTGGTGTACTGGCAAAGATAATATTCTGAATGTGAATAATATGCTTATTTAATCTGTAAACTGAAAATTTATAAGTATGGTAAATTTCATAAAAACAATGTTACTGTTGGATTCCTTCAATAATTAATTCATCAAATCCACCTGAATGCACCTGAAAATTTTCCTCAAGAAAGAATTTAGTTGCTTGTGTATTGGAATGAAAAGCCTTTTCTCCTTGGACCTTGACATTCACTGGCTAAGTGTGCTAAACAAGAAGTACATTAGGGGCACCTGGGTGGCAGGGTCATGAGATCAAGGCCCACATCAGGCTCCACGCTGAGCATGGAGCCTGATTAAGATTCTCTCTCTCCCTTTCCTTCTGCCCCTCCCTCCACTTGCTCTCTCTCTCTCTCTCTCTTTCTTAAAAACAAAAGTGCATCAGAAAAAACGTACTCTGGTGTCACATGAGGCTGAGTTCCAATCCCAGCTGCAGGACTAACATGCAGTCAGATCTTAGGCATGTTACTTAACCACTTCAATCTGTTTCTCTCTTTGTAAAAAGGAAGTAAGATGTTTGCCCTGGACCTCTTAACACATATCATCCTGAAAAATGACACAACTATCTGTTCTTCAATATTTAGCTTTAAACTTTCACTGCAGTGTTGTTCAAGGACAACACTTTGGTAAAGGAAGGAAACCAACCCTACTATGATCTTGCACGTGACCCTCTTCTAGAGTCCATGTCAAAGATAGGTTTATTATTTTAACACACTTACTAAGTTATTCAGATATCATTCCCGACCTTTGCAATATAGAAATTTGTTTTACTGTAGCTTATGAGAATAAAATATGGCAACACATTAAGATGTGAGTTACCTAGTCACAATCTCATTCATTTTACAATTATTAGTTAAATACTTACCGTGTGTCAGAGAGCCTGCAGTGAACAAATCTCAGCTTACTGCTTTTTATGGATGGAACTGTACATCCCCCAAAATTCATATGCTGAAGCCCAAACCTCCAATGTGATTAGAATTGAAGAATAGCCTTTAGAAAGATAAATAAGGTTCAATGAGGTCTTAAGGATGGGCCCCTAATGACTTGTGTCCTTATAAGAAGAGGAAGAGACACCAGGAGTATAAACACTTAGAGGAAAGCCATGTGAGGAACAGCAAGAAGGAGGCCACCTGCAAACCAAGGAGAGAGGCCCCAGGAGAAACCAAACCTGCTAACATCTTTATCTTGGACTTCCAGCCTCCAGAACTGTGAGAAAATACAGTTTGGGGTCAAAAGGTGAAAGTCTGAGCATAGTGGAGGCTTCTCCATCAGAGGTGTGAGCAGATAAGAGTGCTCTTGACTCTAAACTGGTGGTTCCCACATTGTCATCTTCAATCTCAATTTCTGAAAAAGTGCTGGTAATATATCTGTAATTGCCTATGGAATGTTTTCATTTAGCTGGTCCAAAGTCAACTCTCACTAACCTAACTCACCATAACCTCCAGCAATAACATTTTGAGGGTTCCTATGTGTCAGGAATCATCCCATTAAATTTAGTTATCCATTTAATTCCAAGTATAGGATTCTTTATTTTAAATTTCCTATCCTTTGGCCTTTCACAATAGAGACCTCATCCAGAAAGCATTTTCCCATTTTATCTATATTATTTTTATTGCGGAAATGTCCTGGCTTTAATAAATAAGCTAAATGCTGCTATTTCTGAATAGTCGTTTTATACATAAAAACATGTTTTAGACACTTTACACAACCTACTCCAATCCTATGAATATGTGCTCACAGAAATTTTGGAATGAAGACAATACAGAGGTTTACTTTCATTTTAAAAATTAATATTAAATGTGTTAAATTTATTAAAGTTACCAACCAATAAACATATGGACCAATGTTGGAAATGTGTCATGAACTAAGGATATGAATTAATCCAGTTCTGAGCACCTGATGTCCATTTGATAAAGAATACATAGCCTCATTATTCCTTAAACTTTTAAATTCAACTTACAAATATATTTGTAACTCTAGCAAATTTTAACAATAACTTTTTTTTCTTTTAAGAGAGAGAGAGAGAGCATGGGAGTGGGAGGGGAGGGGCAAAGGGAGAGGGAGAGAGAGAATCTTAAGCAGGCTCCATGCTCAGCTCAGCGCAGAGCCTGACTCAGGGCTCAAACTTGAGACCCTGAGATCATGTGCCTGGGCCAAAATTGAGTCAGACACTTAACCCGCTGAGCCACTCAGGCGGCCCTTAACAATAACTTCTAAGAACTTTTGAATAATATTGATTCTAATGTTCAAATATTTAAGACCAAATTTATAAATTTAATACATTCAATTTACTTCTTAAAAGTACTTCCATTGTATTTAATCAACACATTTTCCTATGAACTATAAGTAATTCTATATATCTGACAAATTTATAAATATGGTGAAACCTAAGTTCTCTTAAATGTTCCAACACTACATATAAACTAATAAAATTTCAAGTAAAAAAATTACAGCTCAAAATCAACTATACAAAAATGTAAGATGTAGGTCTTGGTTCCCTTTTTTTACATAAAAACTTTCAGTTGCTCCAGCACCATTTGTTGAAAAGATAAAGACTATCCTTTATCTTCTGAATCGCCATTACTCCTTTCTCAAAGGTCAGTTGACTATATCATGTGGGTCTATGTCTGAGTTCTCTATTCTGCTCCATACCTATCCTTCTATATAGAAATGTTTTCACAAGTGCTTGGGGGGCGTTTGATTCTTGATAAAGTACCATCCCCGAAGATAACCTATAACCAAGGGTTATGATACTCTAGCACTCAAAAAGGCAAACCAACTCCATACTCTACACTTATGTTCCTCAAAAGCTGAAAATGAAGGAGGAGGAAGTCAGGGTTGTAAAGAGATTGGCCCTGTTTCTTAATTGTGTGCTTTACAATGTATGCAGGAATACTCTACTTGTTAGCAATGGAAGCTGAAGATATGTCCTTTCAGCAAGATCAGAGACCTACTTGGGGGGCTTTGAAATAGAATCTCAGACACTCCAGCAGCTTAACAGGACATCAACCCGTGCCGGCAAGTGTATCGAACAATCACAGCAGCCCGTTTGAATAATAGGGCAAACTGCCAACAAGCACAAAGCTCAGCCACAGACTCATTCTCCATCTAGCTAAAAATGGGGTCTTCCCTCTTCAGACCTTGTATGACTGCATATTTGCCAACCACTTTAACCTTTTGGATGAAAAATATGAGCTACTTTATCCTGATCCTGAACAACTCTTTACAAACCAAGTGGCTCCATTTACTAGCAGTTACTAAAATGCACAAGGAAGAGAGCGAATATTTGCCAAGTACCTGTTACATGCCAGGTATTGCAGAAATTATTTCGGATAATACTCCGGACAACCCTGTGAAATAGATATTATTATCTCCATTTAACCTGCAGTTGAAAAATTAAAACTTAAAAGTTTTAATAATTTATCCAAGACCATGAGGCAGGAAATGGCAGGACCAAGACTTGAACTTCCTAAGCTCTCTCTGTAAATTCAAACACTGTCCAATAGAAACATAACATAAGCCACAAATGTGAGCCACATATGTAATTTTAAGTTTTCTTGTAGCCACATTTTAAAAAGTAAGAAGATGAAACAGATGAAATTGATTTTGATAATGTATTTTATTTATCCCAATATACCCAAGGTATAATTTTAGCATGTAAATCAATGCAAAAATTTACTAATGAGATCATTTGCCTTACTTTTTTCATACTAAGTCTCCAAAATCCAGTATGCTCTTTTAGCACATCTCAATTCGGACTAGCCACATGTCAAGTGCTCAACAGCCCTCCCCTCTGGGTCCCCCTTGCAGACTATTGTTCATCCCTGGATTAGAACCAGCTGTACTACACCTGTGACAAACCTGAAAAGAAAAATGTTACAGATTAAAAGTCAAGTTGCTAGAAAACCATATATTTTCTGGTCAAAAGACAAATGAAAGGAAGTAATTCATCAGCTGCATTCCTCTGCACAACAGTCATAAATGCACCAACTGCGCTGGGCTATTTACCTCAGTGGGACTGGAAACAAATGATCTAAAACTCATAAATCCACACGTTCGCTATGTGTGGACTGCCAGGGAGGGTAGTAAACCCAAATGAGTCCTATCTGAATTCTTCTAGGCAGTCCTTTTTTAATTGATTTTAGAGGCATCCCTCACAAATTATACAGTCCTCTATGAATTTTATCCATCCCCCCCACCTACTCTAACAAAACTCCCTCAAGGGGCTTAGTTTAGGTTAAGTAATATCCTTTATTTATTTTCCATTTCCTTCTTGTCATACGTGTATTTTTATTCATCCTGCTTTCCCCCCTCCCTTTTCTCTTTTCTAGTTGGTTTCCCAGATTCTCAAACCTGCACTAGGCTTCTAGTTTTGTTTTGTGCTTTAACATTAGCCGAATTACTTTGCTGCTGCTTTTCATTGATTGCCTGCCAAGCAGATCATGTTCCCTTCTGCCTGAGGGAAGAAGGAAAACCTTCCAGCATCATCATCAGGGTTGCACCAGCCCCCGCCTGGTAGGAGTAAGGGCAGAGGGATGATGGGGACCTGTGCCCCACACAAATCCTGGTGGGGGAGAGGAGCAGGGTGGGGTGTACCCTGCTGCCAGTGCGCGGTCCCAATAAAATGAAAGAAATCTTAATGTTGTAACGCTCATTTACTTTGAGTGTTCTGGATTAGGTTTCCAAAATGGAAATAGCTTAAGTTTTTTAGACTTCAGAATAATTTTTTTAAAAAATGAAAAGAAAAAAGGAAAAAGCACCTGAAACGCCACTAGCAGAGAAATCACTGTTAGTATTTTCACTTTTAAAGATTTTCTGCTTTTCACTCACAGAAGGTTAGCGAGCCACCTCCACCCCCGCCCCAGGATGAGAAGGGCAAGAAAGAAGTAGTTATGACTGAGTTCTGAGATAATGTCACTAATATTTAGGCCTGAGATGAACACAAAAGTTAAATGAGCTATCCCTCTTTCAAGCTTCTAGCAATCTTTGTTTGAATATACGTCCTTTTTAATGTAACTGTGGGATAAGAGTAATGATAGTAATAATGCCCATCATTTACTCAATATAACATGCCAAGCATTAAACCGGGTACTTGCCATATGTTTTCCCCTTTGAATTCTTGTTACAATTCCATGAGTTATGGAGTGCTTTTTCCATTACACACTGGGGGAATTGAGGCTCAGAAAGGTTAAACCCAGCTACTAAGTGACAGAATTAGGATCTGAACATAGGTCTGTTTGATTCCAAAGGCTGTGTTCTGCTTTGCTGCACCATACTGCCATAGCTAAAGTCATCACAAAGCTGTCCTTTCCAGAGCTACTGTTATTTTCTCTAAGAAAATAGTAAGGTATTAAATGGACCATTACCAATTTTAGAGCCTAAAAAGCTAGACCTAAGAACTTAAAGTCAAACATGAAGTAATACACTTCTGGCAAGAATTTCCACCATACAACTTCTCCAGCCTCAAGGACAGCAAAAGGGTTTCCTCCCCGCAGGAACACCACACTCCAGTAATTCTGGAAAGGAAGTGTATGCCCACCAGTCAACTACCATCTCTTTCACGGCCCTGAGTTCTGGTCACAAGGCAACCACCCCTATTTTCTAAGGAATCCAGAGAAGCCCCTAAAACACCAGCTAGTGGGAGAAACATTTTGGTTTTGATCAACAACGATCTTTCACCATTAAGAGCCATGTGGCTTGGGCTGCTTTCCCAGGCGTAAAATTGAGGTTGGACTGAATTAAGAAATGCACAGTTGCTATCCACAATCTCTGCATCCATATGCCCTACACCTGCTTCGATTTATAAGTACTTAAGAGCTTTAGAGCAAATTTGGTTTATAATACAATGAAGAGACACAAAGAACTCTTAGCAATGGGTTAAACTGATGAAGGCAAGGTACTAGCCAGCTCACTGGGAACTCAGTAACAAGATAGGTAGCCAATGACTATGCAATGTGCTCTTCTTTAGGTCACTGCTCCCCAACAATTGTCATGTCCTGGCACTCAAAGAAAATGGTAACGTCTATATGGCACAATGGGGTAAACTGGAGGAGGGCTGGGGGAAATCATTATGGTCTCCTTATATTACACATTTATGATTGAAAAATAAAGTAAAAGTAGTAGGGAAGATATTAAGTGTTGAAATATTTAAAACTTCCAAATAAGATCTTTTCAGATTTTTAATGAGAAATCTGACCTTACTCCTTTGAACATAACATTTTCTTATGAGGTTTTATGTCAAAGTTAGCTATATGTACTTTCTGACACAGCCTTTTTAAATCATGATCTCTTTATAATTCTTGGTCACCATCAATGAGAAACTTGCAGATAATTTAAAAATTTTAAACATTTTATATAATCATTCAAAAATTCACAATCACTGAAGCTGTATTTAGCAAATCTAAAGTCTTCCTCCTATTTTAAATTGAAATATCTGTTGATAATATAAATAGGCTTCAAAACCAACAAAATTTTTCATAATGAGAATTTCAAAATAATGACAAAATTCTAATTTGCAGAATGCGTACAAGTTGTTGGTGTAGTTCTGAAGATAACACGGATGCCACCAAAAGGGTGTCTCAATAGCATGTGACTAGATCTATCAATAACTGAAGGCAGAGATTTGGGGTAGCCGTCTGGAGCTGTGCCTTCCACCAAGAGACTATTCCAGATGAATATTTCATACCTTGACTCCATTCACAGCACACTCGCCAGGAAGTTCTGCTCTAGATAAAGATCACAAACCTGCACGGACTTCTTTCCAAAGTTCAGTCTCTGGTTTTCGTTCACTACACACATTCTAGTTCCTGCAATCAAAACAACCTTTCTCTAATTACCTATCTGGTATCATCCCTCAAGCTTCCACTCTCTGAATGCCTGTTTCACTGAGTTCCCTTTACGGAGTGCATACTTAAACTCTGCTTCACACCACACAAGAATCACCAAGGGATTTCAAAATGAAACTCCCCAAATGGATTTCAGATCTCTAATTTAAAATATTCTGAATTAAATGCAATTTTTTAAGAGCCTTTACACTTTACGTTTTAATAAACCTTTATAGTCCTATGGGGAAGTTAATGTACATCACCCTCAGATCCTTAGGATGATCTTTCAAGAGACAGTGAATGCTATTTTTCCCATTTTACATAAGCCTATACAGAGAGACTTAAGTAACTGGTTCCAAATTTTCCCACTAGTAAACAGTGAGCATACATCTCCTAACTCACAAGCCAGCGCTCTTCTCTGTCACATCTCTTACCTACTTGAAGTTATGCCCTATAGGTTCCCAACTAAAAAGCAGAAAGTGGTAGACTATAGAGTGGCTGTTTGTTAGCTTTGTGTCTCCAGGGTCTGACTGAAGTCCTTCACTCACTTACTGTGGCCCAAAGCGGACAGACTTCAGGGGTGCCCAGGACCATCCAAGAGAGATCTGGATCCAGGACAGGATAGAAAAAAATCACCCCCTTCCTTCTCCTCAGCTCCTTTTCTGCCCCTACTTCCCCACCCTTCAGCCTTTTCACCACCCTGCATTTCCCTTGTTCAGTGTGAGTGTGAAACCAATTAAAATAAACTTGATTGAAGGCAACTGCGCTGAGAAAAGGAAACCACAACGGACAGGGAGGGTCTGCGCTTGAGATAAGCCAGGGCAGTCCTTCTTGGCCTTGAGAAGGTAAAAAGCCGGAGCCTTTAAGCACTTGCTGGCAGGGTCATCTCCTTCACCCTAACTTCCTCCAGCATGTGTTACTGATGGATCCCCATCATGGACAGTGCTGGACCCTAGGGATGATTATGCTGCCAATTTTCCTCTTTATGGCCAAAATGGGCCTGCATGCTCAGGAGGTGTTAAATTCTTGGGGGAACAGGGGAGAGGGGGAACCAGGCACTCTTATACTTTGGATGGATACTATAGCTATGCAACCATATGATTCCAGTATAGCATTTCTTATGCATCACGGAAAATATGGCAAGATGTCAGCAAAAAGATTATAGGCCAAAGCTTAGTTCATTCCCAGCTGTTTCTCAGCAGATATATCCTACTTCTTAGAAAAGATAGCATTGTATATTCATCCAGTTAGAGTCTATGTCTTCAAATGATTAACTGTCATTGCCTCAAACTCCTCTATAATTTTAGCTTTAGCAACTTTCTTTGGCAACTTTTGCCTCCATGATTTTTTTTCCTCGCATGGATGTCCTCCTCCTGTGAGAGAAGAGAAAATACGTCCTGCTGGCTAGTATTTGCCTTCCTCAGCTCAAGTTCTTGCCAAGTTCTCTTTATGCCCTTCATGCCCTAAAGTCCTAGCTGAAGCCCTCAAGAACTTATAAATCAAGATTACTGTCAGGGTTGTTTACATTGTTTTACTATTTAAATCCTTCTCTATACAAATAAAAATGGAATTACACCATTATTTTAATTTAACATTTCCCAGGAAGGGCTGATGGCTGGTACTTCAGGTGAAAACCCAACACCATAAACCATGTGTAACCAATTCATGTAACTCATTGTTGCAGTGGTTTTTTGCCATTGTTTTCTATTTTAGTGGTGTAAGGATGTTTCACACCTTCATCATATGGGTCAACTGCAAATCTCAGAAATCATTTAGCTGTGAACTAATGTTTAGTAACAGGATGAATGATTTACAATTAAAATTTCAGGACCAGTAAAATGGTAACTATCAGACTTAGACCCAGTGATACATCAAAATGGCCTATAATAAACTAGCCTTTTTATATACTTTTAATTTAAATGAGGGGTCCATTAATTCAAAAATAAATCAGGCAAAATTTGTTACATGTTGGCAAGTTTTTACATAGCTCAACTTGTGTTATTTTTTCTGATCCCAAATTCATAATCCCATAGTTGTTGAATACCATTATATCCTCAGTTTACTGGGCATTCAGTAGAACTGGGCATAGGTGATCCCTCCTTCCTTCCTTCCTGAAGCATTTTTCTTTCTTGGCTTCCCTGATCTCAGTTCCCGGGATTTCCTTCAGCTCTGTTAGCTGCTCCTTCTTGGCCTCCTTTGCTGGCTGCACCTCCTTTTCCTACCTTCAAATTGTTGGTGTTCCTCAGAGCTCAGTCCCAGACTTTCTCTATTTCTTGCACTCTATGTTGGTAAATACATCCACTTCTGAGATTTTAAGGACTATTTCCTACCCAAAACCAATACTGCATCTTTGACTTAGACTTCTTTCTCTTAAGTTTGCACTTGGATGTGTTATAGAGAGTTTAAACTTCACATGAAAGATACACAAGGCATTAAAATTCAAGTGTTCAAAGAAAAAAGAGTCTAGGGAAGCAACGTATGTCTGTTTATCTTTTGCTACAATGTCTCTCCAATAGTTTTTAAATTTTTTATTGAGGTATAATTGAAATACAATAAATTGCAAATATTTTAAGTGTGTAATTCAATTACTTTTGACAAATGTACATACTTGTGAAACAATCACCACAAAGATAATAAATATTTCATCGCCCTAAAAGTTTTGCCATGTCCTTTTGTAATCCCTGCCTCCCTCTACCCCTATTTCTAGCCAACCATTGATCAACTTTCTGTCACTATAATTAGTTTGCATTTTCTGGAATTCTATATAAATGGATTCATATAGTATATATTCTTTTATGCCTGGATTCTTTCATTCACCATGATTTTTTTTTTAAGATTTTATTTATTTATTTATTTGAGAAAGAGAGCATGAGTGGGGTGGGAGGTGCAGAGTGGCAGAGGGAGAGGTAGAAGCAGGCTCCCCGCTGAAGACCTGGACCCCAAGATCATAACCTGAGTTGAAAAGAGATGCTTACCCAACTGAGCCACCGGGTGCCCCTCACTCACCATGATTTGAGATTCATCCATGTTGTTCCATGTATCCACAATTCATTCCTTGCTATTGATGGGTAGAATTCCATTGTATAATTATACAACAATTTGTTGATCCATTCTCATGTTACGTTCATTTGGGTTATTTCTAGTCTGAGGCTATTACATATAAAGCTACTATGATCATTTGTATACACGTCTTTGTATGGACTTACAATCTTTTATTTCTCTTGGGTAAATACCTAGGAGTGGAATGGCTGGATCACAGAGTAGGTGTACTTTAAATCTTTAAGTAACTGCTGATTCTGGTCAAGATGGTAATGTAGGGAGACTCCTGAACTCACTTTCTCCCATGAACACAATGAATATATAGTTCTAACAATTAGGTCTGAAAGAAATCCAGAAACTAGCTGAGTGACTCCTACAGACTGGGCAAACAAGTAAAAACCCACATCAGAGTAAGTAGGAGAGGTTAAGACTCAGTCTAACCATAAATCCCAACCCTGGCTTGGTGACACACAACTGAGAGGAAACACAAAACTCCCAGCTTCTCCCTAAGAAGTATGGACCTGAAAGGTTTATACTCCACATCTAGAGCCACAGCTTTTAAGACTTCCACCTGAAAGATGGGCCTCCAAATCATCTAGCTCTGAAAGCCAAAAAGGCTTGCATCCATAAGACCCAAAAAAGCTATAGCAAACTCAGAGACATTTCTTTAAGGGCTCAAGTGGACTCACTATGGCTGTCCCCACAGGTTCCAGTATGGAGGCAGCCCACAAAACTTGATGTCTCTTTGTGAAAGAGGCCTAGCTGCAGCCTGAAGGGCAGGCTTCTAATTTAAAACACATCTAGGGGCCAACTGTAATAATCTCCAGGGACCATAGAGGTCAGCAGGCACCATCTTCCCACTCTCTCTCTGCCTTGCTACAGGTGTCTAGAATAGTCCAAAAAGGAACTTGCTCACACATCTGGCACCCCAATTTTTATGGCTGCTATCCAGATGACTCAGAGTGATCTCCTGGCTCTGGTGGCCAATGAGGCCAACATTTGCAGGTCCCAAAAGACCATAAACAGAAAGTTCTTACTGGTTTTCCCTCCAGGGCATAGTACAGAGGCAGCAAAAGGAAACAACCAGCCTTTCCCTGAAATAAGACTATTTGCTTATCTTAAAAGCTGTGGCCTGAGGGCAGGCTTCTAATTTAACACACATCTAGGGGCAAACTGCTATCCTCTCAGAGACTGGGGAGGCCATTGGGTGTCATGTTTTTGTTTTCCATCTACCCCACTCCAGGTCACCAGTATCTCCAAAAAAGAAGCCAAAAGAAAGCTGAGGTAGCTATCCTTAGACCCAACAAATTGAAGAAAATAGAAATTATATCAAGATCTTTTCAGACCACAATAATATGAGACTAGAAGTCAATTATAGGAAAAAAGCTGGAAAATTCACAAATACATGGAAATTTAACAGCATACTCTTGAGCAACCAATGGATCAAAGGACAATACAAAAAAGAAACCAAAAAACTGTCTTGAGACAATTGAAAATGAAAACACAACATACCAAAACTAGGAATGTAGCAAAAGTAGTTCTAAAAGGGAAGTTTAGGGATACCTGGGTGGCTCAGTCAATTAAGCATCTGATTCTTGATTTCAGCTCAGGTCGGATGTCAGTGTCCTGGGATTGAGCCCCCTGTCAAGCTCCCCGCTTGGCATTGAGCCTGCTTAAGATTCTCTTTCCCTCTCCCTTTGCCCTCCCCCCCCCGCCCCAGCATCTCACACACGTGTGCTCTCGCTCTTGTGAGCACTTTCTCTCTCTCTAAAAAATAAATAAACAAACAAAAGGGAAGTTTATAGTGATAAACACATCAAGAAAAATATCTCAAATAAACACCTAACTTCACAGCCCAAGGAACTAAAAAAAGAAGAACAAACTAAGCTCAAAGTTAGCAGAAGAAAGGAAATAATAAAGATTAGAGCAAAAATAAATGAAATAGAGCACAGGAAAACAATAAAAAAGACTAACAGAAACAAGAGTTGATTCTTTGAAAAGAAAAGCAAAACTAACAAACCTTTAGCCAGATTCACCAAGAAAAAGAGAAAAGGCTCAAAAAAAATCAGAAGCGAAAGAGGATAAGTTACAACTGATAACACAGAAATACAAGGGATCATAAGAGACTATTATAAACAACTATACCCCAACAAATTGGAGAATATAAAAGAAGTAAGTTCCTAGAATGTACAACCAACCAAAACTGAATTATGAAGAAACAGAAAATCTCAAAACCAAAGATAAGTAAAGACATCAACCTTACTTACAATCCAGTAATAAAAAACTTTCCAACAAACAAAAGCCCAGGACCAAATGGCTTCACTAGTAAATTCTACCAAACGTTTAAAGAATTAATGCCAACTGTCTCAAATTCTTCCAAAAAATAAGAGAGAACACTTCAAAACTCATTTTATGAGGCCAGCATTACCTTGATACCAAAAATAGGCAAGAAAAGAAAACTACAGGTCAAAATGCCTGATGAACATAGATGCAAAGATCTTCAACAAAATATTAGCAAACCAAATTCGACAATACATTAAAAGGATCATACACCATGAACAAGTGGAATTTATTCCAGGGATGCAAGGATGGTTCACCATCTGCAAATCAATCAATGTACTCTATTAACAAAATGAAGGATAAAAATTATATGATCATTTCAATAAATGCAGAAAAAGCATTTGACAAAATCAATATTCATTCATGATTAAAACTCTCAGCAAAGTGTGTATAGAGGGAAGGTACCTCCACATAATAAGGGCTGTATATGACAAGCCCACAGCTAACATCACACCCAATTAAAAGCCTGAAAGGCTTCCCTCTGAGATCAGGAACAAGACAGGATGCTCACTGTTGCCACTTTAATGCAACATAGTACTGGAAATCCTCACCAGACCAATTATGTAAGAAAAAGAAATAAAAGGTATCCAAATCAGAAAAGAGAAAATGAAACTGTCTCTATTTGCAGATAACATGATATTATATACAGAAACTTGAAAGACTCTACCAAAAAATTCTTAGAACTTGGGGAACCTGGGTGACTCAGTTGGTTGAGCATCCAACTCTTGATCTCAGCTCAGGTCATGATCTCAGGGTCATGAGATCAAGCTCCACGTTGGGCTCCATACACAGCACAGAGTCTGCTTGAGATTCTCTCCCTCTCCTTCTCCCTCTGCCTCTCCTGCTCATACTCTCTCTCTAAAATAAATAAACAAATTTTTTTAAAAAAAGAAAAAGGTTGAAAGCAAATAGAAAAAGATACATCATATAAGCATTAAGCTTTAGAAGATTGGAGTGACTATTTCAATATCAGATGAAATAGACTTCAAGGCAAAGAGTGTTCCTAGAGATAAAGGGGGGATGACATATCACAATGATGAAAGGATCATTTCATCAGGAAGACTTTTAAATTTTATGTGTATGTGCACTTAATAAGAGAGTCTCAAAATATGTGGTAAAGATTGACCAAATTATAGGGAGAAACTGAAATTCCACAATTATGATAAGGATTTTAACATGGTATCTCAGCATTTGAGAGAATAACTTCACAAAAAAATCAGTAAAGATATAATTTTAACAACAGTATCAACCTTCTTGATTTAATTGACATTTATGAAACACTACATCAAACAGCTGCTGAATATACATTCCTTTCAAGTGCACATAGCATTCACTAAGAAGAAGCAACAATAGCCGAAGCTCAGGTGATGGGTCATTAAACAGGTCTCAGCAGCTTAAAGGGGGAGAAATCCTACAGTGTTTATTCCCTGACCACAAGAGCATTCAGTTAGAAATCAGTAACAAATTATCTCAAGTATCTTGAATTGAAGAGAACGCTTCTAAATATATCATAGGTCAAAGATAACATGATGAGAGAAATTAGAAAATATTTTAACTGATGATGCAAATAAACAAATTTTGTGACATGGAACTAACACACTACTTCGAGTGAAAAGCATGTCTTTCAATGCTTATGTTAAAAAAGAAGAAAGATTTAAAATCAATGACTAAGGTTTCACCTTAGGAAACTAAAAAAAAAAAAAGAGAGCAAAGCAAACCAAAGTAGAAGGACGTGAATAACAAAGATAAGAACAGAAACAAAGAAAGCAAGAAAGAAAGCAAGGAAGGAAGCAAGGAAGGAAGGAAGAAAGAAAGAAAGAAAGAAAGAAAGAAAGAAAGAAAGAAAGAGAAAAATAAAGAACAGGCAATAGAGAAAATCAACAAATCCAAAAGCTGTTTTCTTGAAAAGATGAACAAAACTGATAAATATCTAGCTAGAGTAGGCAAGGGAAAAAGACAAAACAAGTCACCAATATCAGAAATAAAGGAATTCTAACCACAGATTCTATAGACAATAATAGGATACTTAGAGAATATTATGAACAACTTTATGCCAACAAATTTGACAACCTGAAGGAAATAAACAAATTTCTTGAAAAGTACAACTGTCAAATACATGGATTTTGGTATAAAAAAATCTTCTCCAAAAGAAAATGTAGAGGTCTTGGACAACTTTTGTAAGATTTACTCCTATACATTTTTTGGCATGGTATAACTACTATGAATAGGGTATTTATTTATTTATTTATTTATCTATCTATCTAAATTTTTAAAAATCTTAAAATTTTTATTTTTTCCAGTTTTATCAAAATGTAATTAATATTTAAAATTGTGTAGGTTAAGGTATATAATGTAATTATTTGAGATATATAGTAAATGATTACCACAAGGTTGGTTAACACATCCATCACATTATACAGTTACAGTTTTTGTGTGGTGACAACTTTATTTTTTTATCTTTATTTATTTTAATTTTAATTTTATTTTAAATTCCAGTATAGATAACATACTGTGTTATATTGGTTTCAGGTGTAAATACAGTAATTCAACATTTCCATACATCACCCAGTGCTCATCATGACAAGTGCCCTCCTAAATCCCCGTCACCTATTTTACCCATCCCCTCTACCCACCTCCCCTCTGGTAATCTTCAGTTTGTTCTCTATAGTTAAGAGTCTGTTTCTTGTTCTCTCTCTCTCTCTCTCTCTTCCCTTTGTTTCATTTCTTAAATTCCATATATGAGTGAAATCATATGGTATTTGACTCTGCCTGACTTATTTCACTTAGCGTTATATTCTCTAGCTCCATCCATGTTTTTGGAAATGGTAAGATTTCATTCTTTTTTATGACTGAATAATATTCCACTGTATATATGTACCACAACTTCTTTACCCATTCATCACACTGGGCACTTTAGCATTTCTTATCTTGGGGATAAATTCTTTTAATTTTTTTTTTTTATCAGAGAACGTCTTTATTTTGCTTTCATTCCTGAAAGATATTTTCCCTGGAAGTTGAATTTCTGGGTTAACAGTTATTTTCTTTCAGCATTTTATGCTGTCTCACTATCTTCTAGCCTTCCATAGCTTCAGATGAGAAACCTAAAGTTATTTGAATTGGTGTTCCCCTGTATATAATGTACTATTTTTCTCCAATTTCTTTCAAGATTTTTAAATTTATCACCGGTTTTTAGAAGTTTGATTTTGATGAGTTCTAGGCATATCTTTTTTTTAATTTTTATCCTGTTTGGGGTTCACTGGGCTTCTTGAGTCCTTTTCCAAACTTGGGGAGTATTTTGGCCATTATTTCTTCAAATATTTTTTCTGCCTCAGTCTCTTTATCCTTGCCTTCTAGGACTAAAAACACATATTGATATTGTCCCACAGATCCCTGAGGTTATGTTTATTTTTTCAATCTTTTCTCTCAGCTCTTTAGACTAGATAACTTCTATTGATCTATCCTCAAGTTCACAGACTCTTTTCTCTATCATTTCCATGTTGCTATTGAGCCCATCCAGTTTTCAGATATTGGGGGGTTTTTTAGTTCTAAATTTTCTATATTTTTTTCAGTTCTAAAATAGCCATTTGATTCTTTTTCTAGTTCTCTGCAAAAAGCTTCTATCTTTCCATATATTTCAAGTATATCTCTTTACCTCATGGTGCATAGTTATAACAGCTGCTTTAAAGTCTGTGTCTTATAATCCCAATATCCAGGTCACACTGAGTCTAACATATGTTGATTATCTTTTCTGTTAGGGTAAAGATGTGAACACATTTTCTTGGCTTTTTAATATGTCACATAACCGTTGAAATGTGTCTGGGCATTGTGAATGTTCTATTTTTTAGATGCTGAGTCCTACTATAATCCTCTAGAGAATGTTGATGTTCTTATTTTAGTGGCAATCAACTGTTTAGGCTCAGATTGCAAGTTCTATCTTACCATCTGTGGGTACTGGTTCAAACTTCAGTTTCTTTGTCAAAGCCCATGCTATGCTAGTTAAGTCTGTCACTCCCATTTGTACTTCAAGAATGAGCCTGAGATTTGTGCAGATGCGTACATGGAATGAGGGATCCGTTTTCCAGTTCTCTCCACGCTGGTATTCTCCCCTCACTCTCAGCCCCCAAGGGCTCCTTTTCCTGGTTCCTCTAGCCAGAAGGAATGGTCATGGAACTTTACATCAAAAACTAGAGATGTACTGTATGGTGACTAACATAATATAACAAAAAATATTATTATAAAAAAAAAAGATTCTATCTGCCCGTACTGCTGTCACTCCCTCACTATTCCATAATCAGTACCACCCTTGGGGTATAGCTCTAAGAAAGGAGGGGGAAACATGAGAATCTCACCACTACATGGTCACTTGTCCACAAGTTCAGAATCCTCAAATACTATTTGTTTTGTTTTGTTTTGTTTGTATTTTATCCAGTGTTTACAGCTGCAGTTGGTGGAAGAGATGGGTTATATTGGGTTTACTTTGCCATGCCAGACCCAAAATCCTCAGTAGATTTACAGGCTGAGGATCAGGGCTATTTCATTCCTATTCTGATTATTTAGATTGAAAAATTCAAATAGGGGTGTGGACGCTGTGTGTGCCTGTCAGTACGAGTGTGTTGTATATGTGCACGTGCGTGCTAAGCACTTGACCTACAACCCACAGACCAGTGCAAATGCTTATCTCAAAGTGTTGTTGCAAGGCTTAAATAAGATAATGAAAATAAAGTGCCCAGTACTGTGTCTGGCAATTAGCTCCCTTTTCCACTACTCAGCAGAAAGTGCACTGAACTGCAGGTAACTTGTATTTTAAAACAAAAATAATAACTATGATGGAAAATTGAGATGCTTCAACATGCTCTTGGTATCTAATTATTAAAGACACGGAGTGCTTCTCTTTCTGTTCTTAATCATATACTACTCCTTCCTTCTCTCTTGCTTATTCTTCTCTCTGTTGACAATCAACCACGTCACTGAGATGACATTGAAGTCAGGCATATCTGTAGTATTAACTGAAGAAGAATCTGTTTCCGTAGTTCTGGCCCATCCCAAAGCCTGAACTCTACTCTCTGCTTGCTTTGCATCATTATCACATATGAAAGAATTGCCTGAAAGGAAACCACAAGAAAACAATAACCTTTTAAACCCAAACTCACTTCAAAGTCAAGTGCTCTACACGTGGCCAAGGATGCCAAGGTGCAATAGATGAGTGGCACACAATATTCCATGACAACTGATTAAAGACTAGTGTAACACAGTGACCAAAAAAGGGATTTGGGAGAAGTGGGAGAGAGATGGAATGAGGGAAAGTAAGGAGAGATTGGGAGAGAGAAGAAGAGACTAAAGTTTCCCCGTTCCTTAAAAGTGTAGGAAGAATTCTAGTCAAAATATAATCATTCAAATCCTTTTTAGTCTTGCAGCTGTAACAATATGACCCAATCCCACAGAAGTCAAAGCCATTTGCCATAAATAGAGGTGTCCCATCACCCCAGGTCGTACATAGAACTGCATTCCGGAGGTCCCTGTTTCTAGCACTCTGCTAGCAAAAAAATAAAGAGCATTCTAACATGGAGAGTTGAAATGCAGTCTGCACAGAATTTAAACCCCTCCGATTAGCCCTCTAAACATAAATATATCTACCGGCTTTTCTGGTGGCCTTAGCTAGGCAAGAATGGACTCCAGAACCTACCCTCCCCAGGCGATTCCATCCATTTATTCAATAAAAACAACCCTGTAGCATTAACCGTGGAAAATCTGTTTCCATAGCTCAGCCCCATCCTTTAAGCCAGCTCTCTGCCTGCCTTGCATTATGGCTACACACAATGGAAGTGCCAGAAAGGAAACTGCCAGAAAGACCATTTTTTAAATCCAAACTCACTTTCAAAGTAAGGAAGCTCTCCATACGTAGCCAAGAACCTCAAGGTGTAATGTATGAGTGACAACAATATTCAAAGAAAATAAAAGACTAGTGCAACACAGCCTCCAAAACAGGATTGGTGAGGGGACTGGGAGAGGGGGAAGAGAAGGTGGGCTCACTGTGCTCTAGGCCTCGGCCTCCTGAAAGCGAAAGCAACCTTGCTCCTTGAGGTGTTCTCCAATCTAATAGGGTTTCAAAGAGAAGAACAGAGTTGAGGAGGATAAATAACTGCTTCTTTCCACCCCTGCATCCCTGGACTTGGGCTGGAGCACTTGTTACCACGAGGTTGACATCTTATACAGCTCAGCTTTTCAACTGAGCCTAAGGGTTGGAGCTCTCCGAGCATAGGCCCAGAGGAGCAGCTACTGGAAGAATCAGTTTTTGGGTAACAGAATCTATTTGTGATCTGTAACCAATCAGGAAATGGAGGAAAATAGGCCTAAATGACTGCTGATTGCCAAGTGTCACAGAGCAGGTCCAAGCATATATAACTTCAGACAGATAATAATTCTCACTCCAGTGTCTTAAGAGGCAAAATGGAAACTAAAGATGGCATAAAAACGGTGGACTCTCCAGGGCACTTTTCACATAGTATAGAGAAGGATGTTCAGAGCATAATTATGGGTATATTTTAAAAAGTATTATTGAAGTATTTTGTCAACTCCTTTATTTTTTGTTGTTGTTGCGAGTCAGTAAAAGCAAAAGAGAAATTTTAAGAAAGTTTAAAAACAAAACAAACAAACAAAAAAACCCACCTTGAAAATTCTGATTGTTCCTGGAGAGTGTTCTAGAAAAATCATGCCTGGGGGGAAGGAAAGATACCACATTTAGTGACTACTCTGGCGCTGCTCTTGGCCAAGTTCTTTTACAGTGACTGCTTTCAGTTTCACAAACCCTGTGAAGTTTGGAGATCTCAGAAAACTGAGATTCAGAGATAATAACTTGCCCAAAGTCACACAGCAAATGGGCCGTAGAGCTGGGTTTCTAACTGGATCTCTCTGATTGTAAATGCCCTTCTAATTACGCTATGTAAAATGTGCCTGGAAGCAACTGAGTTCTGGTCTTGGTTATTCATTTACTAACTCGCTGAGTGACCATAGACCAATCATCCTATTTCTCTAGGACTTGTCTTCCTCATATGGAAATCGGGGCTCCTAAGGCTCCTTTCAGCACTACTTGTATGCCCCGCTGCTCAGGAGGTCCTAACCCTTCCAGTACCAAAGACCCTTTTCTTCTTTTCCATATTTTTCCTTTTTTAGATTGATGGTACCTAACCAAATTTGTATCTCAGGCAACAATGGACTTATTTTTCTCATTGTAATTCACTTTTTAAAATTCTGTGCATCAGTGAGGGTCCAGTAAGGAAAACAGAAACCACTCTAGGTATTCCAAACAGAGAGGATTTGACATGAGGAATTTATTGCACAGATGACGGAAGAGCTGAAAGAGCACCCAGGAAACCACAGCAAGAGCAGAAACCCATTGCCATTCCTATGGCTAAAAAAAAAGAGAAAGAGAGATGTTGCTGTTTATAGTCCAAAGCTGGGCTCATCCAGCAGGAGCAAGAACCCACAGTAGAGGCTGTCTGGTGGGATGGGACCATGGAGGGAAGGGCTGTCCAGTGAAATTTGGGGCCACTGAGGAAACACAGCCAAGGAAAGAGGCATGGCCCAAGGCAGAGCAGAAGGGAGAGAGTTCTGGTTCCCCCCACACACACACTCTGGTCTTCCTCTGATGCCTCTTATTAGCTGAACTTACTCAGAAGTTAGTTAGCAAGTAAACCGGGAAATTTTAGTTCCCTTGGATACAGAGCAAAGCAAGGGAAGATGGACAACAGATTTGAGAGGAAACAGGTGAATGATCCACAAAACCCATCTAACTGGTAATCAGATTTTCTAATCAGCATATGACAACAAAGTGACCCAAGGGACTAGGTAGAATTCTGACCAAAAACAAAGCAACTTAATATCTTATTTGGCCCATGAAGCTTTGCCTCAGATTAAATGTACACTTTCCATTAGGCTCCTTGAAATAGTTTTTATACACTTTGGAACCGTCAGGTAATTAGGGACACCAGTTTGGGAATCACAATTCACAAATTTTACCTATCCGCTTTACATGTGATTCTAATAAAATGGAGAGCTCTAAACTCAAAGAACAAAGAGGGAGAAAACTGGATCTTAATTCTAGCCCTGTCTGAAGTGACCCTCAGGAAATGGATTGCCTTTCTCTGTATCTCAGACTTCCTGTTTGCAAATGAGTAGTCAAAATCACTACTAACCTCTAGAATTACGAATCATTACAGGGTTACAAAATCACTACTAATCTCCAGAATTACTAGCAGTAATGAAGTTACTAGCAGAGGTCTAAATTTACTCACACTACACCGAAAAACATACCATATTTCATAGTGCTTAAAATATGCTTTTTTTTTACATTCTAACGTATCTAAAATTGAGATATGTCTTAATATGTCATAGTTAAATTGGTAGTCGTGATGGTTAGTTGTATGTGTCAACTAGGCTACAATCCCCAGCTATTCAAACACTAATCTATGTGTCACTATGAAGGTATTTTATAAATGTGATTAAAGCACATAATCAGTTGACTTAAGTAAAGGAAATGATCCTCGATAATCTGGGTAGACCTGATTCAATCTGCTGAAAGGCCTCTAGAGCAAAGCTAAGGCTTCCCTGATGAAGGCAGAATCTTCCTTGTGTCCTGTGGACAACAGCTTCATCTCACGCCCAAGAGTTGCAGCCTGCTCTTCCTAACAACCTGCCCTAAGTATTTTGGACTCACCCAGCTAGCCCCCACAATCATGTAAGCCAATTCCTTGCAATAAATCTCCTACTATATCTCTTAATAGTTCTGTCTCTCTAGTTGAACCCTGACTGATATAGTTTTTTTCCTTTCTCAGCAATTCATAAAATGTTTCTTTTAATAATCAATGGTATCTTAGCTTTGATAAAATATAGGAATTTCTACTTTCTCTCCATAGCCCATATGATTATCCTCATAAACCCCTATCCACTAAAGCAAACCTGGGAAAAAATTAAAATGCCTTTCTAATCCAACAAACTACAATTAGAGCAGTCACTGTAATTAACTGTTTGATTTGAGTAAAATCTCCTCTTCCTCTCCATTCTCCAATCCAAGATGGTGGCTGGTTGAAGAGGACAGCAATGATCATACATAACGGTGTGACAGAGAACAGGGAGTCCTCAGGGCCCCATGGGGTCATCTGGATTCTCACTGAGTCACTACCGCAAAGAGGACAGGCTGAGATTCTCCCTGAACTAGTGACCACAGAAGCACAAATGGGTATGCCTTGCCATTTGAGGTCACATTCTAGCACTCACTATAGGAACCCATGATCCAAGTTATTCATCCACATTTTTAAGTGCTCACCCAAAATGAACTTTCTCCTAAAATAGGGCCTCTGGTGGTTCACCAGGACCCCCAGCATCTCCACCTCCCCTCCTAGGACATGAAGTAATTTAAAAGTCCTGGTACCAAGTACAGGGCCAGGGGGTCCGGAACTGCTGACTAGACTCCTTACACCACCTGAATTTGCTCACATGCCATGCTGGTGATTGTACCAGACCCACAGCTGCAATTTTCCTACAGGGTTCAGTCTTTACCACACCAGTCCAAAGGAACAAATGTTTCCTTGGCTTTTTCATTCCAATATGGATGACACTTTCTAAAGCTGCACCCTCTTCCCTATACCGTGTTGGACCCTAAGAGAAGAAGAGAAACAAGGACCCTGACATCTTACTTTCTCCTTTGCCCCTTAATCTTCCCAGACTGGAAAGGCAAACTTAGCTTACTTCTCTTTACATCATATCTTCCTTCTACTCAAGGGCAGCAAAACCCTTGACTCAACCTACACAGGCAGAACAGCAATCTTCTGAACACTTCATTAAAAAACTGAATGCTCTGAGCCATCCAGATCAGATTCTTGATAGTCCACAGATATTTAGAAAAGCCGCTTCCATTGGTCTATTGAGCCCATCATTTCAATAAGTGAGAAGCCCCCAAAATATCAAGATTTACAATAGATGGAAATACATCTGAATAATAATTTTAATGTGTCATCTCCATTACAGATATTTTTGTCACCATTAGGGTCAAGAGTCTACCTGATATAAATGAACTCAACACACAGGGTTTTATAACTCTATCAAATCAGGAAGAGTTGGATTGATTGAGTGCATTTTACTCAATCAGTAATGGGTAGCACGCAGAACAGCAAATTCGGGTCTTGCCACATAAACCACCCAAGGCCTACCTCCTTCTCTGCAAAACCCTTTACTGAAATGTGAAAATGCCTTATAAATTTCACAGTGCTATGTTCATACAAGGTATTATTACTCTTTAAAAATTATTAAAATTCTTGCTTCACTAATTTTTTTTTAAATCACATTACTCAGACTAACTTCTTAAGTACTGCTGGTCTGTGGTCAATTTTCTCAGCTAAAGAAATCCATGGTCTCAAGAAAAGAAAGAAGGAAGGAAGGAAGGAAGGAAGGAAGGAAGGAAGGAAGGAAGGAAAGAAATCAATCCATGGTCTCATTACTGTCACCAGCAACACAATTATTATTATTATTATTATTATTATTATTGACTAAAAGAAATATGTTCCTTATTTCAGCAAGGCAGCTTGCCATTTCTTCTTCCTTTCCTTTTCTTTTTTTTTTTTTTTTTTTTTTTGTTTGCTTCCTAATAATATAGGAAGGACAAAACACATTTTTTAACCAAATTTTATGCAGCATTCTAGGACAACAAATTATATCTAATTTGTTCAGTCTGCCATTTGAAACAAAATGTGTGTTGCTACATTTTTCAAACACTAAAGAGATTCTATAGTTTTTCAGAATTTTAGCAAAATCTGATAAGTTCAAAGAAACTATAGAAATTCAGATTACCCTGAATGATGACTGTAGGTTACACGATACCTAGTGATTTTTAGTATTAAGAGAAGTCACATGACTCCTGAACTTGATGATGCTAATTGATAATGGAAGGGTTAACCAACAAGAGCAAAGGCTGCCCTTCATCAAACAAAAGTTGTAATCGGGTCACTGCAACTCTTGAGAGCAAACAAATCCTAGCTCCAGTTAGGAGCCATACTTGTGTATCTGAGGTCTATGAACGACTATTGCCAGCTATAGTGATAAGCACACTTAGTGTGTACTTTTTAAAATGTTTGCTTTTTAATGTCACCTCAAACCATAGCCACAAGGGCTGTGAGCTGCCTTTCTGAACCAAACACAGGGCCCTTAGTTGCCATTGCTAAGGACAGTGATTATGAAATGCACAGGCCTGTGTCACACCTGCTCTCATGTAAATCTGCAACCACTACACGTGCTGTGACTGTTACATGACTGCGGGCCTGCTCTGCACAGCAGGTTAGTTTAATTACTTCTCTTACCAAATGGGTAGGCAAATACAGTATTTCATCTGGGTTCTCCACAGAGTACTTCATTTGGTAATTGGTCTTAGAGGAGAAAACACATTTTTTTTTTGGCAGGAGCTGGGGCTTCCAGACAGAATTTCTAGGAGTTGTTTTTAAATAGAGAGGGTGAGGCCTTGGTGAAGCTTTTTGGCCATCCCAGCAGACAACCCATTCCTGGGGCCTGCATGAGGACATTTCTTAATTGCCATGGTTGAGGACATATTTGATTTTTGGAAATAGCTAAAGGTCAAATGGCACCAAGTTCTTTGTACTAGACGCTTGAGATAAAAAAGAAAAAACATTTAACATTATACAGAATGATTTTCCTGTGTGTTTCATTCACTGACTTTAAAAACAATTCAAAGGTTGAAGTTTAAAGAAGTATTTGAGCACTAAGCTCACGGTAGGCACTCCAAAAATATTTAATTGTCATAATAACTTAAAAAAAAGGCATTGCTAGACTAAGCATATAATCTGATTTAAAGAGCAAAACTGTTGGAAAAGATAAATTCTGGAAATTTTAGTTTTTAAATCGCTGGATGTCTTGCCTAAAGAAAAACAAGTAAGTAAGAGGAGAACTATTAGAAAGTACTTTCTAGATCTTCAGCTACAGGCACTGTCTCATCCTGGGTTGTTCTACACATATTATCCACAGCTGGTCAATGTTTGTTGATTTCGAAGTTTCTTGTGCAGCATTGTGCAGAATAACCAGACCACAGAAAGGCTCAGCAACAGTATGAAGGGGACAATGCTAGAGGATTTATTTGATTGCAAGTTCCAAGTTCTATATGTGTCAGCAAAGCATGGTTACCAAGAAATTAATGCAACCTCAGTCTTCAGGAACCAAAGTACACCGTTCAGTTTAACATTTGCCAGAGTCCTGCTCAAATTTGTACTGATGGGGAACCCGGACTAACATGTTCACATCCAGACAAACTAAAGCACAGCAGAGTAGATGGCCTGGCATCGTGAGGGGAATAAAACCCAGGAAAGGTGAAGAATGACTGCCAGCCTGAGGGAAACTTCACCCATAGTTGAGAAGACTTGTGGGACAATTGATGTCTCACCAATATCTTCAAGATTTAAGGAAGAAGAGAGACTGGCTTTATTGTATCTTTCTCTTCTTCTCAGGAGGTCCTTGTATCTAGGATCAGTGGATAGAAGTTATAGGAAAGGTAGATTTGAGTGAGTATAAAGAGTTTTCTGAAAATTAAAAAGGTCCCAAAATGGATTGAGCTGCTTATGAGAGAAAGGGGGGCCATTACAGGAGGTGTTTAGATAGAAATTACATGGCTATTTATCAAAAATATTATAAGAAAGTATTCTTGCACTACAGATGATTGGCCTGGAAGACATCAAGGGCCTTTCCCAATTCTTAGAGCCCTTAATTCTAGTAGTAGATTCTGTGATACCTACTGCTATATGTACAAATGTACTTCACATGGGTGGTAGATTTATTTAAACTCATTAAAAAGGAGCACCTGGGTGGCTCAGTTGGTTAAGTGTCTGACTCTTGATTTCGGCTCAGGTCACGATCTCAGGGTTGTGAGATCGAGCCCTGGATCGGGCTGTGTCCAGGAGTGGAGCCTGCTTAGGATTCTCTCTCTCCCTCTCCTTCTACCCCTCCCTCCCTAAAAAATAGAATAAAATAAAATAAACGCATTAAAAATGCTGTGACCCTACCACTGACAGAAAAATAATAATCTATCACTCATTTCCTGACATAACTGCTATTTACCACTTATCATTGTGAAACTTTCTTGTGGTTTTTCAGTTCAATCTTACCACTAAGTAGGAAGTAACTAAAATATTAGTTGAGATGAATGCCTAATATTCAGAAGTTACTGGCAAACACTTACCAAGCACATATTGTGTGTTTGGCACTGCACTCAATACATGCAAAAACAAACAAGGCATAGTCTCCTCGCATAGATGCTTATAGACTAAAAGGTCAAATTACACCTGAACAGAAGTACTAATATATTCAGTAGTAAGACAGAAGCCACAGAATCTAGAAAAGCCCTTAGTCCCACCTAGTTTAAGGGAAGACTTCTTGGAGAGAATGATGGTTTATTCAGTAAGAGCCAGCCAAGAAAAGGAAAACAAGAAGGATATTCCAAAGAGAAGGATCATTGTGAAATGTAGAGCAGCACAGAGTGTGAAGGGATCACTAGAGTATAAAATGTTAAGTGCAAAGCAGGGAGGAGCAGGAAATGAGGCTGGGGAGACAGAGAGAAGGCAATGCACAAAAGCTCATATTATTACTTAGACGCTTGGGGACCAGCCACAACAGGACCATAATCAGGGACATGACAAGGTTAGATCTACATTTTAAGTAGAACAATTCAGCTATAATGCCAAAGATAGTAAACTTAAAAGTGGTAAATAAGAAAATTCATTTAAAGGATGACGTTTATCCACATGCATTATCGAAGGTTTAATTTTAAATTCCACACAGATTAAAACCCATGTTAAGCACACTTAACATTAAACACATAAGCACAACCACATGCAATACAAGGATGAGAAGAACAAATGCTCACGTTGGTCTTCCTATGATATACATCTCTCTCTACTTCCACTAACTCAACTGCTCCCAGGAATGAAAGAGTCAATCAAATACAGCTCCTTCTCACTCATCTTTTTCAGAAATATATCTGGAAAGTGCCATTCATCATCCTTGTCCTAATAAGCAGTAAGACATGGGTAGAAACCTGTCCTTGAAGAAATAAGTGTGGGAAATCTTTCTTTCTTTTTCTTTCTTTCTTCCTTTTCGTTTTTTTTTTTTTTCCCCAAAGTGTTCATATCACTATGGGCTGGTGGGGAAGAAGAAACCTAAAGTCCAAGTTACTATTAGAAATGATTGTTCTCCCACTGATCATTCTTTTGAGACCAAAAAGATGGTGTCATACAACTTGCAGATCATTTCTGTAAGTCTCTAAGGTATATCTGGCTTTACCCAATGAGGTCACCCATCTAAGACAACATAAATAAAACTCCTGGTCTGCTGTAGCTTATTTATTCAGAATGAAAGTCTCCTGTTCACTATACACACTATAATTCTTTTATCTTCCCTGTTTCCATCCTTGAATATGCAGTGTTGGTGATAGTCCATTTTCCAACACCTATTATAAAACAGGTGCATCCTCCCATTTAATTTAGTTAACATTCTTAAGAGTCAGGTGCAAAGTATCTCAGGTTTTCCACACTAAGTTTTTTTTTTCTTTTTAAGTTTTTATTTGAACTCTAGTTAGTTAACATATAGTGTAATGTTCCACACTAAGTTTCTAAATAGTGTCCACATGTGAATAAAACTATTTCTTTTTTTCAAAAGCAAAAACTAACTTCTACTTCCTTATAATTCTGTCACAAAGCTATAAAAAAAACTATAGGAAAAAAATCCAGCAATTTGGAGGGCTGGAGTATTGCAACAATTTGCAAATGCTTCATAAGACTCACCAAAGCTTGTCTCAGAATTGATTCTGGTCAAACAAGAAAAAAAACTATTATGGTAACATGGCCACCAAATAAAGGCAGATGCTTCCTCCTCCTTTTTATCTTTAGTCCCTAAACTCGATTATTTTCCACACAAAGTTTAAACAACGTGGAGTTAAGGGAAGTCCTAAAATTTTGCTACTACATTTATCCAACAAAGTATCTATTGGAATACTTTTGCTAATGTTCATTTTTCATCATAAACAGATCTTTCACTTAAGGTGACAAAATTTCTCATGAGCTCTTTCAGGCACAAAAGAAAACCTGCCATCTAAGGGAAGACACACAGGCATGACTTCACAGGAGAGCTGGACTGCAGCCTTGGCCTTGTCAATAACTTAGCTGTGTGACATGGACAGCAAGGAGGTTCACTGAAAGTATGCCTCTGGCTTTTTCTCTCTCTGTGTGTCTGTCTCTCCCTATCTCCCCAAGACAAAACAATAACAACTAGAGAAATTTCTCTAAAGAAGTTAAGTCAACTTCTTGGGAAGAAACAGGGTTGCTTGGGAGATAAAAGCCCAAATTAAAGCTCTTCTCATTCTGAAATGTTAAGGCCCCTTTTTGTTTAAAGGCTGACTCCATATCAGTTCACTCTAAAGTAAAGCCTACCAGTCCATATACTCCACTTTCATTGGCAAAGCACAATCAGCTTTCCTTTTATAGAAGATACTTACAGGAAAAATCATCTAACATATTTAACAGAATTAACAGAAAAATGGCAATGCCTAAATGTATCACCATAATAATTTCAGACAGGAAATACACAGAATATTTAACTCTTGTGCAATTTTTATGAGAAAGTTACTTGAGGATTTACTCCAGGAAAGTGAAAGCAAAACGCAAAAACTGGAAATCAAAAAAATGGCTTGACCCCAACCAAGTAACCAATAAAAAGAAATTATATGGATGAGAGTTGTGTGTCTGGCTAAGCAGCTGGCCCAACTGGAACAAGACATCAGTACATTCCATGAAAAATATCTTCAAGAAAAATTTTCTAGATTCCAAGCAATGGACAGAATCACAAAGATGAATGATATTAGTAACATGGCAAAAAAGGAGAAAAATTTCCTATCCCAATAATGAATTAACTTTTAGAAACTTCAAGGAAAAAAACTATCTTGAAAAAAATCATAGTACAAATATAAAGCAAACTAAAATATCAAACTACCAAATAGTTAATAATAGTTAATAAATTATAAGAAAAGAAAACCCATTTATCTTTTTGACTTGTGCAGAAGGAATAATATCTGTTGAAGGGTCAAGAGCTTATGATATTAAACATAAGGAGAAAGAAACATAACCTTAGACTGTGGAAATACAACCTTAGAAAATACAATTTTTGGCTATGAAATGGCAACATATTATTTCCATGCATAATAATAAAATAGCTGTGAAGTACTCATTTTCATTCCTTGAAAGTGTCACTGAGAGGTTCTTGTGGGAAGGCACTGTTGAAATGGCAACATATTATTTCCATGCATAATAATAAAATAGCTGTGAAGTACTCATTTTCATTGCTTGGAAGTGTCACTGAGAGGTTCTTGTGGGAAGGCACTGTTAACTGCTGGTTAGGAAACAGAAGGGGGAATGAACACGAGAGACTATGGACTCTGGGAAACAAACTGAGGGCTTCGGGGGGGTAGGGGATTGGGATAGGCTGGTGATGGGTATTACGGAGGGCACATATTGCATGGAGCACTTGGTGTTTATGCAAATAATGAATCATGGAACACTACATCAAAAACTAAGGATGTACTGTATGGTGACTAACATAACATAATAAAAATTATTATTAAAAAAAAAAAAAAAGGAAGAGGGCTTTGTATTTTGGAGTCTCTTGTTCTCTTGCATAGGGTCTGGGATGTAGAAGTTAGCAAGGTGACCAGATAGCTCCCTAATATTCAGTGTCTGACCAGCAAGTTCAACCCAGTTTGGCCTTGTGGTGCCTCTTGCGTGGCCATGAGAGAGATCATCATGCTGAGATTCTTTCCCTCACTTCTTTGCCTATTGGAATCTTACTCATCCTTCCTCTTCTTCTGTGAGACTTGCCTCAAACTTCACTTTGAAATTAAGTTCCCACCACAGCTATCAACTGTTATAGCCCCTATTTCATTCAACCTCACATTACAGTCAGGACTATACACATTTGTCTCCCTCACTTCTTGGAAGTAAGAACTGATCTAATTCATCTGTGATTCTTCTCTGTTGGCATAGAATAGAGTTCTTTATAATTAGTAAATCTTTGGTAGGCTGAATTCTATTAACTTCCATCTTTGTATGAAAGAAACAGTCTGATAAATTCATTTTCAGCAACAAATAAACAAACTGCCTAACTTTCCACTAAATTTGGTCCTTAAACTTGCAGTATTATGCCATCAGTTCTTGTATATGTGTTATCAGTCTAAAAAAATCACAAGGTCACTAAGAGTATAGCCCACACATCAGTGCAGGCTATCACACTCCTGTCCTAGGTTGTCCTAGGCAGCATCTCTTCTCATGTCTCCCTTGATGATCCTACGTATGACCACAACTTCCATTACCACTCATAGACATATGACTCCCAAATTTCACACCTCTGGCCCTCACCTAGTTCCTAAACTCCAAAACTGTACTTCTAATTGTCCACTCACACACTCATCTGAATGTTTCATAGACAACTCAAATACAACATGACAACTATTCTCTCAAAAAAGTCATACCAGTTTCTTGAAGCCAGCAGGTGATCACTACTATATATGGTTTGAAGGACTCTGAAAGCCTCTCCACTTAGCCTAACTTTTCTACAATAAGAGTTATTCCTTTGGATTAAGGTACAAGATCTTCAACAATCTCTACTGAATGCAATATAGTATATAAATTAATGCTGGCAGATTTGTTATGTCTCCCTTTATTAGCAATGTAAGGAAAGAAAAAGGTCTCATGACTTTATACCACCTCCTAATGATAGAAGGTTGCTGGCAAGTTATAAAAGAGAAAACAACATCTGTTTGGTCCTATTCCTTGTCTAAACCAACAGAGGGCTCATTTTATCTCCCTGCTAAATTTAAGGTAGGAAAGAGTCAACAACTTCTCTAAGAAGTGTAGAACACAGAGAAAATCACTAGATACAAATGCAAACACGTATGCATGCCCCTCCAAACACGCACACACAGGCAAATACAGGTAAACTCTTACATGAATGAACAGTGTCATTCAATGGGCCAAAATTTGGCCAAGGAAAACAGCAATAAACAGAAGGTAGAGATGTTTTGCAGGGTGGAAGAACAAAGGTGAGCCACTGTCAAAAATAGCAGCCAGGAGAATGTATGGGGGAAGATGGTTACCACCAGTCACGCTATCTTATGCTTAACATACACACACACACACACACACACACACACACACACACACACACCAACTCTATGGGACAAGTGAGTACCACCTCCTTCTCCCCACCCCCACCCCTGTCCCTACCTCAGACCTGAAATCATCATTTAGCCCAATTTACCTGGTCTCAGGGCAGAAGAGAACAGTTTCAGACTGTGACCCTTCTTGGTCATCTATGTCTTACCCTATTCCAAACTGGTCTGGATAAAAACAATCCAACTCAAATCATTTTTGGAAATAGGTGGTATAGAGGAGAAAGTCATACAAAGATTAAAATATATATATATTCCCTCCAGGGGGTCAAGTCTTCATTTTTCCATCTCTAAGTTTCCCTTTCCCCAAGGCAATCGCACTTCTAGGTCCTTAACTGTCCCCCCCCAACTTGCTTCCATCCTTACACATCTTGGTCAACTTCTCTTCTCTACTATCCCACTAAAACAACGTAAAACAACATTTTGGCCCTCCTCCTCCCAATCCCCCAAGAAAATCATGTTTTTTAAGAGCCAAATATAATTCAAAAAAGCACTTTGTTTTACACGCCTGCACTGACTGCTTGCAATGTTTTACAATTTATTGAGAGAATCACTAGACTCACTAGACTGCCTTCAGCATTGTTTTGAATTTTTGCTCTTCAAAAAAACTCCAATGAAATCATAAATTGTTTTAGTGGTCCAAATCACTTTGATAGCTCAGGCCAATTTGGAATACATTTGGAAGCTTTAGCTGGATGAAAACTGCCTGCATGCTTGTTTTTTATTTTGTTCTTTCCCTAAGTTATCAGATTTGTAGACACATGATCTGAGAAGACCATTTTGCATTTTGGGTGCAGTCTTATCTCTCAGCCTGTGGTTTCATCATCGATATCCTAGGAGTTGGCCCTGGAGGCTTAGGGAAGCCAGGTGTCTGACCAGGATCCAATGAGTGCACAGATTAAAATGCCCTTGGGCCTGCTTCCAGATGCAGCCTCACAACAGAGCCTTTGAAGAGTATTCTAGGGCTGACGAAGCTGTCCTGGGCCTTTGCTGACAGAGTCCCTCCTAGCTTGAGTGGGACAACTAGCATTTTTGATCTTCCAGAACTCAGAAACCAGTTTTTCTTTCCTCATTGTCCCACCCTACTTAAGAGTGAATAAAACATGTAGAAGTATAACCCAAGAAGTTATTGAGGAAAAAGCAAATTTCTATAAATAGAATCATATTTATCCTTGATTTTCTTTAAGTAATACTCCCATAAGAGAAATATCTTGTGCATAAGACATATAGTTAAAGAATATGACAAGCCATTTGAAATCATATATTTAAAGAAATGATACATTTGTGACAAAGCATTAATAATTGTAATAAAAAAAAAGCTAATACCCTTCAAATTACCTCCTCAAATTTTAAACACTGAAGTATTTGTTAGGTAAAGTCCATAGAGAGAGAGAGGAGTCCAAGATGGCAGAGGAGTAGGAGACCTTAGTTTTGTCTGCTCCCAGGAATTCAGCTCGATATTAAATCATTCTGAATACCTGTGAACTCAACTGGAGATCTAAGAAAACAATAACTGCAACTCTACAAATAGAAAAGCGACCACTTTCTGCAGGGTAGGAGGTGTGGAGAAGTGAATCCGAGGCGATAAATGGGAAGATAAACCGCTGGGGGGAGGGAGCCTTTCTAAGCCAGCTACCAGAAAGTGATATAGCAGTGCAGTACAGAATCAGAACTTTTAGAAGTCTGCTCTGGAGAGGGATGTCCCTGCCTAAAAGGCACTTAGGTGCTGAAGTGGTGGAATCCTAAATAGGACTGTGTGGTCTCAGGATCCCCAGGGTCACAGGAAGACCAGGGGTGCCTGAGTGTGGCAGAGCTCCCAGACATCAGTGCCGGGAAGCCTCTGCAGTCAGCAAGCCCAGGAGTGGGTTCTCAGCTTGGTGTTGCCATAAACTGTGACCCATGGCATGGTCAGGTGACCGCTCTCCAGGCAGGGCCACAGCAAGTGGCAGAACCTTGGGGAGACTCCCTTTCCTCCCCCCCGGAGTAGCTGCATGGATGTGCACCAGAGGAGTCTGCAGATTTGGAGATTCCAAACGGGGCTGCATGCCTGAGATAGAAACGCTCAGTCACAGGCTGGGTGAGCACAGAGTGCAGAGGGAAACCAGGGAGACAGGAATGATTGACTGCTTTTCCCTGAGGGTGCACTGAGGAATGGGGCCCCCAGCTTTTGGCTCTGGGGCTGGAGATTGGGAGGCCGCCATTTTCATTCTCATCCTCCAAAGCAGCGTGGAAAGCTGCAGGGAACAAAAGCCACATAGAGCAATCCAGAGCCTCTTGCACTGAGCCTGGCCCCCTGGCAAGGGAGGTGCTGTTCTGCCAGGGGTAAAAACACATGAGAATCAGTACAACAGGCCCTCCCCCAGAAGATCAGCAAAAACATCCAGCTAAGACCAAGTTTACCAATCACACAAAACTGCAAAACGTCAGCACTAGGGGAAAATAGTATATAGAATACATGGCTCTTTCCCCACAATACTTTGGTTTTTCGATTTAATTTTTTTTTTTCCTCTTTCCATTTTCAACCAATTTCTTATATTATCAACTCTTTTTAGTCTTTTTTAATTTTCATTTTTACGGTTACATTCTATCTTTTCATTGTATTTTAATTTATTTTTGTATATACATAAGTTTTTCTTCTTTACAATTTTGGGATGCAGTTTCTTCTAACAAACAGACCAAAATACACCCAGAATCTAGTGTATTGCTCTGTTCTCTTTACCTGTCTGATCATATTCTCTCTTTTCTTCTTCTTCTTCTTTTTTTGTTTTATTAAATTCTTTTTTAATTTTCATCTTTACAGTTACATTCTATCCTTTCAATGTATTTAATTTTATTTTTGCATATGTATAAGTTTTTCTTTACAATTTTAGGATGTAGTTTCTTCTAACAAACCAAAATACACCCAGAATATAGCGTATTTCTCCATTCTATTCTCTCTGTTTATATTCCTTCTTTCTTTTTTTTTTTTTGTCTTTAAATTTTCATTTTACAGGTTACATTCTATCCATTCATTTTATTTAATTTTATTTTTGTCCATATGTACATTCTTCTGTCCTTATAATTTTGGGATCTAGTTTTCTAACAAACAGACCAAAATACACACAGGATCCAGTGTATTCCTCTGTTCTGTTCACCTGTCTGATTATATTCTCTCTCTCTCTCTCTTTTTTTTTTTTTTGTTTTTTGTTTTTGTTTTTGTTTTGTTTTGTTTCAGGTCTCTTCTGATTTGTTTAGTGTGTATTTCTCCAGGGTCTTTGTTGCCATTTTAGTATTTTGTTATCTCAGTCATCTATACTTCTCTGGACAGAATGACAAGACAGAAAAACTCACCTCAAAAAAGAGAACAAGAGGCAGCACTAACTGCCAGGGAACAATCAGTATGGATATAAGTAAGATGTCAGAACTAGAGTTCAGAAAAAAATTATAAAGATAATAGCTAAGCTTGAAAAAAGCATAGAAGACATTAGAGAATCACTTTCTGGAGAAATAAAAGAACAAAAATCTAACAAGTTGAAATAAAAAAGGCTATTAATGAGATGCAATAAAAAATGGAGGCTCTAACTGCTAGGATAGATGAGGCAGAAGAGAGAATTAGTGATATAGAGACAAAATGATGGAGTATGAAGAAGTTGAGAAAAAGAGATAAACAACTACTGGATCACGAGCAGAGAATTCAAGAGATAAGTGATACCATAAAGTGAAACAATATTAGAATTGGGATCCAAGAAGAAGAAGAAAGAGAGAGAGAAGGGCAGAAGGTATACTGGAGCAAATAATAGTGGAGAACTTCCTAATCTGGAGAAGGAAACAGGCGTTCAAGTTCAGGAGGCACAAGGAACCCCCCTCAAAATCAATAAAAATAGGTCAACACCTCGACATATAATAGTGAAACTTGAAAATCTCAAGAGACAAAGAGAAAATCTTAAAAGCAGCTCAGGACAAGAGGTCCATAACCTACAGGGTAAAAATATTAGACTGACAGAAGACCTAATTGCAGAGATCTGGCAGGCCAGGAAGAACTGGCATGATATATTCAGGGTGCTAAATGAGAAAAATATGCAGCCAAGAATACTTTATCCAGTTAGGATGTCATTCAAAATAGAGAGATAAAAACCTTCCAGGACAAAAAGAAACTAAAAGAATTTGTGATCACTAAACCAGCCCTGCAAGAAATATTAAAGGGGATCCTTTAAACAAAGAGAGAGCCCAAAAGTAACATAGACCAGAAAGGAACAGAGACAATCTACAGAAACAGTGACTTTACAGGTACTACAATGGCACTAAATTCATATCTTTTTTTAAAAAGATTTTATTTATTTATTTGACAGAGAGGGAGTCAGTGAGAGAGGGAACACAAGCAAGGGGAGTGGGAGAGGGAGAAGCAGGCTTCCCGCTGAGCAGGAAGCCCGATGCGGGGCTGAATCCCAGAACGCTGGGATCATGACCTGAACCGATGGCAGACGCTTAACAACTGAGCCATCCAGATGCCCCTAAATTCATATCTTTCCATAGTTACTCTGAATGTAAATAAGCTAAATGCCCCAATCAAAAGACACAGGGTATCAAATTGGATAAAAGAGCAAGATCCATCAATATGCTGTCTGCAAGGGACTCATTTTAGACCCCAAGACACCTCCAGATAGAAAGTGAGGGGATGGAAAAGCATTTGTCATGCTAATGGACATCAAAAGAAAGCTGGAGTAGCAATTCTTATATCAATAGATTTTAAACCAAAGATTGTAATAAAAGATGAGGAAGTACACTATATCATAATTAAGGGGTCTATCCAACAGAAAGATCTAACAATTGTAAATATTTATGCCCCTAACATGGGAGCAGCCAATTATATAAACCAATTAATAACAAACCTAAAGAAACACATTGATAATAATACAATAATAGAAGGGTCTTCAACACGCCACTCACTGTAATGGACAGATCATCTAAGCAGAAGATCAACAAGGAAACAGGGGCTTTGAATGACACACTGGACCAGATGGACTTCACAGATATATTCAAAGCATTCCATCCTAAAGCAACAGAATACATATTCTTCTTGAGTACACATGGAACATTCTACAGAATAGATCACATACTGGGTCACAAATCAGGTCTTAATTGGTACCAAAAGATTGAGATTATTCCGTACATATTTTCAGACCACAGTGTTTTGAAACTTGAACTCAATCACAAGAGGAAATTGGAAAGAATTCAAATACATGGAGGCTAAAGAACATCCCACTAAATAATGAATGGGTCAATCAGAAAATTGAAGAAGAATTTAAAAATTCATGGAAACAAATGAAAATCAAAACACAAGTGTTCAAAACCTTTGGGATGCAGCAAAAGTGGTCCTAGGAGGGAAGTATGTAGCAATACAAGCAAGCCTTTCTCAAGAAGCAAGAAAGGTCTCAAATATACAACTTAACCTCCCTAAAGGAGCTGGAGAAAGAATAGCAAATAAAGCCTAAACCCAGCAGAAGAAGAGAATTAATAAAGATCAGAGCAGAAATCAATGAAATAGAAACCAAAAGAGTAGTAGAACAGATCAATGAAATTAGGAGGTGGTTCTTTGAAAGAATTTATAAGATTGATAAACCCTGAGCCAGACTTATCAAAAAGAAAAGAAAAAGGGCCCAAATTAATGAAATCATGAATGAAAGAGGAGAGATCATGACGAACACCAAAGAAATACAAATAATTATAAGAACGTACTATGAGCAACTATATGCCAACAAATTAGGCAATCTGGAAGAACTGGAACCATTCCTAGAGACATATAAACAAACAAAACTGAAACAGGAAAAAACAGAAAACTTGAACAGACCCATAACCAGTAAGGAAATTGAAGCAGTAATCAAAAATCTCCCAACAAACAAGAATCCAGGGCCAGGTGGCTTCATAGAAGAATTCTACCAAGCATTTAAAGAATTAATACTTATTCTTCTGAAGCTGTTTCAAAAAATAGAAAACTTCCAAATCTTTCTATGAGGCCACAATTACCTTGATCCCAAAACCAGACAAAGACCACACCAAAAAGGAGAATTACAGGCCAATAACCCTGATGAACATGGATGCAAATATTATCATCCAAGACACTAGCCAATAGGATCCAACAGTACATTAAAAGGATTATTCACCACGACCGAGTAGGTTTATTCCTGGGCTGCAAGGGTGGTTCAACATCTGCAAATCAATCAATGTGATACATTACATCAATAAAAGAAAGGACAAGGAACCATAAGATCCTCTCAATAGATGCAGAAAAAGCGTTTTACAAAGTACAGCATCCTTTCTTGATTAAAACTCTTCACAGTGTAGGGATAGAGGGAACATACCTCAATACCATAAAAGCCATATATGAGAAACCCAGAGCAAATACCATTCTCAATGGCAAAAAACTAAGAGTTTTTCCCCTAAGGTCAGGAACATGGCAGGGATGTCCACTCTCACCACTGTCGTTCAACATAGTACTGGAAGTCCTAGCCTCAGCAATCAGACAACAAAAAGAAATAAAAGGCATCTGAACTGGCAAAGAAGAAGTCAAACTCTCACTCTTTGCGGATGATATGATACTCTATGTGGAAAACCCAGAAGACTCCACCCCAAAATTGCTAGAACTCATGCAAGAATTCAGCAACGTGGCAGGATATAAAATCAATGCACAGAAATCAGTTGCATTTCATACACTAACAATGAGACAGAGGAAAGAGAAATTGGGGAATCGATCCCATTTACAATTGCACCAAAAATCATAAGATACCTAAGTATAAACCTAACCAAAGAGATAAAGGTTCTGTACTCTAAAAACTACAGAACACTTATGAAAGAAATTAAGGAAGACACAAAGAAATGGAAAAACATCCATGTTCATGGATTAGAAGAATAAATACAGTTAAAATGTCTATGCTACCCAGAGCAATCTACACATTCATGCAATTCCCATCAAAATACCATCGAGATTTTTCACAGAGCTGGAAGAAATAATCCTAAAATTTGTATGAAACCCGAATAGCCAGAGGAACATTGAAAAAGAAAACCAAAGGTGATAGCATCACAATGACAGACTTCAAGATCTATTACAAAGCTGTAATCACCAAGACAGCATGGTACTGGCACAAAAACAGACACATAGATCAATGGAACAGAATAAAGAACCCAGAAATGGACCCTCAACCCTTTGGTCAACTAATCTTCAACAAAGCAGGAAAGACTACCCAATGCAAAAAAAAGACAATCTCTTCAACAAATGGTGTTGGGAAAATCGGATAGCCACATGCAGAAGAATGTAACTGGGCCACTTTCTTACACTATACACAAAAATAAACTCAAAATGGATGAAAAACCTAAATGTGAGACAGGAATCCATCAAAATCCTAGAGGAGAACACAGGCAGCAATTTCTTTGACCTCAGTTGCATGAACTTCTTGCTAGACACGTCTCCAAAGGCAAGGGAAACAAAAGCAAATGAATTATTGGGACTTCATCAAGATAAAAAAAAAAAAACTTTTGCACAGCAAAGGAAACAAAACTAAAAGGCAACCAACAGAATGGGAGAAGACATTAGCAAATGATGTATCAGATAATGGGCTAGTATCCAAGATCTAGAAAGAACTTATCAAACTCAACACAAATAGTTGATAAAACAAATAATCCAATCAAGAAATGGGCATGAGACATGCAGAGACATTTCTCCAAAGAAGACATACAAATGGCCAATAGACACATGAAAAAATGTTCCACATCACCTGGCATCAGGGAAATACAAATCAAAACCACAGTGAGATACCACCTCGCACCAGTCAGAATGGCTAAAATTAACAAGTCGGGAAGCAACAAATGTTGATCAGGATGCAGAGAAAGGCAAACGCTCTTACACTGTTGGTGAGAATGCAAATGGGTGCAGCCACACTGGAAAACAGTATGGAGGCTCCTCTGAAAGTTAAAAATAGAACTACCCTATGATCCAGCAATTGTACTACTAGGTATTTACCCCAAAGATAGAAATGTAGTGATCCAAAGGGGACTTGCACCCCACAAACCATGGAAAGAGCCCAGATGTCCGACAGATAAATGGATAAAGAAGATGTGAGATAGATAGATGATAGATAGATAGATAGATAGATAGATAGATAGATAGATAGATAGATGATAGATAGATAGATGATAGATAGATAGATGATAGATAGATGATAGATAGATGATAGATAGATAGATAGATAATAGATGATTGATAGATAGATAGATAGATAGATAGATGATAGATATAGATAGATAGATAGATAGATAGATAGATAGATAGATAGATACACACACACAATGGAATACTACTCAGACATCAAAAAAATGAAATCTTGCCATTTGCAATGACATGGATGGAACTACGGGGTACTATGCTACGATCAGAAAGACAATTATCATATGATCTCACTCATATGTGGAATGTAGGAAACAAAACAGAGGATCTTAGGGGAAGAAGGGGAAAAATAAAACAAGACAAAATCTGAGAGGGAGACAAACCATAAGAGACTCCTAATCATAGGAAACAAACTGAGGCTTACTGGAGGGGATGGGGATGGGGATGGGGGCTGGGGTAACTGGGTGATGCACATTAAGGAGAGTACAGGATGTAATGAGCACTGGGTATTATATAAGACTGATGAATCACTGAACTCTACCTCTGAAACTAATAATATATTATATGTTAATTAATTGAATTTAAATTTTAAAAGAATTTAAAAATAAAATAAATGAAATAAAGTTATAAAAATTAAATTTTCTGTCTAACAAAATTTTTAATTAGCTTGTAACAATAACTGGTTTATTGTCAAAATTTTCCCCAAAACTGTGTTATATAATGATATGCATATTAGTCATTACTTCACCTTTGATTATAAAGAAGGTACTTTTTTTAAATATTTAACCAAAAAAAGAAAGAAAGAAAGAAAGAAACTCATGAGAATATATGTTAGAATGAATTATTCATGTAGCGATCTGATAACCCAACTTTGGTAAATAAATAAACTTTTAAAAAAATTCATAGAAAAGGAGATAAATGTTGGTTATTACACTTTTAATGTCAGCCTATGTCATCCTAACACAACCAGTCCATTTCTAAGATGTAAATATAGCTATCACTGCTCCTTCTGGAAAATGTTTGATTTATATAATAGGTGGGTCTACATTGCATGTTTAATAGTTCAGGTGAAGGTTCCTATAGCTCTCCATATGTTTATTTAGTAGCTTTTGTAAATTTTTCATGGAGAAATTTGTATCCCTGGACACACTAATTTAAAAAATTACTGCCTTGTCTTAACTGTAGCTAAGAACAAGAAGATTGAAGATTTTCCCAGAATGAGATATTTTTTTAATGCAAGGTCTCTGAACATGTCCGTCCTTACTTTGTAATATCTTTCAGCAGCTGGAAATTTTTTTTCAGTTTTAAACCATTAGGTGGAAGACACTAATTATGAAAGTATTTTTCATCTGCAACTGCCTGTGCTTAGAATCCCCTTTTGCAACTATTGTTCATGACCAGCCTCACATCTCAGTGCTGCTCATACCCATTAATAAATAAATGAAAATTTTAAAAATTTAATAAGGAGGGGCGCCTGGGTGACTCAGTATGTTAAGCATCTGCCTTGGGCTCAGGTCAGCATCTCAGTGTCCTCGAATCATTGAGCCCCATGTCGGGCTCCCTACTCAGCGGGGAGTCTGCTTCTCCCTCTCCTTCTGTCCCCCCACTACCCTACCACTCATGCTCTCGCTCTCTCTCAAATAAATAAAATCTTTTAAAAAATTAATAAGGAAAAATTGCAAAAAGAACTATTAGGAAGCTTTCATTGTTCCTTTCAAACCCTGGTTACAGCTGAAAGATCAACCTAAACTCCCACGCCATGAGCTGATAGGAAAATAAAAGTGAAGAAAGTCCTGTGTTTTATGTCCTGTTATTTTGAATGTTTAAAACCTGAGAGGACTACATGGGGAATTCAGTTCTCATCCTCCAATCAGGACCGGCCAACCAGCCTTGAGGCATCAATCAGGGAAGGCTGTGGAAGGGAACACTATTTACCTCACTCAGAAAGAAATCCCTTTGAAGGCAACGAAGACATGACAGGCAGAGGGTCTTCACAGAAGTGTGGGCTGCCAAAGCATCTGTGAACCAAACAGACGACTGTACCACTCTCCAGATGTGCAGAATGACCGTTTTCTTTAGAGAACTCCCGAATCTCATTACTTCTCCACCACTCTGCCCCTCCCCACCCCGGGATAAAATGCCTACGAAGCTTCCTCAGCTAACACTGGAGGGCTAAAGTGGGAGTCATTCGGTGTGATACTCTATCAGGCTTAGATACAGTTTTTGGAGAAAATCTTCTTACTCCTTTCCTCTAGGGGGAATCCTTATCTAGACTTTTCAGGAATTCATTTTGATTAAAATATGATTGAAGCAAGATAAATCTATGGCAGACTGCATAGTTTTCTATCACCACAAGGTTAATGGTGAAAAAATGTCTGGCCATGTTGTAAATCCATTAGAAAATAAATATGTGCCTGTCATAAATGTAATTAAATAATTCAGTGGAAAAATTAAATGTTGAAACAATTACCCACATGGTTTGAAACATTATGAAAATATTATGGAAAAGAAAAATGGGAGCTGTTATTAATAGAACATGGAGATTTTCATGTCTTTGGGTTTTTCCCTCATTCCCTTATAGTGAAAGGAAAAAGAAAATAATATTTACGAAGTGCCTTTCATGTGCCACTAAGTACTTTCATATCCATCATCCCATTTGATTATCAGAATAAGCATTCCAGTTCATTTTACAGAGAAGGGAAAAATAACTGAAGCTTGGAGATGTCAGATAGCGCGCCCAAGACCACACAGCCAATCAGTGGCTGAGTTAGCATTCCAGGTAAGGTCTGTGTGACTCCAAGATACCATGCTCCTTCAACTCTGTCACACAGCCTGTCACCTCAGCCCTCCATTCTACACTGCCTCTCTACAGAAGCCACAGGCTGCAACCTTCACCACTCCTGTGCTTCCTTGCCTCCTCCCCACCCCCTAGCAGTCAAGGAACATGGATTCCTCTTCTTGGCCCAATGTATGTATGTATCCTTGACTTCTATTTAATGTTTAATGTACAAGTGTAAAGGACCAGTAATGTTAAAAATAATAATTAAAAGAAAACAAGAGGCAAATAATGCAATTGGGGGTTCTCTGAGCCTACAGAAATCTGCCTATTAATATAAGTCCCTGGTGGTGAGAAGGTACTGGGAGGGCAGCCAACAGTTAAGTGGGAGTGGGTGTGGGAAAATGCAAAAGAAAGAAGGAAAGCTGCTAAAAAAGACTAGCCATATGTAGCAAATTATAAATTCTCTGGCTGCAAATATAATTTCTGCAAGTCCAGGGCCTCTTAAGGGAGCACACCTCAGACACACTGCAAGAACCACCAGGTAGGACTTAGTGGAGGCCCAGAGACAGCCACCAAACCACACTAAGGTGTGAATCTTCTCCAGGATCCTGGTGGCTGTGAACAGTGAATTCAAAGACTGCCCGCCTGGTGTTAACAGAGATAATAGTATTATATAAGGGCTATCTCCCAATCCCAGTCCAGCTTCAGCCTGTAAAATAGCTGACACCCTGGCATAATCCAAACATTGGAGGTTTCTGAAAAAGTAGAAAAAGATTTTATTGGCCCAAATTATGGTCATCAAAGAACACAGAAAGTAAAGGAAGTTCCTGTGTTCTGATTAATAAAGACCACCTATGCAGGAGCATACACGGAGAACACTGTTTGAAAGTGGAAGCCAAGAAACTACTTGGTGTGGCTTGAAAGTCCCTTACCCACAATGTATCTCTGTCTTATCCTGAAACAGCCTGAAATTCCCGTATCACTTTCTCTTTTCTAATGAAACCCTCAAAGATCCCTGTTAGGATGTAAACATTAGCCTGGAGAACTAAACCAAGAAGCTAATGCCATCTACAAGCACTGCAGGTCAAAAATGTTTACTAGAATGGTTTCAGGTTACTAAACAGGGAAGAGATACAGTGATTCCCAGGACTCAGAGCAGAAGACAGCACTGCTACCCTGAGAACAAAGCAGGTCTGGTGTAGCCCTGTTGTCTTTATACTAGCTTGGCTCCTGAGAGAACACAGAAAGCAGGCGAAGTCTAGTATAACAGCAGATAGCACTTCTATAAAACTCTTTACAACCCAACATCACACTGCCCACCTCTTACCAGCACATGTCATAGTTTTATCCAGTAAATTCCAGTGATGTGTTTCTACCCTTTCTGTCCTTTTCTTCCAGGTTTGCAGTGAGTTTAAATAACAGGGGAGGGAGGTGTGGAGATGGTTCCACTAATACCAGCCTATAAAAGGGAGGGGGCTTTGCTAATTTCCACCTTACAACTTGCCCCATGCACAACAAGGACTTCCCTGTCAGATGCTGTAGCACTCTGCTCCCAGAAATTAAACAGGACTTCTCTCAAGTCTGCAGACCCCGGATACATTTCCAATACAGAACAGGATTTATTTTGCCTTTCGGACAACTTTTCAGTAATATTTCTGTTAGGTAAAGCGGGCCTTTGCCATATTTGTGTTTCTGCATGCTTTTACCATTTTTTGACACATACATGAAGATACCCCTCCAACTTTTACTTTCCCTGGATACTAGGATACCCATATGTTCTATATACCTGGGCTCCATCATGGAGATCAATTCATCCCAGGTCTTACCACCCAGTGGTTTCCACCTTCTTTATCTTTTTCTTCTGTATTTTAGGGTATTATAATGTTGTAAACTATTTGAGATTCATTTTGAAATCAGGCAGTGTAAAACTCATGAAATAAAAACTGGGAAGTTTACTAGTTCTCCATACACAAACACTACACACTGTGTGGCACAGCGGACAGCACGCTGGGATGGGAGGCAGGGACCAGGTCCTGGCAGCAATCTGCCACTACCAGCAGAGCTCTGAGGCCCACAGGGCCTGTGCCTTGTTTGTGTAGTGAGACGTGCACAGTGGGGAGCTCTCGGAGGACCATGCCAGACGCCTGGGTCTGTATTTGGAAGGGTTTATTAAAGGGTGTTTTGTCATCTGTCTACTTCCTCTCTTCAGAAATCTTTTTCATCTACAGTATGTGTCTAAAATGAGTAGCAGAGACAAGAGGTGATGACACATCTTGCATCAGGAAATACTATGAAAACAGAGCCAAGCAGATATAGGGAGTACCATGAGATGTGGAGCCTCTTTCTGGCTTCAAATTCTTCACTCCACATACAGTTCTAATTGACCACAAGAAAAGGTACCATCTCTTTGAACCTTACAATTACCTCCTTTTCTCCCCCTCTTTGTAGTCATCAGCCCAAGTACAAGTTGATTGTGGTCATGCTGCTGCATGTCAATGTGGTTGATTGGCCTGGCGGTGAATGAGCTTGAGTAGCTTTGCCCCCACCGGGGGAGATGTTGAAAACACTGAACAACTAGGACAGGGTCCCATCCAATCAGAATGAGCACCCAATCAACAGCACAGACATGGGCTGGCCTGCCACACAGCTGCGTCCCAGCTGACTGTCAGCCCTGCCTGCTTCCATTCGGACTCCTGTTCTGGTTGCTCTCACAGGAAGGAGGACACAGAGATTTGGTTGCTAGTGCTGGGCCTGTAATTCTGGCCCTGATGACCCTAGCACTTCCTAGTGACAGGATTTGCTTGCAAAGTGCTGTTATCAGCAAGACAGGTGCTTGACTAAGGAGATATGGTCTCCAACTATCTATTATCTAACTATCTATCCAGCCATCCATCCCTTCTCACTCTTTCTCTTCCCCCCCAACTCTCCCATACCCTTTCTGTCTTTATTTTAATAATATTGTAAGTGCCCACAAAACAAACAAAAATTAGATTCTTAACAACAGCTTCTCTCTAACTATATGACTCCCTTGTCCCATTCCCCCTGGTCTCACCATTCTGAAATAACTGTCATTCTAAATCCCATGTTCAACATTCCCTAGACGTTTTTTTTTGGGGGGGGGGGTTAGGTTTTTTGTTTTTGGTGGGGGATAGTTTTATTGCATTTATACTTATTCACAAAAATTATATTTTTATTTTGGTTGTTTCTGATACCATAATAATTATATCATGTTGTTTGCTCTCCTTTGGAACTCCTTTTTAGCTAAACATTACATTGCTAAGATTCACCTATATGGTTGCACTGAAGGCTATTTTTAAAGTGACCTCCATTTTCTAATTAAAAAAAAAAAAAAGAAAGAAACCTAAGTTCATTGTAGAAACTCTAGAAAACACTTTAAAAATTCAAAGGAAGTGAAGCTTATCACAATCCTGTATTTCTTTTGGTCTTTGTCTTTCCAATACACACATTTTTTTTCCTCCCAAAATTGCAATCACGTTGCACAAACAATAAATAAACAAGTAAGTAGGTAATTACAAATTTTGATAAGTGCAATAATGGAAAGAAACAGAGTACAGGTTATTTTCTGTGCGATAATGGGTAGGAGTCATTGAACTGCATACATATCAGGGCAAATTTCACAGTATGTGAATTATATCTCAATGAAGCTATTTTTAAAAAAGAATAATGGGGGGGGGGCGTCTGGGTGGCTCAGTCAGTTAAGCATCTGCCTTTGGCTCAGGTCATGATCCCAGGGTCCTGGGACTGAGCCCTGCGTCTAGCTCCCTACTCAGGTTCTCCCTCTCCTCCCTGCTCTTGCTTTCTCTTGCTATCTCTGTCTCTCTCTCTCAAATGAATAAATAAAATCTTTAAAAAAATAAAAATAAAAAGAATAATAGGGTGGAAGGACAGAGGACCGACTTAAGGTAGATAAGGAAAAGTTCTAGTATACATCATACAGAAAGAGAAGCTGGAAGAGAATTTGCCAAGGCAATTAATTTTGAAATATATTTGATTTGTTGCTAAGCATGTTCTTGGGAGACCCAATAATTTTCATCAACAATGTGTTTTTTGGGGGTGCCTGGGTGGCACAACGTAAAGCGTCTGCCTTCGGCCCAGGTCATGATCTCAGGGTCCTGGGATTGAGCCCTGCATCAGGCTCCCTGCTCAGCAGGAGGCCTGCTTCTCCCTCTCCCACTCCCTCTGCTTGTGTTCCCTCTCTCGCTGTGTCTTTCTCTGTCAAAGCAATAAAATCTTTAAAAAAAAAAGTTTTTTGTTTTGTTTTTCCTTTTTTAAATTCTTTTTTTAAAATTATTTTTTCTGTATTTATTTTAATAGCAATGTGTTTTATTACATCATTTCTTATTGGCATTATTTTAAAAACTGCTTTCTTTAAATAAGAACCATCACACCAAAACTCTAGAATACTAGCTATCAACATTCCACAAATAAGTCATATGAGTAACCTGAGCACACAAAAGAATAAAACAGTTTTCTCAGGTTTCATGCTGAAAAATCTATTTAGATAAGTCATTTTAGAATTAAAGTTTGAGGAAATTCTTACTATATCCTGATCAGGTGAGAGGTCAACAGGCATCTTACAATGAAAGTAAAATCACTTTTGTTACTACAGTTAAGTGTATTCAGGAATTGTATAAATGATTTGCGTACAGTACTTACCACAGTGTCTCTATGAATTTCATCATTGTTTTACAGGTAAGGACTCTAGCCCTGAGAAGCAGACAATTTGCCAAAGTGAATCATGTGCAGCTAGCATGTCAGTTCATTATTGCTGGTTCGTAGTTATCCACACAGTACGAAGTGGAGATTTAGCAAATATCAAGTTAAATGCCTCAATACAGACAGCCCAGCTGAATAATTCGACCTGATTACCATCTGAAATCTGACCAATGTACACAGATTGGCAGAAAAATTATAGTTGGTGGAGACCAATATAACCATATTAGTCAAGACTCTTTCGATTACAGTTACAGAAATCCAATTAAACCAGCACTTTTAAAAGAAGCACATATTAGAATCCCATAATCAGAAAAGGCAGGAGGAGTCCTGGTCTTAAGCATTACTGGGGTATAAATAATATCATCAGGAATCTGCCTCTTGTCCCTCCATCCCTTAGCCCTGCTTCCTCTGTGTTGACTCCTTTCTCAGACTGTCTTCAAAAGCAGCAAAGAGGGTCACTGGCAGCTTTAGACTTATATTGTCCTTACAGCTAGTGAGCCAGCAAAAAGACACCTCATCACACGCAGTTCTAGCAAGAGCCTCAGCACAGGCTCAGACAGGCAGGCTGAGTCAGGTGTCTGCTCCTGAGCCATCACAGCAGTCAGATGGATGGATGGAGTATTTTAATGGCCCAAGTCTGGATCATGTGCCCACCTCTGGGTACAGAGGTTGCAGTCAGTCCCATCAGAATTCAAGGCCTCAAACCAGGGAAGGAATGGCACTCACAGAGTTGTCAGGCCAACAAAAAACTTGCCCACCACAATGACTACATCCCATGGTTTACTCCTCTGGTAATAAAGACTGCAGCCTTTGGCTTTGGAAATGATGTATCAAGTGTCATGTCTCAACTTCACAGACAATGCTATTTTAACCTGAGACTGTGAAATGATTAGTCTCGAATCATAGCCAGAGGGCAAGTGTAGGGAAGGCCTGCAGGGGCCACTTCAACTCTGAATTTAGATGAGAAATGTCTGGGATGGGATACCTCTGAGTGCCAGAGTGCTGGCTCCTGGTTCAGCATATGTGTCTGCAGATGGGTGTCCTGGCATTCAGCACTGGGGGATCAGCACAGCCCCACTACAGCTTCCTGACTTAGGATGCAAAGCTGTGAAAGTCAACGAAACAGACTAACATCTTGGAAGCATTCATATTCTTTTGACGTACGTGTGAAAACATTAAGATGAAACATCTCTGAATATCTTTTTGGCAACTTTATGTCATACAAAAGGACCAAGATTTCTGTAGGCTATAAGTACTGGAGTCTTTGTTTTTAGACAGATCTCTCCAGATTTTATATTATATGTTTTCCTTTTTTTTTTTTTAAGATTTTTATTTATTTATTTGACAGAGAGAGAGAGACAGCCAGCAAGAGAGGGAACACAGGCAGGGGGAGTGGGAAAGGAAGAAGCAGGCTCCCAGCGGAGGAGCCTGATGTGGGGCTTAATCCCAGGACTCTGGGATCACTCCCTGAGCCGAAGGCAGACGCTTAACGACTGAGCCACCCAGGCACCCCTATATTATTTGTTTTCTTAATACTGTATTATATACCAGCTAGCTAAGGCCAAAAAAAAAAAAAATGTTAATGTCAACATGTATGTTTCTTTGAAAATACAATTCAGAAAAAAATTCGTATTTCGACATCAGCCAAAGCAACCTTTTCATGACACATCTCCAAAGGCAAGAGAAACAAAACAAAAAATGAACTTGTGGGACTTCATCAAGATAAAAAGCTTCTGCACAGCCAAGGAAACAGTCCAAAAAACTAAGAGGCAGCCCACGGAATGGGAGAATATATTTGCAAATGACACTACAGATAAAAGACTGGTATCCAAGATCTACAAAGAACTTCTCAAACTCAATACACGAGAAACAAATAAACAAATCAAAAAATGGGCAGAAGATATGAACAGACACTTTTCCAATGAAGACATACAAATGGCTAACAGACACATGAAAAAATGTTCAAAATCATTAGCCATCAGGGAAATTCAAATCAAAACCACACTAAGATACCACCTTAACGCCAGTTAGAATGGCAAAAATAGACAAGGCAAGAAACAACAATTGTTGGAGAGGATGTGGAGAAAGGGGATCCCTCCTACATTGTTGGTGGGAATGCAAGTTGGTACAACCACTCTGGAAAACAGTGTGGAAGTCCCTTAAAAAGTTAAAAATTGAGCTACCCTATGACCTAGCCATTGCACTACTGGGTGTTTACCCCAAAGATACAGACACAGTGAAGAGAAGGGCCATATGCACCCCAATGTTCATAGCAGCATTGTCCACAATAGCTAAATCGTGGAAGGAGCCGAGATGCCCTTCAAGAGATGACTGGATTAAGAAGTTGTTGTCCATATATACAATGGAATATTACTCAGCTATCAGAAAGAATGAATTCTCAACATTTGCTGCAACATGGACGGCACTGGAGGAGATAATGCTAAGTGAAATAAGTCAAGCAGAGAAAGACAACTATCATATGATTTCTCTCATCTATGGAACATAAGAACTAGGATGATCAGTAGGGGAAGAAAGGGATAAAGAAAGGGGGGGTAATCAGAAGGGGGAATGAAACATGAGAGACTATGGACTATGAGAAACAAACTGAGGGCCTCAGAGGGGAGGGGGGTGGGGGAATGGGATAGACCGGTGATGGGTAGTAAGGAGGGCACGTATTGCGTGGTGCACTGGGTGTTATACGCAACTAATGAATCATCAAACTTTACATCGGAAACCGGGGATGTACTGTATGGTGACTAACATAATATAATAAAAAATCATTATTAAAATAAAAAAAAATCATTTAAAAAAAATCGTATTTATAGCTGCAGTAAATAACTTAGTATTTAGCATGATACCCCTGTCATAACAAGGTATTTTTGAAACAAACATTCTAGAAAATCAGAACAGCTCCAACCAGCATCCTACTTTTGAGCCCCAGAATATGCAATATCTGCATAGTGCCTCATAACTATGATTTTAACGCTCACAAAAAGGAAAATGTGCTTCAATTAACGAAACACCATGACCAATTTGAATGACCAAACTCTGAGTCCTCCAGCAAGAGAGAAGTCTTTGATAAGGGAAAGGGGTTCAAGTTTGAGCCTAAGCCGTTCCTATAGCTATTATTCAGACTTCTGGGGTCATGTCTCAAAAATAAGTGGAGAAACTTAACTAGAATGTAATGGGTTGAGAGATTGGAGTAAGAAAGCAGTTGAAAATAATTCACCCTGAGGTGAAAAAATTTGCATGAGCTTGGCCCAACATCAATGCCCCAGTCTTAGAGGGCACAGCATGGTGTCGGCCTATGGGGAAAGAAAAAGAAAGAAAGAAAGAAAGAAAGAAAGAAAGAAAGACAAAATTTCTACAAAAGTATTTTGTTAAAAATGATGGACTAGACTCACACTTACAATTCTGCTCCATCCCAAAACCCTAGTAAAATAACAATAAAGAGATTTTCTTAAAGGCATAAGCCCATAAGGATAAATGGGAAGATGAGAGAGTTGATAACAGCGAAAATATTTTGGAAGCTAGAAAGATGATGGAAGAAATGGTAAGTGACATCACAAAACAAAAAAGCTGAATCCTAATCTGACATTTGGGTAAAGCCCAGGAGCAACCCCAATTTATTCCTCAGAATTTCCAAAAGGCTAGGTCACCTCTGGAAATAGGGAAAAAGGACAGGCATAAATAGGTTTCTTTAAAAGGCTTCAGCTCTCCACCCTCCCTTAAGATGACAAAGGTTTATTCTCTAGAAACAGGTCTCTGGGTTGGGAGACAACAGTGCCATTGAGGGTGGGTGTACCACACTGAAAACAGGAAGATGAAGTAAAAACAGGAAGATGTTGAGACTCCTAGGCTGTTCTCTCACTCAGCTCCCATAACACTAATAGTCAGGCTTATACCCCCTGACAGGAGTTTGGAAGAGCCTTCTCCAGCCAGCCCAAGAGAAAAAAAACCTAATTATTAACATCAGAGATCCACCTACAAACAGTGCAGTCAGATCACCCTCAAGTATACCACACATACACAAGGGTTTCCAAACTGCTCCTGATACCCATTTTTGCCTATGAGCAGACAATTAAGGATACCAGATATCGGAGGAGAAGTTCTATCATGAAAAACAAATACAAAATAAATAAAAAGAAAAAAACACCCTAGAAGATACAGGCTATGCAGGAAAAGCAAACTTCAAGAAAAGCTATCAGTAATGACCTCAGAGAAAAGGGAGAATACGGCACTTATGAATACAAAAATCCCCGATTTTTAATGTTTTCAAAGAACAACAGGAAGTCTTAGAACATAAAAATGTGATAGTAGAACAAAAAACTCATTAAAAAGTATAGAAATTAAAATTCAAGAAGTTTCTCAGGAAGTACAACCAAAAAAAAAACAAAAACAAAAACAAAAAACCAAAGATAGAAAGTAGAAGAGAAAACAAGAAAGTTAATTTATAAGTATGACAACATATATAAATATATATCAAAATATGTTGATATACAAAATAAAATATATCAACATATACATGAATATACATAAATATATATGAAACATCTCCCATACACCAAAAATATGTGGGGGGTGTATATAATATGCTATACAGTTATGTGCTATTATATTAACCACCTAGATATTGCAAGTAACCAGTCTTGTAATTTTCTCTTCTAAACAGCTAACCAAGGGGGCTGCATCAAATGGACGTGGTGGAGAGGGAGAGAAGAGGAACTGCCAAGAATGTGAAGGTAGAAGAGACTGCCAACTCAAACATAGTCACTGGATCCCTGCAATCTTGATAGTGATGGCAAAGAGTGAACAGGAATGACCAGGGTGCCCTCTATTTGGGAGCCAGCCGGGGCAACAGTTTAGAGGAAACTATGAACTCCAAAAGAGAAAAAATGGTGCCTACTTAGATTCTTTAATGAGAGCATTTCAGAGCTTGCTCCCAGCCCCTATGTCAGAGAAGCTGCATTCGCGCTGGGCCACTCAGAACACACAAACACACAGTGGGGAGATGGCTCCCTTCCATTCACACAGTGGTCAAGTTATTTGCAGCACATAGCTTGGAGGATTGAAAAGTGTGTTTCAGTATTATTCTCATGGCACTAGCACAGTTCTGTGGAATTCTGCAGTGGGGATAGTCCAGAGCATGGGCTCAAACATGGAGGTACGGCTCCAGGAATCTGTGGCAGTTGACACAGACCTAGAGGATCAAAGTTGAAGGCATGGCCTATGTGAGCCCTCCACCCTACTCACTCCCACAGCAGCATAACATGCATTTATGCCATGCAATGTGGTTAAAATAAACAAGTGCAGATATGACATATGTATCTCTAAGATTTATAAGACCACCATCCTTCTGGTTGAATCCTAATTCATGTAACCAAAAATAATTGCAAAATAATGCAAACATCATGAAGGACATAGATCCCATTTACACTTCTTAACACCTACTTTCTTCTTCCTCTGTTTCCTTCACAAACTATAATTGCTCCCAAACCTCTCTTCCCACATGCTTTTCCAGCCCTTGACCCCAGATGCACCTTGGATAGTTCACCTTCTTTCTACCAGGCCCAGAAATGCAGGATCCTGCTCAGGAATGGGGACAGGTTTAAAAACTGGAAGTGTTCTTATATTAGTAACCTTTGTTGTCTCATATTCTAAGAAAGAAATAGGAAAGACATTAGCCAAAGAGTTCTTCTAAAGTGGTGTGTGTGTGTGTGTGTGTGTGTGTGTGTGTGTGTGTAAGACAGGAGAAATTTAACCATGTCTGAAGACAGGTAAAATTGTTGGGTACACCTACATTCTATAAACTGGATTTAGGAAAAGAAAGTCACTATTGAGAAACTGTGGAGACGGAATAATGTAAACCTGGTCAAGTCCATTCACACAGACAGCTTTAACACCAGTGCAAACACAATGAATAAATATATTCAACATCAATAAAGCCAAGCTGAAGTTGAAAAGGAACTTGGAAAATCAAAAATCCTGTTGTTTGGGATAAATTTTCTCCAGTGGATTGAAAGCCAGCTTTGGGGGCAGCCCACAAAGAGAACAGATGGCTAGAGATATGACCACTGGTTCACACTGACTACTTCGGGCCTGCTAGGAAAAACTTAGAAAAGAAAAACCATAATAAGACTGGGTTTATTATATTTCACTTGTAATTCTTTTATTTTGGTGAGATATTCTTTCCTTTGACTTGACCACACAAGTAACATGTGGTTTTGTTTATCATGTTGTGAAAGGAAAGAAAACTGGAACAGAGGTGCAAAGCACAGAGGGCAGTGGTGTGAAATGCTTTGTTCTACATTGACATGAAATCAAGTCCCCCAAAATATATGAAAATCATAAAAACATGGTCTCCATAAAAGAAACATTTTTCTCTTAATATTAAATGGGTCTTTTCCAAGTTGTCTGCAATAAGCCAGTATGACCTTTATAATCACTTTTATAAAAAGAACTTTTAAAAATCTTGAATGGGCCTTCCTTCTTTAACTTCTCAACAATGTATGCATGCAACACTGTTGAAAAAGCTCGATAGTTCTGAACATGTAAGGCAGCAAATTCCTTGATGACAATATCAGCTCTTGAGAGATTTCAAATGGCCATGGCACTGTGCAGCAGCGTCACTGAGATGTCGTCCCTTAAGTGGGACAACAGCAGCAATTTGTAATAGCTGTTCTGGGTTCAGCGGACTGACAGCTTGACTGTCACTGATTTAGCAGACTAACACTTCCTGCCTGGAAACACCTGCACTGCCTGACATTTGACCATTCAAAGAGAGACGACAAGAGAAGCAAGTGGTCAAAGTAAGAGTGAGAACACGAAAGACTCCATCATGCTGGTTGTTGTGGTGCTTTCCTTGAAAGAATAATACTTTACTCTCGAGAGAGACTCCCAGCCTAAAAATAGAGAACACAAATAAGAACACACAGTCCAGAAGAGATGGAAATATTCAGAGATTGAAAAATAAATATAAGTTAACCTTTATTCTGTTAGGCATTTTGTCAATAGGATTCCTCAAGACAAGCCCTCTCGCATTCTCATTAGCTTCCCAGTTGCTCCCAAAGAGTCAAAAGGAGTCACAGCCCCACGTCTTTTCCAAATGCTAATTCATTCCAAACTGAGGGAGTGCTAGATGGACAGAACTGCCTCCAGTGAACCTGTGTATAAAATGAGAAACAAACTGAGGGCCTCAGAGGGGAGGGGGGTGGGGGAATGGGATAGACCTGTGATGGGTAGTAAGGAGGGCACGTATTGCATGGTGCACTGGGTGTTATACGCAGCTAATGAATCATCAAACTTTACATCGGAAACTGGGGATGTACTGTATGGTGACTAACATAATATGATAAAAAATCATTAAAATAAATAAAATAAAATAAATAAAATAAAATAAAATGTAAGATTCTGTTGACTTTTACTCTCCTTTTGAATAGCAGACCGATACCCCCCTTAGCTTGAATTTTTTTGTTTCACATTACCATTATATATATATATTCTTTACTTCTTCAGGTTATCAACTTTTTATGCATGCAGAGTTATATTAGAAGAGTGAATATATGCCCATTCTTTTAATATGGCTTGAATATACCTAGTGGTGAATTCCTGAGCACACAAGTTTTGTGTGGATGAGAATGACGTTTAGTGTCCTAGCTATGCTACATAAGGTTAAAACATGTTAGATCTGGCAGACACAAGCATTAAAAAGAAGGCAATAATTAGTGCCAAGCTCCCTGCTTGGAAATGCTATTACTAGCCTATTTTCCTTCCAGTGAGTTATATTGCAACATGCACTGAATTTTGACAATAGGCTATCTCAAGCCTATATGAAAGGCAAAACATTTTTTTTCTATAAGAGATTTTTAAATTTCTTAGGAAATGTCTCTGAAAATGGACTGGAAGGACCCTTTCTAAACTTGCATAAATCCCCATTCTCGAGGAGCTTTCTAAAGAGCATTCTGGAGGGCAGCTATATGTTATAGATTCTGAGAGCAGATCTTTGGATAGCACTCTTGAAGAGCAGAGGCAATACACAGAGACCTTGCGAGCAAGAGCAAAAGAGGGAGCTGCTGCTCCCGTAAGTGTGTCTGAAAGCCACTGAGCTGCCCAGACTCTCCCCCCAAACTAATGCTTACCTAGGGAACACTAGTTCTGCAGGTGTTTCCACTGAAGAGCCTGAGAAACATTATAAGCTTCAAGTGATGAGAAGATTGATACCCCTTAAAGGGCAATGGATAGCCTGGGCAAGAACAGTAGGGTATATTTAAACAAAAGGGTTTGAGGAATATGCTCCTTACATCAGTGGAGGACTTTCCAAAAATTGTGTGTGGTCTGTACCATGTTTTCCCAATTTATTAATGCTGTTCAAATATAACAGTAGAATCAACTCAGTGTGTGTGCTGGAAACTCCAGCCCCTTTCCAGAAACACCCTCTTGTCGTCACCTCAGACACTGTCATTCTAATCAGTGTCATATTCCAGACAATAAAATGGCAGAGGAAGAGAAAGAAAAAAAAAAAAAACCTATTGCTCAGAAACCTAACCACTACTAAGCTCAACACCTCCAAATCGGGTTCTTAGAGTTACCACCTCCCTCTGAGCTGAACCACCCCAACCTGGGGCTCATCCTGCATGGCTGGGTGAGGACCTTCTCAAATGTCACATCACAGGGCACATCAGTTGTCTTCCTTTCTTCACCTCCCTCTCACTCCTCAATTCATTCCCATCTGGCCTTATTACTCCACACTTAGTATTCCACTAGAACAGCTTTTACTAAGGCCACTAAGACCTGAGGGGACCATATGTCCAGACCTTGTCCTACTAGATTTCTCAGCAGCAGTTGACCCTGGTGACTACTTCTCCCTCAAAGCCCTCTCTTCCTTTAGTTGCACTGGCATCACTCCCCTGGTTTTCTTCCCAGCTCTTTGCTGTTCCTCCTTACTCTCCCTTCAAAGCTCTTTCTTCTTGGCCTGGCCTTTGCATATTGGCATTATCCAATAAAAGCTCACTTCTCCTCGCACTGTATATTCCTTCCCTATGCTATCTTTTCCACAGCCATAGCCAGCACTCTGCACAATTCCAGGAGGTGCTATGCCCACCACAGTCTATGTAACTGGCTCTCCCTCAAGTTGTAAAATGCAAGGCTTTGTTTGGTCACAAGGGCAGTTCTACCCACTCTTGTGGCTTTGATATCCACCCATACATTACAGACTGCCAAATGTCTATCTCAGGCCCAGACAACAATGAAACTCAAACCCACATATACAGCTGAATACTTGAGATCCACTTGTTCATCTCAAAGGCACTTCAAACACCATGTCCCAAACTGAACCCATGCTCTTCCTGGACAAATCTCTTAGCATTCCCTACCTTGGTAATGGTGCCAGCATCCATCAGGTTGCCCAACTTAAAGCCCAGGAGGCATTCTTGTCCCCTCCCCCTCTGGTGCCATTGACAAATGATCTGTCTCATGTGTGTTATCTGTCTCCTTCCACTACAACGTAAGCCCTTTGAATGTTGTAATCTCCAGAGCTAGAGGGATGTCTATCATATAACATTTGTTGATGGAATAATAAAGTCTGATTGATTTTATCTATCTCTTAAGTCATCTCCATCAGCACCCAACACCCTTGCCTAGGTTGCTCCCTCAGCTTTTCCCTATTTCTTAGTTAATGCCTGTTCATCTTTCAAATCTCAATTCAATGCCATTCCCTCAGAGAACTTCCTCTGATGTCCCAAACTGGGCCAGGGCTCCTTTAAATGCCACCATAGCTCTTCTTACTTGATACTTCTTTCCCTATCCGTTCTCTACAACATTTTTATCTTTTGTCCAACCTTGATTTAAATCATTCTTCTATTTTCTGTTCCCTCCAATTATTTCCTTTTTCTTTTTTTAAGATTTTTATTTATTTATTTGACAGAGAGAGAGAGCGAGCACAAGCAGGGGGAGAAGTAGGCAGAAGGAGAAGTTGGCTCCCCACTGAGCAGGAAGCCCATTGCGGGGCTCAATCCCAGGACCCCAGGATCATGACCTGAGCCAAAGGCAGATGCTTAACCGATTGAGCCACTCAGATTCCTCCGTCAAAATTATTTCTTAATTCATCCGAAAAAGTACCAAATCCTAGGTATTGAACTAAATGCTAAGAATCCCAAGAGAATAAACGCTAATAAGTAGCTCAGAGAAGGAGACAAAGATATATAAATATACAATACAGAATGCAATATCTGCAAAAAATAGATCTATGTATAAAGAAGTTAAAGAGCCAGCAGAAAAAGTGATTAATCCCACCCAGGTGGGGGTGGCCAGAAAAGTCTCACTGAGTGGGTTTTGCAAGCAGATCTTTCACTCTTACTTCCTCATAGACTATTCCTATATTCGGAGCAGTCACGAAAATTGTTTAAATTTTCAATTTTTTTTTCACCCAGGAATTCTCAAAGTTAACTCTAGACAGTTTGAGTCTAGAAGACTTTGCTCTCCACCTCCAAAGCCTCCCCTTTCTGTGGACTCACAACACCCTGAAATGTCTCCATTTTCTTTCATTTCTATTCACTCTTCTCACCCCATTCTCTCTTTCCTCTTTCTTTAAAAAGTAATCTATTGCACACACTCTCACTAATGTGTTATAAGTTACATCTTCTTATGGTAGGTAACTTTTATAAAAGGTCCTTGAAAAAAATTGCTACCCTAAGAAATGAGTCTCCATATTCGGGTGGAAGGTCTGCTCCAAAACCTATAATTTACAACAACAGGCAAGACCTTGTATTCTGCCTGTAAGTAAGGCCAAAATTGCCAAAATAAACATTACTTTCCAAGTTTGTTAATTGTGTGTGGTTCTTGGGTTACTTCTCTTTCCAGCAAACATGAGAGCAACTTGAAATAACCATCACAGTTGACTTTTGCAAAAGAACATTACCTGTTGTGAAAGATATTATATTTCGGAGAAAATCCAACAACACTCAGCTCATCTGTGACATTTGCCTGGACTGCTCTTCCCTTCTCTTCATGCTTGGCCAACTCCTATACTTCATTTTGCCTCCACTCAAACATCAGTTCTTCAGGGAACACTTTCTCTTCTCCTGACTCTAACTCTCATGGTAGCCTGTGTTTCCCCTTCCAGATACTTACACACATGTAATTACTTATTTAATCTTCATGAAAGATGGGTCTGTCTTGTTTTCAGCTGTATCTCCTGGGCTTTACACAGTACCTGATACATAGAAGGCCCTCAAAGCCAGTATTTATTGAATTGAATTGCTATATCTGTACTTTTTACATGCTTCTATCTATGACTATCACATTATACTGTAATTTATTCATTTTCATGTCTGTCTACTTCCCTTCACATCAAATCCCTTCAAAGAAATCATAAATCCTTCATTTTTTTAATTCCCAGAGTCTAGGACTTTGTGGGGCCCTCAATAAATGTGGAAAAGAAGAAAGGAAAGAGGATAAAAAAAAGCAGGGAGGGAAGAAGGGAAATCTCACTGGTTGACATTTCTACAATTCCAGTAGGGTCTTAATAATATTAAACTAATATGTCAATAGAGAATCACAGAAAACATTGTAAAAGCAGAGAATCAGGCTCTCAGTTTCAGGCTCTCAGTTTTTGAAGACTCAAAGATTCAGAAAAATTCCAAATTTCTTCTTTTTTAAGATCTATTTATGTATTTGAGAGAGAGAGAGAGAGAATGGAGGGAGGGGCAGAGGGAGAGAGAGAATCTCAAACAGACTCACCACTAAGTGTGGAGCCCGACATGGGACTCGATCTCATGACCCTGAGATCATGACCTGAGCCAAAACCAAGATTCAGACACTTAACTGACTGAGCCACCAAGGTGCCCCACAAAAATCCCAAATTTCTTGAAAGTTTATTGAGTGAGCATGTTTTTCAAGACCTCTAGCATTCTGATTGCCCTCCTTGTGAAAAAACAAGGAAAACCTAACATTTCTGAGCACCTGCTATGTGCCAGGTGCTTTACATACAGCATAGCTAGTTCAGCAAGAGCCTAAATGAATATTCATCGAGTTGCTACTAGGTACCATGCACTTGACCCTGGGGATCAAAGATTTGTTAGTACCCATTTTTAAAATATGACTCCAAGAACTGAACACACTATTTCTGCTGTGTTCTGACCAATACAGGGGTTTGGGATGCTCTGTCTCTATTACCTCAGCCTAGGATTCAACTAGACCATTTTGCAGCTATAGACTTTGGGTTGCCTAACCACTGCTTATGGTTAACAAATTCTTCTCTAAGACTTTTTAATTTAAACACTTCACATCGTTTTCCCCAGTTTGGACTGAGTCAATTGATTTCAAAATCTAAATTGAATATTGCACACTTTTTACTTTACATTGGCTTCACCATCTTTCAAACCTAGTAAAAAATATTTAATTCTTGATTATATCATCAAACATACAAGAGTGGCAGCTTAAGACCACAAAATGACCTTCAGCAAGTCTCTTAACTTCTCTGCCAAGGCTACAATGTTGAACAACTTCAGGGACCCCATTTACCTCATAGCCAAATAGCACCTATACAAACAGCCCCTCCTGAGGTTGTGCAGTGGCCCGGGCTTGGGATCTGCCATTGCTCATCTATAAAATCGATGGATTGTAACAAAACCTCATCCTATAATTGGGGGTCACTTGCACTTTTGATAAATATTCCTTCTATGCTCTATCATAGTTACTGATAAAATTACTGACTATAAGCAAAATACAGAGGAATATGTGTATATCCCAGGTCTCACTTTGTGTTCTCGAGAGGCTTCTTTAACTAGGTCAACAGTCATCCTTCACTTCCTTTAGATCACCATAGGTCTTCAAAAGTGTGGAAGACAGCAATTTGCCACTTCCTTGTCACACTGAGCAAAATCCTCATGAGCTACAATATATAACAATGTGAAACATATATTCTGAAAGTCCCTGAAAGAAAAAAGCTGATTGACAATTCATCTTATCAACCAAGGAAATAAAATAACTAAAAGTTACTGATACCTGGCATTGTGATTTATTATGTGTGTTTCTCTTTCATTTTTGTCTAGGCTAACATCCATAATAGTGAAACATGACTAGCTGATCCTGACAAGACAGGGAAATGCCATGCAACATAGTGCTGGTAGAAGATGAAACCAATAGTACTATATTTCTATATTAGGTTACTATTTATATCTCTTGAAAATGGGTAGTAAATTAGGAAATAACTCTAGGAAAGGAAATATTATAAGTGCTCTGTTATCTATAAAAGTCAAAGATTAGCATGTGTAAAAGCCCTGCCTGCAATGGGCAAGAGCTTAGTGAGTTCAAGAAACTGAAAGAAACCAAAGTGGTAAGAGCACAGGCAAGGGCAAGAATGGTGGAAGATAAACCAAGAGGGACCAGATCATACAGATTTGTAGGCAATGTCAAGGATCTTGGGCTTTATCCCAAGTGTTACTAATACTGATGACGAAAAGTAGAGGAATGGGTTAGTAAGGAAGGTTATAGCATCACCACAGACTACCCATCACTGATTTCCAAAGTGTGTTCTAAACACTTATCTGTGGAACAGATGTTTTGTTGTGTATTTTTTTAAGTTTCTTATTAAAATTAACTGGAAGAAAATGTGTCATATTCTCATCTTTTATCTTAAAGCAGGATTTCTCAAGATTTCTTCTTTGAGAAATCCTACAGTAAAGGAATTTGTTGACTTTCACAACTTTCCAACCTGATTTGGCCTCAGAGATGCTTTATTTTCCCCAAGTAACATCAGTTAAAATCCCAAGAAACTAGCATTTGTGAAACATCTTTTCATAAATATTGCTATCTATCCATTTTAAAGGATCATATATGGGAAGTCTGTAGAAAAATGAAAAAATCCATGATTGCAACTATATAAAAACGTGAATGCACATGAAGGTAATAGGCAACAATTAAAATATCCATTACTTAGGGGGGCACCTGGCTGGCTTAGTCGTCAGAGCTTGGGACTCTTGATCTTGGGGTTGAGTTTGAGCACCATGATGGGTGTAAAGTTTGCTTAAAAATAAAATCTCAAAAGGGGCACTGGGTGACCTAGTTGGTTAAGTGACTCTTGATTTTGACTCAGGTCAGGTCATGATCTCAGGGTCTTGGGATTAAGCCCCACATTGGGCTCTGTACTCAAGCAGGGAGTCTGTTTGGGATTCTCTCTCTTTCCCTCTCCCTCCACCCCTCCCCCCATGCTTGATTGCTCTCTCTTTCTCTAAAATAAATAAATAAATCTTTAAAAAAGTAAAATAAAATCTTTTTAAAAAATCTGTTATTTAGGATGACAGATTTATCTGTGGTTTTATTTCTCTATTAAGTCTTCCTTAATTATATTATAGCTTTTTTCAATTAAAAATTATAAAGTAGTAAAAAGTTATGAAAGCCATATTTTTTAAAAGTATTTGAAGTTTTGCCAATTCAATCAATCCATGGGTTGCTTTACAAATTTCACTTGGTTAGTGTGTCTAGAGACTATGAAAGTTACATTTTATGATGGAGAAAAAAACAATCATCTTAATACTAGTTCTAATCCCTTTGCTGGCAGGCTGATCTAACTAACATCTCTTAATTGGAAGAATTAATTTAAACTAAAACACAGTTTGATTCATACTATGGATAACTATAGACATTCTTCAAAGGATTCGTGGAATCCTTTGAATTTATCTTCCAATCCCATTATTACCCAAAAAGCCATTTCAAAGAGTATTTCATATACATAGATCAAAACCTCTTTAAAACTTTGGTGTTGGGGGGGCACCTGGGTGGCTCAGTTGTTAAGCATCTGCCTTTGGCTCAGGGCATGACCCAGAGTCCTGGGATCGAGCCCCCCATTAAGCTCCCTGCTGGGAGCCTTCTTCTTCCTCTCCCGCTCCCCCTGCTTGTGTTCCCTCTATCTTTGGCTGGCTCTCTATCTGTGAAATAAATAAATAAAAATCTTTAGGAAAAAAGAAAAAACTTTGGTGTTGGGGCCAGAAATTAAATCCTGTATTTTCATTCTTTCATTCATTCATTCAACAAACATTTACCAAGAGCACTAGACTATGGTTAAGGATATAAAAACTTAGGGGCACCTGGGTAGCGCAGTCGTTAAGCACCTGCCTTCGGCTCAGGGCGTGATCCCGGCATTCTGGGATCGAGTCCCACATCGGGCTCCTCCGCTGGAGACCTGCTTCTTCCTCTCCCACTCCCCCTGCTTGTGTTCCCTCTCTCGCTGGCTGTCTCTCTCTGTCAAATAAATAAAATCTTTAAAAAAAAAAAAAAAAAGAATATAAAAACTTAAAAAGACAAAATCTTTATCCACAGTGAATTCTCAGTAGATAATACAGACATGCAAAAATAATAATAATAATAAAGAATAAATACTCTGATTTTGTTATATATTGGCATAATGTTAGTACAAAAAAGAGAGACATCAGTCCTTCCCAGAGTCAGGAGAGTGGGTCAGAAAGGCTTCAAAGAGGATGAGATATATGAGCCACATCATAAAAAATGAGAATGAGTTTGCCAGGCAAATGAGGTTGGTAATACTCTAGGCACAGATTAAAGTAACTATAGATTTGGATTTAAAATGGCAGCACCCACTACAAAGCAAGAGCAGACTTGGAGAACTAAAGGGAAAAGTTCAAGCTATAGTCAATTGAAGAGTGAATGAAGGTTTCAGGAATCACACTCAGTAGACCCAGTCATTTATGGGGTAACATTTTGACAAGTGATAACCTTAATTCATGTAATAAGTTAATGCTTATGAGGGGATTCTGTAGTGCATGTAATGATAACAAAATATACTTTGTAACTGGATTTCTGATGTGTAGCACTGACAGAATATAAAGTATAGATCATTCTTATGATTTCAACCAGTTTGTCCTTTCACATCTTTAAACATAATAGCACTTGGAGAGGGGAAAGGTGGTGGAGGAGTAGGGGACCCTTTTTTCATCTGGTCCCCTGAATAGAGCTGGATATCTACCAGACCATCCTGAACACCCCCAAAATCAGCCTGAGACGTAGGAAGATACATCTGGATCTCTACAAACGAACATCTCCAGCACTGAGTATTAAGGTCCCAAGCACGGAGCCATGAATCCCCACACAGATATCGGAAGATAAACGGAAGGGGGAGGGAGCCGTCGCCCTCGGGTGCCCAGAAGCTGCAGTCACTTGCACTGGGGAGTGGGCTGGTCTCGCGGACCAGCACCTGCAGGAGAGCAGACTGAGACCGTGAGCCTGGAAACACGCGGGACCAGACTGAAAACCGGAGCTCCGCGCAGTGCACCCAAACCACACTGAAACAGGGAGCGCAGGAGCACATGGGAACGGGGTGGCTGGCGGTGTCAGAAAAACAAAGGACAGAGATGTGCTGGCCCTGGAAGCGAGGGCTGGGAGAGTGGCTGCGGGGCGCACATCCCAGGACGCTGTGGGGTTTTTAGCAGCACCGAGGGAAACAGAGTTAAAGTGGCCAGAAGAGCCCAGTGGAGAGCGGACTGCAATCCCTCTGCTCTGAGAGAGGCTAGGATACGGCCACTGCTGCTCTGACTCTCAGAAGAGTCACAGAAAACTGCCAGGGAAAGCCTTCAGAGAAGGAAAGCCCAGAAATACCAGCTCACATTGTGCCTATTCCCATTCCCCCTCGCAGGGAATGGGGCAACTCTACCAAAATAAGGTTGCCTGAATATCAGCGCGGCAGGCCCCTCCCCCAGAAGGTAGGCTGAAAAATCAAGAAGCCCACATCCCTAAGGTCCCTATAAAACAAGTGCACACTGCCTGGGTCCTGGTCAGTAATTTGGGCTCTGGGCATCCCCGCAACCTCTCCTCCTCAAAATGACGAGGAGAAAGAACCCTCAGCAAAGAAAGGACACACAGACTGTGGCCTCTGCCACAGAGCAGATGGATATGGATATAACCAAATTGTCAGAAATGGAGTTCAGAGTAACAATGGTCAAGATAATGTGTAGGCTTGAAAAAAATATTAACGAAAATATTAATGAGAATATAGAATCTCTAAGGGCAGAAATGAGAGCAAATCTGGCAGAAATTAAAAATGCCATGAATCAAATGCAGTCTAAACTAGACGCTCTGACGGCCAGGGTAAATGAGGCAGAAGAACAAATTAGTGAATTGGAAGATGGGATGGTAGAAGAGAAAGTTAAAACGGAAACTTGGCTCAAAAAAATCCAATCTCAAGAATGTAGATTATGGGAGATTACTGACTCAATGAAAATTCCAATGTCAGAATCATCGGCATCCCCAAGGGGGTGGAGAAAGAGAGAGGTCTAGAAGAGATATTTGAACAAATTGTAGCGGAGAACTTCCCTAATCTGGCAAAGGAAACAAGCATTCAGGTCCCAGAAGCAGAGAGGACCCCTCCCAAGATCAATGAGAACAGGCGTACACCACGTCACGTCATAGTGCAAATCACAAATATTAGATCCAAGGATGTAGTATTGAAAGCGGTCAGGGGGAAGAAACTCCTTACGTACAGAGGGGAAAATATCAGAATAATGTCAGACCTGTCTACAGAGACCTGGCAGGCTAGGAAGGGTCGGCAGGGTATTTTCGAAGCTCTATCTGAGAAGAACATACAGCCAAGGATCCTTTATCCAGCAAGGCTGTCATTCAGAATTGATGGAGAGACAAGGACCTTCCAAGACCAGCAGAAACTGAAAGCATATGTAACCACCAAGCCAGCCATACAAGAGATATTAAGGGGGTTCTATAAAAGTAAAAAGACCCCAAGACTGATAAAGAACAGAAATTTACAGTCTATAGAAACAAAGACTTCACAGGCAACATGACATCATTAAAATCATATCTCTCAATAATCACTCTCAATGTGAATGGCCTAAATGTTCCCATAAAACACCAAAGGGTTGCAGATTGGATAAAAACACAGGACCCATCCATTTGCTGTCTACAAGAGACTCATTTTGAACCTAAAGATACATCCAGACTAAAAGTGAAGAGATGGAAAAGCATTTTTCATGCCACTGGACCTCAAAAGAAAGCTGGGGTAGCAATTCTCATATCAGACAGATTAGATTTTAAACTAAAGACTGTAGTTAGAGATACAGAAGGACACTATATTATTCTTAAAGGATGTATCCAAGAAGTGGATATGACAATTATAAATATCTATGCCCCCAACAGGGGAGCAGCAAGATACACAAGCCAACTCTTAACCAGAATAAAGAGACATATAGATAATAATACGTTAATAGTAGGGGACCTCAACACTCCACTCTCAGCAATAGACAGATCACCTAAGCAGAAAATCAACAAAGAAACAAGAGCTTTGAATGACATACTGGACCAGATGGACCTCATAGATATATATAGAACACTACACCCCAGAAGAACAGAATACTCATTCTTTCCGAATGCACATAGAACTCTCTCCAGGATAGACCATATACTGGGTCACAAAACAGGTCTCAACTGATACCAAAAGACTGAGATTATTCCCTGCATATTCTCAGACCACAATGCTTTGAAACTGGAACTCAATCACAAGGAAAAATTTGGAAGAAACTCAAACACTTGGAAACTAAGAATCATCCTGCTCAAGAATGATTGGGTAAACCAGGAAATCAAAAATCAATTTAAACAATTTTTGGAGACCAATAAAAATGAAAACACATCAGTCCCAAACCTATGGGACACTGCAAAGGCAGTCCTAAGGGGATAACACATAGCCATCCAAGCCTCACTCAATGCTAAGTGAAATAAGTCAAGCAGAGAAAGACAATTATCATATGGTTTCTCTCATCTATGGAACATAAGAACTAGGAAGATCAGTAGGGGAAGATAAGGATAAAGAAAGGGGGGGTAATCAGAAGGGGGAATGAAGCATGAGAGACTATGGACTCTGAGAAACAAACTGAGGGCTTCAGAGGGGAGGGGGTGGGGGAATGGGATAGACTGGTGATGGGTGTAAGGAGGGCACGTATTGCATGGTGCACTGGGTGTTATACGCAACTAATGAATCATCGAACTTTACATCAGAAACCAGGGATGTACTGTATGGTGACTAACATAATATAATAAAAAAAATTTTTTTTAAAGGATAGAAAAATCTAAAATGCAGTTTTTATATTCTCACCTCAAGAAGTTGGAGCAGGAACAGAAGAACAGGCCTAACACACACACGAGAAGGCAGTTGACAAGATTAGAACAGAGATCAATGAATTAGAAACCAGGATCACAGTAGAGCAGATCAACAGAACTAGAAGCTGGTTCTTTGAAAGAATAAATAAGATTGATAAGCCTTTGGCCAGACTTATTCAATATATTAGAGAAAGGACCCAAATTAATAAAATTATGAATGAAAGGGGGAGAGATCACGACCAACACCAAGGAAATAGGAAGGATCATTAGAAACTTTTATCAACACCTTTATGCCAATAAATTAAACAACCCATAAGAAATGGATGCCTTCCTGGAAACCTATAAACTACCAAGACTGAAACAGGAAGACATTGATTATTTACAGACCAATTAATTATGAAGAGATTGAAGCAGTGATCAAAAACCTCCCCAAAAACAAGATAATAAATAATACTTATTCTCCTGAAACTGTTTCAAAAAATAGAAACAGAAGGAAAACTACCAAACTCATTCTATGAGGAGTATTACCTTGATCCCCAAACCAGGCAAAGACCCCATCAAAAAGGAGAATTACAGACCAATATCCCTGATGAATATGGACGCCAAAATTCTCAACAAGATCCTAGCTAATAGGATCCAATATTACATTAAAAGGATTATCCATCATGACCAAGTGGGATTTATCCCTGGGATGCAAGGGTGGTTCAACATTCACAAATCAATCAGTGTCACAGATCATATCAACAAGAAAAGAGTCAAGAACCATATGATTCTCTCAATTGATGCAGAAAAGCATGTGACAAAATACAGCATCCTTTCCTGATTAAAACCCTTCAGAGTGTAGGAATAGAGGGTACATTCCTCAATTTCATAAAAACCATCTATGAAAAGCCTACAGTGAATATCATTCCCAATGGGGAAAAGCTGAAAGCCTTTCCCTTATGATCAGGAA
>NW_024423344.1:21707139-21708216 GCF_017311325.1 Ursus maritimus
GGGGGAATGGGATAGACTGGTGATGGGTGTAAGGAGGGCACGTATTGCATGGTGCACTGGGTGTTATACGCAACTAATGAATCATCGAACTTTACATCAGAAACCAGGGATGTACTGTATGGTGACTAACATAATATAATAAAAAAAATTTTTTTTAAAGGATAGAAAAATCTAAAATGCAGTTTTTATATTCTCACCTCAAGAAGTTGGAGCAGGAACAGAAGAACAGGCCTAACACACACACGAGAAGGCAGTTGACAAGATTAGAACAGAGATCAATGAATTAGAAACCAGGATCACAGTAGAGCAGATCAACAGAACTAGAAGCTGGTTCTTTGAAAGAATAAATAAGATTGATAAGCCTTTGGCCAGACTTATTCAATATATTAGAGAAAGGACCCAAATTAATAAAATTATGAATGAAAGGGGGAGAGATCACGACCAACACCAAGGAAATAGGAAGGATCATTAGAAACTTTTATCAACACCTTTATGCCAATAAATTAAACAACCCATAAGAAATGGATGCCTTCCTGGAAACCTATAAACTACCAAGACTGAAACAGGAAGACATTGATTATTTACAGACCAATTAATTATGAAGAGATTGAAGCAGTGATCAAAAACCTCCCCAAAAACAAGATAATAAATAATACTTATTCTCCTGAAACTGTTTCAAAAAATAGAAACAGAAGGAAAACTACCAAACTCATTCTATGAGGAGTATTACCTTGATCCCCAAACCAGGCAAAGACCCCATCAAAAAGGAGAATTACAGACCAATATCCCTGATGAATATGGACGCCAAAATTCTCAACAAGATCCTAGCTAATAGGATCCAATATTACATTAAAAGGATTATCCATCATGACCAAGTGGGATTTATCCCTGGGATGCAAGGGTGGTTCAACATTCACAAATCAATCAGTGTCACAGATCATATCAACAAGAAAAGAGTCAAGAACCATATGATTCTCTCAATTGATGCAGAAAAGCATGTGACAAAATACAGCATCCTTTCCTGATTAAAACCCTTCAGAGTGTAGGAATAGAGGGTACATTCCTCAATTTCATAAA
>NW_024423344.1:21708226-21709658 GCF_017311325.1 Ursus maritimus
CATATCAACAAGAAAAGAGTCAAGAATAAGAGGGAATTTTATAAAATACCTACATTAAAACTTTTTTTATTAAGAGTTACATAAAATACCTACATTAAGAAAAAAGAAAGAACTCAACAATCTAACTTTACACTTCAGGAAATGAGAAAAATAAGAACAAACTGAGCTCAAAGTTAACAGAAGAAAGGAAATAATGAAGACTAGAGCATAAATCAAAGAAATCTGACAAGGATGCCCACTCTCGCCATTATTATTCAACATGCTACTAGAAGTCCTTGCAACAGCAATCAGACAACAAAAAGGGATAAAAGGTATCCAAATGGGCAAAGAAGAAGTCAAACTGTCTCTCTTCGCAGATGACATGATACCCTATAATGGAAAACCCAAAAGACTCCACCCCCAAATCACTAGAACTTATAGAGCAATTCGGTAATGTGGCGGGATACAAAATCAATGCTCAGAAATCAGTTGCATATATATACACAAACAATGAGACTGAAGAAAGAGAAATTAGAGAATCCATTCCATTTACAATAGCACCAAAAATCATACGGTATCTCGGAATTAACCAGAGACGTAAAGGATCTATATGATAGAAACTACAAATCACTCTTGAAAGACATTGAAGAAGACACAAAAAGCTGGAAAAATATTCTATGCTCATGAATCAGAAGAATAAACATAGTTAAAATGTCCATACTTCCCAGAGCAATCTACACTTTCAATGCCATCCTGATCAAAATATCAATGACATTTTTCAAAGAACTGGAACAAACAGCCCTTAAGTTTGTGTGGAACCAGAAAAGGCCCCAAATCGCCAAGGAATTGTTGAAAAGGAAAAAGAAAGCTGGGGGCATCACAATGCCAGATTTCAAGCTATACTACAAAGCTGTGATCACAAAGACAGCATGGTACTGGCACAAAAACAGACACATAGACCAATGGAACAGAATACAGAACCCAGAAATGGACCCTCTGCTCTTTGGGCAACTAATCTTCGACAAAGCAGTAAAAAACATCCAGTGGAAAAAAGACAGTCTCCTCAATAAATGGTGCTGGGAAAATTGGACAGCTACATGCAAAAGAATGATACTTGACCACTCTCTCACACCATACACAGAGATAAACTCTAAATGGATGAAAGATCTCGATGTGAGACAGGAATCCATCAAAACCCTAGAGGAGAACATAGGCAGCAACCTCTACGACATCACCCACAGTAACTTTTTCATGACACATCTCCAAAGGCAAGAGAAACAAAAGAAAAAATGAACTTGTGGGACTTCATCAAGATAAAAAGCTTCTGCACAGCCAAGGAAATGGTCAAAAAAACGAAGAGGCAGCCCACGGAATGGGAGAAGATATTTACAAATGACACTACAGATAAAAGACTGGTATCCAAGATCTACAAAGAACTTCTCAAACTCAATAC
>NW_024423344.1:21709668-21819376 GCF_017311325.1 Ursus maritimus
AATGAAAGGGGGAGAGATCACGACCAACACCAAGGAAATAGGAAGGATCATTAGAAACTTTTATCAACACCTTTATGCCAATAAATTAAACAACCCATAAGAAATGGATGCCTTCCTGGAAACCTATAAACTACCAAGACTGAAACAGGAAGACATTGATTATTTACAGACCAATTAATTATGAAGAGATTGAAGCAGTGATCAAAAACCTCCCCAAAAACAAGATAATAAATAATACTTATTCTCCTGAAACTGTTTCAAAAAATAGAAACAGAAGGAAAACTACCAAACTCATTCTATGAGGAGTATTACCTTGATCCCCAAACCAGGCAAAGACCCCATCAAAAAGGAGAATTACAGACCAATATCCCTGATGAATATGGACGCCAAAATTCTCAACAAGATCCTAGCTAATAGGATCCAATATTACATTAAAAGGATTATCCATCATGACCAAGTGGGATTTATCCCTGGGATGCAAGGGTGGTTCAACATTCACAAATCAATCAGTGTCACAGATCATATCAACAAGAAAAGAGTCAAGAACCATATGATTCTCTCAATTGATGCAGAAAAGCATGTGACAAAATACAGCATCCTTTCCTGATTAAAACCCTTCAGAGTGTAGGAATAGAGGGTACATTCCTCAATTTCATAAAAACCATCTATGAAAAGCCTACAGTGAATATCATTCCCAATGGGGAAAAGCTGAAAGCCTTTCCCTTATGATCAGGAACCTGACAAGGATGCCCACTCTCGCCATTATTATTCAACATGCTACTAGAAGTCCTTGCAACAGCAATCAGACAACAAAAAGGGATAAAAGGTATCCAAATGGGCAAAGAAGAAGTCAAACTGTCTCTCTTCGCAGATGACATGATACCCTATAATGGAAAACCCAAAAGACTCCACCCCCAAATCACTAGAACTTATAGAGCAATTCGGTAATGTGGCGGGATACAAAATCAATGCTCAGAAATCAGTTGCATATATATACACAAACAATGAGACTGAAGAAAGAGAAATTAGAGAATCCATTCCATTTACAATAGCACCAAAAATCATACGGTATCTCGGAATTAACCAGAGACGTAAAGGATCTATATGATAGAAACTACAAATCACTCTTGAAAGACATTGAAGAAGACACAAAAAGCTGGAAAAATATTCTATGCTCATGAATCAGAAGAATAAACATAGTTAAAATGTCCATACTTCCCAGAGCAATCTACACTTTCAATGCCATCCTGATCAAAATATCAATGACATTTTTCAAAGAACTGGAACAAACAGCCCTTAAGTTTGTGTGGAACCAGAAAAGGCCCCAAATCGCCAAGGAATTGTTGAAAAGGAAAAAGAAAGCTGGGGGCATCACAATGCCAGATTTCAAGCTATACTACAAAGCTGTGATCACAAAGACAGCATGGTACTGGCACAAAAACAGACACATAGACCAATGGAACAGAATACAGAACCCAGAAATGGACCCTCTGCTCTTTGGGCAACTAATCTTCGACAAAGCAGTAAAAAACATCCAGTGGAAAAAAGACAGTCTCCTCAATAAATGGTGCTGGGAAAATTGGACAGCTACATGCAAAAGAATGATACTTGACCACTCTCTCACACCATACACAGAGATAAACTCTAAATGGATGAAAGATCTCGATGTGAGACAGGAATCCATCAAAACCCTAGAGGAGAACATAGGCAGCAACCTCTACGACATCACCCACAGTAACTTTTTCATGACACATCTCCAAAGGCAAGAGAAACAAAAGAAAAAATGAACTTGTGGGACTTCATCAAGATAAAAAGCTTCTGCACAGCCAAGGAAATGGTCAAAAAAACGAAGAGGCAGCCCACGGAATGGGAGAAGATATTTACAAATGACACTACAGATAAAAGACTGGTATCCAAGATCTACAAAGAACTTCTCAAACTCAATACATGAGAAACAAATAATCAAATCAAAAAATGGGCAGAAGATATGAACAGATACTTTTCCAATGAAGACATACAAAGGGCTAACAGACACAGGAAAAATTTTCAAAATCATTAGCCATCAGGGAAATTCAAGTCAAAACGACATTGAGATACCACCTTACACCAGTTAGAATGGCAAAAATTGACAAGGCAAGAAACAACAATTGTTGAAGAGAATGTGGAGAAAGGGAATCCCTCTTACACTGTTGGTGGGAATGCAAGTTGGTACAGCCACTTTGGGAAACAGTGTGGAGGTCCCTTAAAAAGTTAAAAATTGAGCTACCCTATGATCCAGCAATTGCACTACTGGGTATTTACCCCAAAGATACAGACGTAGTGAAGAGAAGGGCCAAATGCACCCCAATGTTCATAGCAGCATTGTCCACAATAGCTACATTGTGGAAGGAGCGGAGATGATCTTCAACAGATGACTGGATTAAGAACATGTGGTCCATATATACAATGGAATATTATTCAGCCATCAGAAAGAATGATTACCCAACATTTGCAGCAACATGGACGGGACTGGAGGAGATTATGCTAAGTGAAATAAGTCAAGCAGAGAAAGACAATTATCATATGGTTTCACTCATTTGTGGAACATAAGAAATAGGAAATCGGTAGGAGAAGGAAGGGAAGAATGAAGGGGGGTAAACAGAAGGGGGAATGAATCATGAGAGACTATGGACTCTGAGAAACAAACTGAGGGCTTCAGAGGGGAGGACTGGGATAGGGATATCCTGGGGACTGGGATAGGCCGGTGATGGGTATTAAGGAGAGTACATATTGCTTGGTGCACTCGGTGTTGTATGCAAATAATGAATCATAGAACACTACATCAAAAACTAAGGATATACTGTATGGTGACTCACATAGCATAATAAAAATTATTATTAAAAAATTAAAAATAAAAACAATAGCACTTGATGAAGCAGTCCAAGATGGCAGTGTCGGACGATCCTAACTCACCTCCTCCCACAGACACATCACATCTACAGCTACATATGGATCATGTCCCTCTGAAAAAGATCTGAAAACTAGATGAACTGCAGTCCACAACAAAGGATAAAAGGACCACCTCCACGTAGGTAGGAGAGGCAGAGACATGGCCTTCTAAAAAAAAAACCCATCCCCAGCATGGTGACACACAATAGGGAGGGATCTCACCAGAAAGTTGCTTCTCCAGGAGATACAAGGGCTGGTGCCCCACACTGGCACACACAACTAGAATCTGCCCAAACAGGTGAGCCTCCAGAACATCTGGCTTGGAAAACCAAAAGGGATGATGTCTAGGAGTCCCAAACTGCTACAGGAAGCTTAGATTCCCTTCTTGAAGGGCTCACCCCAAGACCCAGCAGAAAAACAGCAGTTTTAAAAAGTGCCTAGATTATATATGTAAGCAAGACTTGTTTGCTGATCTGGGAGCATTGGCTCGAAGGGTGGGGGACAGTTAAGATGCTCCCCGGAGATGGAGGCACTGAAGGTCACAACTGTTGCATTCCCTGCAAGCAGTCACAGTGCTCACTGAGGCGTGAAGAGCATGGAGAGTTGCAGCACTCCCCTACCTCTTGGCCGAAGTGGAGGAGGACAGTCAGTCATGGTGTTCTCTTGCTCCTTAGCTGAAGTCTCCAAGCATGGGCAGTTGTGACACTGCCCTAACCCCTGGCTGGGCTGGTGAGTGTGAACAGTCACGGCATTCTCCCACTCCCAGCCTAAAGCTGCACACATACACAAACAAAGCAGTTTCTCCCTACATTGCTGATGCCTATATGCACAGTCAAGACATTTTCCCACTGCCTTTCTAAAGCCAGTGAACATGCCCCACCCTCTACACTGTCCAGCTGCCTTGCTAGAGCCAGTGGGTGCATGCAATTCCCACAAAGGTCACCCCTGAATCACCTGGCCCTGGTGGCCAAGAGGGCTAGCATTCCAGAGCTCCACGGGACTGTAACAATTGGAAAGACAGTTCTTGGCAGGCCATCACACCCAGGGCACTGCACAAATAGCAGACTGAAATACAACCCAGTGTTTCTGTGAAAAAGGCCTATTGACTCAGACTAGAGCTTCAGCCAGAGGGATAGGCTTCAGGTTTCCCACACATCTAGAGGCTAAGAAGGCACTCCTAGGGAATTACGCAGAAAGACAAAATCTTTGCACACCCCTCTGGCCTCACTGCAGCCCAATGAGACTTAACCAAAGAAAAGGTAAAAAGCTTAAACATTCATCTAGAGCCCTGATTCTTGCAACTGTCAGCCAGGGTACAGATCTTCTTGTCCAGATCTCCTGGTCTGAAGACCAGCAGGAATTATGATTGCAGCCCCATGGGACTATATATATTTGCATACTTTAAAAGTTACTGCCTGAGGGTCTGACTTCCAATCAGCCTGAAACTCAGTGCTAAATGATATTCCTCTCCTTGGATCACTGACAGGTCTTGGCATACCCTCAACAACAGGGGCATATCAAGAATAAATCAGGTTATTAGACAATTACACAATCACAGAAGTTCAAGAGACAACCAAGAGCTAGGGAAATGTTGAAGGTGAGGAACATCACCTCCACAAGCCACCCCAAAACTGAGAGAGGTAGCTGTTTAACCTACTACATAGAAACAAACACAGAAAATCAAGCAAAATGAGAGAACAGAGAAACAATTTCCAAACAAAAGAATTTTTTAAATCTCATAAAAACTCCTTAATGATATAAAGATAAGTAGTCTACCTGATAAAGAATTCAAAGTAACAGTCATAAAGATGCTCACTGAACTTGGGAGAAGAATACATAAACACACAGTGAGAACTTCAACAAACAGATAGAAAATATAAGAAAGTACCAAACAGAAGTAATAGAATTGAAAAATAGAATAACTGAACTAGAAAACACACTAAAGGGATTCAATAGCACACTAGGTGAAGTACAAGAAGAGTTCAGTGAGCTGGAAGATAAAGTAATGGAACTCACCCAGACAGAGTAGCAAAAAGAAAAACTGATTATAAAAAATGAAAATAACAAACCTCTAAGACAAGATCAAGCAAAATAACATTTGCATTATAGGGGTCACAAAAGGAGAAGAAAGAGAGAAAGTGGCAGAAAACTTATTTGAGAAAATCATTGCTGGAAACTTCCCTAACCTAGAAAGAAAACAGACATCCAGATTCAGGAAACCCAGAGAGTTCTAAACACAATGAACCCAAAGAGAACTACAACAACACATGCTATAATTAAAATGTCAAAATTTAAAGATATAGAGACTCATAAAAGCAGCAAGAGAAAAAAAAAATTGTTATGTACAAGGAAAATCCCACAAGGCTATCAGTAGATTTCTCAGCAGAAACTTTGCAAGCCAGAAGGGAGCTATAACATGTTCAAAGTCCTGAAAGGATAAAATTTCCCACCAAGAATATTCTACCTGGCAAGATTATCATTCAGATTTGAAAGAGTAATAGTTTTTTGGGCAAGCAAAAGCTAAAAGGAGTTCATCTCTACTCAACCAGCCATACAAGAAATATTAAAGAGACTTCTTTAAGCTGAAAAGAAACATTACTAATTAATAACAAGAAAGCACACAAAAGTGAAAATCTCCCTAGAAAATGTAAATATATAGTGAAGATAGTAAATTAAGCACTTATAAAGCTACTAAGAAAGTTAAAAGACAAAAGTAGTAAAACTACAATAATTAGATAAAATACATAAAATAAAAAGATGTAAAAAGTGGCATCAAAAACATAAAATGTGGGGAGGAGGAAATAAAAATGCAGAGTTTTGGAATGTGTTCAAATTTAAGTTGCTATCAACTTAAAATAAACTGTTACATGCATAGGATGATATATGTGAACCTCATGGTAACCACAAAGCAAAAATTTATAGTGAATGCAAAAAAGAAAATGAGAAAGGAATCTAAACATAATACATAATAATCATCAAACCAAAGGAAAGAAAGAGAAGAAGAAAAGAACAAAGAAGAATTACAAAAACACCCAGAAAACAATTAGCAAAATGGCAATAAGCACAAACCTATCAATAATTACTTTAAATGTAAATGGACTAAATTCTCCAATCATAAGATACAGAGGGGTTGAATAGATAAAAAAGCAAGACTCATCTATATGCTGCCTATAAGAGACTCACTTCAAGAGCAAGGGAATGTAGAGAATGAAAGTGAAGGGATGGAAAAAGATATTCTATGCAAATGGAAACCAAAAGAAAGCTGGTGTAGCTATATTCACATCAGACAAAATAGATTTTAAATCAAAGACTGTAAGAGAGGCACTACATAATGATAAAGAGGTCAATCCAGCAAGATGTAAGATTTATAAATATATATGAACCCAACATAGGAGCACCAAAAAAATATAAAGCAAATATTAACAGACTTAAAGGTAGAAATTGACAGTAATGCAATAATAGTTGGGAATTTTAATACCTCACTTATGTCAACAGATAGATCATCCAGACAGAAGATAAATAAGGGAACACTAGCCCCTTAAATGCACACTAGACCATATGGACTTAACAGATTTACATAGAATATTCCATCTAACACCAGTAGAATACATTTTTCTCAAGTGTACATGGAATATTTCCAGGATCATATGCCTGTTTGGCCACAAAACAAATCTCAATAAATTCAAGAGGACTGAAATTATATCAAGCATCCTTTCTGACCACAATGGTATGAAACTAGAAATTAATTACAAGAAGAAAATGGGGAAATTCAAAAAACCATGGAAATTAAACAACTGTGTTACTTAACAACTAATGGGTCATAGAAGAAATCAAAGGAGAAATCAAAAATATCTTAGAGACAAAAGAAAACAAGGCAAGGATGCCCACTATTCCCATGTTTATTCAACATACCATCAGAAGTCCTAGCCATAGTGATTAGAGAAGAACAAGAAGTAAAAATCATACAAGTTGGAAAGGAAGAAGTAAAACTGTCACTCTTTGCAGATGACATACTATATATAGAAAAAAATGTTAAGATTAATAAAACTAACGAATAAATTAAGTAAAGTTGCAGGATACAACATTAATATGCAGGAATCTGTTGTGTTTTTATACACTAATAATAAACTATCAGAAAGAGAAATCAAGAAAACAACCCTAGTTACAATCACATCAGAAAGAATACAATACCTAGGAATAAACTTAACCAAAGAGGTAAAAGACCTGCACTCTGAAAATTATAAGATATGGATGAAAGAAATTGAAGAAGACAGAAATAAATGAAAAGACATTCTGTGTTTATGGACTGGATGAATTAATATTGTTAAATGTCCATACTAGCCAAAGCAATCTATAGATTCAATGCAATTCTTATCAAAATTCTAATGACATTTTTCACAGACCTAGAGCAAGTAATCCTAAAATTCGTATGGAACCAAAAAGACCCCAAAGAGCCAAAACAATCTTAAGAAAGAAGGAAAAAGCCAGACGTATCATAATTCCTGATTTCAGAAAGCTATAGCAATTGATTTCAGATCTATGGTAATCAAAACAGTATGGTATTGGCACAAAAACAGACACATAGATCAATGGAATAGAATTGAGAGCTCAGAAGGAAATGCACACATAGATGGTCAATGAATTTAGTTAAATTTTAGTTGAAAAGTCAAGAACATACAACAGGAAAAGGACAATGTCTTCAATAGATGGTGTTAGCAAAACTGGACAGCTACGTGCAAAAGAATGAGTCTAAACCACTATCTTACATCATATATAAAAAATAACAAAATGGATTAAGGACTGAATGCAAGACTTGCAACCATAAAACTCCTAGAAGAAAGGACACCTGGTGGCTCAGTTGGTTGGGCATCTGCCTTCGGCTCGGGTCATCGCCCAGGATCCTAGGATCAAGTCCCTCATTGGGCTCCTTGCTCAGCAGGGAGCCTGCTTCTCTCTCTTCCTGCTGTTCCCCTTGCTTGTGTTCTCTCTCTCTCTCTGACAAATAAATGGGTGAAATCTTAAAAAAACAAAAACAAACAAACAAAAAACTCCTAGAAGAAAACATATGCAAGAAGCTCTTTGACATCGGTCTTGATGATTTTTTAGATCTGACTTCAAAGGCAAGGGAAACGAAAAGCAAACTGAGGGCTTCAAAGGGAAGAGAGGTGGGGATTGGGATAGGCCAGTAATGGGTATTAAGGAGGGCACATATTGCATGGAGCAGTGGGGGTTATATGCAAATAATGAATCATGGAACACTACACCAAAAACTAAGGATGTACTATATGGTGACTAACATAACATAATAAATTATTATTTAAAAAAAAGCAAAAATAAACAATCGGGGCTACATCAAACTACAATGTTTCTGCACAGTGAAAGAAACTATCAACAAAACGAAAAGGCAACCTACTGAATGAGATAAGATATTTGCAAATCATATATGCAATAAGGGGTTAATATTCAAAATATACAAAGAACTCATATGACTCAATAACAAGAAACAATCCAATTAAAACATGGGAGAGGATCTGAATAGACATTTTTCCAAAGAAAACGTACAGATGGCCAACAGGCACATAAAAAAATGCTCAACATCACTAATCATCAGAGAAATGTAAATCAAAACCACAATGAATTATCAGCTTACACCTGTCAGAATGGCTACTATTAACAAAAAGATAAGAAATAACAAGTGTTGGTAAAGACATTGAGAAAAGGGAACCCTGTGTCCTGCGGGCGGGAACGTAAATTGGTGCAGCTATTATGGAAAGTAGTATGGAGGTTCCTCAAAAAAATTACAAATAGAGCTACCAAATGATGCAATTATTCCACTACTGGGTATCTACCCAAAGAAACTGAAAACACTAACTTGAAAAAATGTATGCACCTCTATGTTCACTGCAGCATTACTCACAATAGCCAAGATAAGGAAACAACCTATGCATTCATCAGGGAATGAATGGATAAAGAAGATGTGGTATATATATACAATGGAATACTACTCAGGCATAAAAAAAGAATGAAATCTTGCCATTTACAACAACATGGATGGACCTAAGGGTATTATGCTAAGTGAAATAAATTAGACAAAGAAAAACAAATATCGCATGATTTCCCTTATATGTGAAATCTAAAAAAACAAAACAAATAAAATAAAACCCAGACTCACCGATACAGAGAACATATTTACTGGTGGTTGCCAGAGGGGAGGGGAGTCGGGGGTGGGCAAAAAGTGAAGGAGATTAAGCACCACAAGCTTCCTGTTATAAAATAAGTAAGTCATGGGGATGTAATGTACAGCATAGAGAATAGAATCAGTACTATTGTATTAACTGTGCAAGGTGATAGATGGTAACTAGACTAATTATGGTGACCATTTCACAATATATACAAATGTCAAATCACAATGTTGTACACCTGAAATTAATATAATAATGTATGTCAATTATACCTCCATAAGTATAAATAAATAAAAATTTAAAAATAAAAAGCCCATAGAGAGGGATAAACAGGCAGAACACAGAGAATTTCTAGGGGGGAAAATAGCACTTAATGACAGGTTGTAGATAAATCTTGATATCCTCAAATGAAAAGTGCTATATAAAAGGAGATTTATTAAATCTACATTGAGTACAAAGACTCTTCAAGTCTGTGGCAAGGAAACATTGTGTTCCGAGATCTTCTGTGAAACAGAGGAGAGTGGTGTGTGCCCATCATGATGCCATACTGTGAATTGGGCAGCAGTGTTTCTCTAAGGGCAACAGAACACTTTGTATGTATGTTTACTCTCATATGAAGACAGTGGTCTGTGCTCACATTCAAACAGAGGTAAAGAGGTGACATTATAAAAGTGCAAGAACTTTAAGAGATCTTGACCATCATCTAACCAACCTCTTCATTCTGTGGATGATAAAACAAAATCAGAGAGGTTAAGTAAGCTGCCCACAGCTCACATAGTGAGTCAGAGGTGAAAGCAAGACTGCAACCCGAGTTCCCCACTTCCAGTAGTCTGGTGTGTTTGCTTTCACTGCACCCTACTGCCCTGTCCCAGAGGCCAAAGCTAAGTCAGAAATAAAACTAATAAGTCAGTCAACAGTTGAATCAATAAGACTGTGCTCCTATCAACCTTAGCATGTACCTGAGCATGCATTTTATAGTGAGCATTTGGGAAAAGAAGGTCACTGTGAACCTGCTACATGCCTGGCACTTTGCTGGGGGCTATACGCACACTCACAATACATGATGCAAAGTTATTCTCTCATCATTTCATAGTCAGTGAGTAAATAAATATTTCCTGGGGAACCATTATGTGCCAAGGACATTTCTAGGCCCTAGAGATCATGCTGAACAAGACAGAGTCTCTTCCTTCATAGAATTACACTGTAGTTGGGAGAGACAAAAAATAAACAAGTCAACTAATGAATACACAAGAGAGTAGTAAGTGCTAGACAGAGGAATAAAATGAAGTGATGCAATGAAGTGCGACAAGAGGGAGGGTGGGAGAGTGGGCACTGCCTCATCTTGTGTGGTCAGGGAAGGCCTTCTCCAGGTCTCCTCCTTACTGACTGCTAAAAAGGACATACAATTGGGCACCAGGCATGAACCTTCACATGAGAAGGCATGACGATGGCCTAAACCTGATGTCTAGGGGTAAAACCAGGTCACAAGTCAGGGCAGGGCATGTATGAGCCTGTGCATGAAGGCACATGTCTGTCTGAGTTATCACCAGCGGAAGTAGGAGAAAATGGGCTGAGGGCAGTTCAAAAGAACTTTCTGTAACAGTTTGTTGCTGTTTCCTTTGGTTTTTATTAAGCTGAGCTACTTAATATGCAATGGTTTTCACCCTGTGGCCTTCATTCCTCAAGGCTCTAATAATATTCAATTGCCCCCTTCCCTCCACATGACTCCTTTCTTCTTTTAACTGGATGTACTGTTTCATGACCAATGGGCTGAAGTAAAGGTGATAGCGATGACTATCAAGACCCCCATGATGATCACTGGAATTTCCTGGACCAAGACAAATGGGACAGAATGGTAGAAATGCTGCTCCAGTGGGTATTCCAATAAGCATAAACAGATTGAACCCAAAGCGAGTGCAATACCATCAGGACTTCTTAAGGGAAAACAGCAACAAGATGTTGGAATTAATTTGAGGCCTCTGACATTGACAAGGTTGGAAGCAACACAAAGCTCAAAAAGTCAATCTGCTCTGGGAATGTTAAAAGGAAACACTTGTTTGGAACGAATTTTTAAGTGTGAAAAAGAAAGACTATTTTTGGTGGAATTTGTGAGCAGTGAGTCTGACCACACACTTGGGGCTGAGAGATGTATCACTGAGGGAACCGTGGTCCAGCTCCCAGCAGTTTTCATGCCCAGCACCCAATTGAGAAATTGTGTGCTCTGATTCATGTCTGCATTGTGCCAAATGACTCCACTGGGAGTGAATCTGACTCTCAATCCAATCTCGGTCTAATTTCCATTCTTCCTTCTCCTCGCCCCAGCATTCCTTGCTTCTGCATTCCGTGGTGCTTGTGTACATTTTAAGAACCACACACCTTGAGTTTAACTGTTTCATAAATCATTTCTTCATTCTCCAGTGGTAAACATAAGTTCACGTGGAATGCTGCACTTCAGTGACAGGATTCCATTCGAATCCACTAGACCATACTTCCTGTAACACATCCCCAGACCGGATTAAAGTCAACAGGCTAAAGGACTACATGCCTGAGGCAAGTCTACTCACTGCATGTCTCAGCTAGTTGTAGCATGTTTTATGACATCTCTCCCTATTCTTGGCATCTGGATGGACACTCAGTCTTTTATTTGCTTTGTTGGTGTGGTATTCAGAAACACTTTGGATCACTGGGGAGAAGATTAGATGCTATTTTAATTTATCTTCCTGGGTAGCTTTTTCTACCACTGCACCAAGCACCAACGGATCCTAAAAAGTGTTCTTTTCATCCAGTCACCTCCCAAATTCCATCATCCTTCTGTACCTGTGACGATCAGGTGACAAAGCACCTTAAGACACTGAGTTACAAGAGGCAGACTCCCAAGACTAGGGAAGCAGAAGTAACATCTGGGAAACCTCTAACTGCACAGAGATAAGGATGCCTTTCCATTCTGAAATCTCCAATTCCTATCCCTTGATTTGCTAATCCGGGAAGGTAAAATTCTCCTTTGTTTCTCAGTGAAAGTTCCTGATAATGTATTCTATATGATCATCACCCTTGGAACGGTTAATTTTCCATTTACAACCAAGGCAACTTTGCCTTCATAATGTTTAAATGTGAAAATTCTTTGCCCTTTGAAGTGATTAGAGACATAAATTTGGAAATGATTTTTATGGTATAATAATAACAACAGGAATCTCCTACTAATAATTCTCATTGAGGTGGGGGACAAAAATTTTTAATACTTCAGGTTATATTTACAATGTTTAAATTTTAGTATATTCTTTAGATATAAACATTATATTTCTGGTGATCACTGAAAATTGCCTCAGTTCAACTTTTTCCAAAGCAATAAAGAAATTATGAGCTATACAGATGATAAAAATGACATGACATGACATAGCATTATACATACTAAATATATGCATATAAATATATACACATATACATATATACATACACAATATCTATAGCCTAAAGGTTTAAAGTTTAAGAGATCATATATTTTAAAATTTTGTGGCTCACCTTGTAATCTAATTTTTTTCTCATTTCAGATTGTCTGGATCAAAGACATGGAATTAAGAACCATGATTTCACATAACTGTACATAATATTCTGTAACATATAGGTAGTAAATGGCATGTTTTGTTTTATTAAACATAATGGCATATTATGGAAGATTAACAGATATATCATCAATCCTCGTTATTCACACATTCTGTATTTGTGAATTTCCCTACTTGGTAAAATTTATTTGTAACTCCAAAAGCAATATTCATAGCCCTTTCATAATCATTTGCAAACACGGGGAGCGGTGAAATTTTTGAATCACCTGATGCACACATTCCCAGCCGGGGTGGCACAAGGCAACATTCTGCCTTCTTGCTTCCACTCTTACAGTATAAACAATGTCCTTTTCACGGTTACTTAGTGTCACGTTTTCCAAATTTTTGTGCTTTTTGTTGGTAATTTCACTCTTTAAAATGGGCCCAAGCATAGTGTTAAAGTGCTGTCTAGTGTCCCTAAATGCAAGGTGGCTGAGATTTGCCTCACAGAGAGCATAACTGTGTTAGATAAGCTTCATTCAGGCACGAGTTACAGCGCTACTGGCTGTGAGTTCAGTGTTAATGAGCCAACTGCATATTAAATAAGGCACCTAAATAGAAACACATAGAAAATAAGGTTATGTATTGATCAGTGACAAAAATGTTGTGACCAGAGGCTGCCAGGAACCAAACCCTGTACTTCCCCTAAGAGCAATGGTTCTGTAGCCACTAATCCAGGGTTCACAGTAACTTTATAGAACAGAACTCCCATTCCCACATTGAAAGCACAAGGCACCGTGACTGTGGAGTTCTCGTTTCACAGAGCATAGCTTAGTGCTGTTAAAGTGGTTTCTTTAAGCTGCTTATCAGATGGTGTTTCCCAAGGGGCAAGGGGCCAGGAGAAAAGTAGTGACCAGCAACCCTGGGGGCCTGAACAGTATTTCTACAGAGGGAAGCCCCCTAAGCCAAAGCTGTCATGTGAGGAGGAGCCCAGGCCAGCTCACAAAGGCTGTGTCCCATAAAGAGCCATGTCAGAACTAAGGTGTGCATTCTGTGGCTGGTTATTTTACCTATTAGGGCAAGATGAGAATGGGGAATCAAGAGGAGAACCAAGAGGGTCAGAAAGTGAACCAGGCAGAGGCTCAAAGGGAAAACAGGAAGGCAAGGTGTGGAGATACTACTGTATCAGGATTCAGGAGTTTGCTGAGAAGTTAGATATGGGGATCGTGACCTCTAGCCGAGAGGGATGGAGGTGACAGGGAGTGGACAGTCCTGACAACTACCTGATTAACCTCTAAGGGAAGCAGACAAATTTGTCCCCAGGGGTCCTTACAGCCCTATGGGTTTATGAGAGGGTGATTATAAGGTAAAACAGTGCAGTTTGACAGATCAGCTTTGCTGGTTTTTACTGAAATTCTTGCTTGCCGTCAGGGTCCTAAAAAGAGAAACTAGCATCTTTGGGGGACCACAGCTTCACCAGTCTACAGCAGAGTAGTAGTGTTAAGTAATATAAAATGTCTTTTTACTTTTTCAAGCTGTAACAAAAAGGGATACAAAGTTTGTTTTTTTTATGAATGTCTGGTTATCTCCAATGGTTTCATCAGCCTAGTCTTCTTTTTATTACCTTTCATTATAAAACTTTTCTATCATACACAAAAGTAGAGAGAATCATCTAATAGACTCCAATGTGCCCATCACCTAGCTTCAATAATTCTCAACCTTGTAGCCCAGCTTTTTCATCCTCTTGTTTGACTAACAGAGTTTGCATATATTTTTTCATTCAACAGGTAGTTTTGAGCAACTGCTGTGCCATGAACTTTTCAAGTACTAGAGATGCATGAGTGAAAAAAAGAAAACAGGCAAAAAATACTTGCTGTCAAGAAGCTTACCTCCAAGTAAGATAATAACAGCTAATTTTACTGAAAGCCATGAGACATCACTGTTCTGGACACTTTACTTCAATTATTTCCTTTAATCTCACAACAACCCAATGAGGTAGGTACTCTTATTATCCTCCTTTTTTACTGATGAGGAAACTGTAACACAGGGAGGGTAGGTAACTTGCCCAAGGTCACGCAGCTACCAAATGTAGATGGGGTTCAAACTGATTCCAGAGGCTGTGCTCCTAACCATCATGCATTCTGCTTCTCTACACCTCAGTAAGGCCTTTCTCTTTCAAAAATCACTTCTCTGTAGAATCCTGGGCTTCTCTGACATAATGTGAATTATAAGAACAAGGTATATGCTAGCTATACCCTTTTTCCTCCATTCATATTAACCTCGTGGAATCTTTAGATTAAAAAAGCTGTGGCAAAAAAAATAAATAAAATTTAAAAGCTGTGGCCATTTGTCCTTGTTGGTCCTACTTCTTCTTAAAAGACATGTCATTTTGTAGATTCCAAATAAATATTATAGCAGATTAAAATATTTTCCCTTAACTCTCAAAATCCTACATTTTCTACCCTAATATAAAAACAACTAACACTTGGGGCACCTGCATGGGTCAGTCAGCTAAGCATCCAACTTTTGATTTTGGCTCAGGTCATGATCTTGGGGTCATGAGATCGAGCCCCGGTAGTAGGTTCCATGCTTGGCAAGGAATATGCTGGAGATTTTCTCCCTCTTCCTCTCCCTCTATCTTTCCCCACCCCCCACCCCCGCTCTTGCTCACTCACGCTCTCTCTCTCCCTCTCTAAAATAAATAAATAAATCTTTTAAAAAAAAATGCTGACACTTATTGAGCCTTTGCTGTCTGCCAGCCTCTAGGCTAAGTACTCTAGGTGCCTTCATACAGGCTTTATAACAACTCTGTAAGATAAATATTATTATCTCCATGCTATGGATGTAGAAATGAAAGCAGAAACAGATTATGTAACCTATCCCAGTGCACATAGCTACAAAGTGGCAGAACCCGAAGTTGACTTTATTCCACGTTCTTACCTACATTACTGCCATCTCTACCTTAGAGGAATTCTCTACGTTATAAAATCCCGAACTTTTTGGATGGTTCAGCAGAAATATTTCATATGTATCATATAATAATATTTTTCAAAACAAAGATTTTCAGCTTACTGTTGTCCCACTCTACATGTCAAATTCCATGAAAAACTTGAGTTAGCTCTCCCAATTGCTTGGCAGTACTCATACTCCGATTAATTATCTCATCATATTTTATCATTCATGGCTGGGGTAAACGAACACATGTGCAGTTTTTATGACTATGCTATCATATTTTTTTAAAAGATTTTATTTATTTATTTGACAGAGATAGAGACAGCCAGCGAGAGAGGGAAAACAAGCAGGGGGAGTGGGAGAGGAAGAAGCAGGCTCATAGCAGAGGAGCCTGATGCGGGGCTCGATCCCATAACGCTGGGATCACGCCCTGAGCCGAAGGCAGGCGCTTAACCGCTGTGCCACCCAGGCGCCCCTGACTATGCTATCATATTAAAGGTATCTGAAGAGACAGCAAAGGGACCCAGAACCAGGATAGAAATCACATACTAAGGAAAACATCCAATAATATAGATCCTACTTCAAGCCATAAATTACCAAGTAAGGACTAGCAGAGTGTTTGGTACATAGAAAGTGTCTAACAGTTTTGGTTTAATTAATTAATTTTAAAGTTATATGTGAGGGGCACCTGGGTGGCTCAGTCATTAAGCATCTGCCTTCGACTCAGGGCGTGATCCCAGAGTCCTGGGATCGAGCCCCACATCAGGCTCCTCTGCTGGGAGCCTGCTTCTTCCTCTCCCACTCCCCCTGCCTGTGTTCCCTCTCTGTCTGGCTGTCTCTCTCTCTGTCAAATAAATAAATAAATAAATAAATAAAATCTAAATAAATAAATAAAGTTATTTGTAAATAAATCAGACTCTCCTTTTGAAAAGTAGTCTTGAAATCCCATAACAAGCTATTTATGTTCCTGGAAAGGTGGGGTTGTTTAAAATGTTTTACAGGGTAATAGAAACCTCCCTCCCTCCATCCAGGTAAGGTGCACCACTGGATGTTCTTATACCTCGCTGCATATCTTGTGAATCTTAGCATATTGTAATAATTTGTCTACACACCTTCTGAAGCAAACTATAAGCTCCACGAAGGTAAAAACTTCTGGATCATGTTCACTGTTGTGCTCGGCATAGTGCCATGGTAATACAAGACAAATCATTTCATTTCACTGAAATGAGTGAAGTAATGAATAAATGAGTGAATAAATGAATGAATGAAATAGGCATTATCGTACTAGACAGGACAATGAGAGCTACCCAGCTCATTTTGGCACCATCTTTCCTCAGGCCACAACAAGTTCAAGTACTTACATTCACTCGATCAGGCTTTCCTCAGTCAGGAGGGCTACCTGTTCTATTATCCTCTCCTTTTTCCTTTTACTTTCTAGTTTTTGCCTTGAGTTCATCTGTATTGGTCTTAGTGTATCTGTGTTCTTACCTAAACTATGTAAACTCTTCTTTATTAAAAAAAAAAGGAGCTAAATTAATAAATAAACTTTAGATATTCCACATTAACTTATGATGACTACCATGAATCCAAGTTCACCTACTAGAGAATTCTCTATGCATAAAGAAATGTTCCAAATCTTTATTTCTGGCCATAAAACTGCGTATTATTTTTACTTTCCCAGAGAATTACCTTTAATGTCATTGAATTTTTCACATATGGTTAGAAGATTTGCAGCCGATGATTTGGGAATTACACTGACCTTCAGTTAACCCTTTTCTACCTAAAATTAAATTTTGCAGCTACCCAAAACATTAGGAAATCCAATGCCCCCAAGGGCTTTGCAGTTAAAAATCATAACACAAAAGCCTAACATCTATAGAACCCCTCTCTGAATTTCTGGAATTATTTTTTATCATTAAAATGAAAAAAAAGAGGGAAGGAAGAGGGAAGGGGATAGAAAGCCATCAGCATCACGCTTTCCTGACATTTCTTAACATTGCTGGCCTCTCCTTTTCATTCCTTTCAGTGTAGCCACTGGACCCTGAAAGGCAGGGCAGAGATGGTGTCAGAGAGGACTCTGGGCTGGAGTTGGACCATCCCAGTGAGTGACTCCACTTGGTTCAGGTTCTGGAAGAAACCTCCATCCACAGCTAGGAAATGAAAACTCACCTGCCTCAGGTGCTATAACTCCAGCCATCTCCAGCCGAAACTAGTCTACAGTATTTCTCATCCCTGCTCTTTTACAGAATGCCAGCAACAGGCTCATGAGTTGGGATCCAGGTCTCAACACAAACGTAGGAAGGAGATCATTTGATTCTGGGAAAGTCACATAATAGAAAGGGTGATGCACCCAGAGGCTGAGACATGGGTCCTCATCCCAGTTCTACCACTAACGTGTGTGACAAAAAGTGAGTTCTCTTACCTGTCTGCACTCTGGTTTCCTCACCTATAGAACAAGCATATATTGTGAAAACATATCAACAGATGACTTCATGTTCTGAAAAGTTAAAGCACCTCACAAGAGGTTTCTCTTGTGCAGACCCTCCAAGAAGCCCTCTTAGGCAATGAACACCAAAGGCTTCCTTCAGCACCACCTCTGTAATCAACCAGGGCGTAGCTGGGAAAGGAAAAAAAAAAAAACCCACATTAAGTTAATGGCTTCTTCCTCCTCTTCTTCTTCCCAGCGAAAAGAAAAATAGTAACAACTACAACTATCACTATCGAGCATTATATCAAGCATTTGCCTCGCTTTGCCTCACTTGATTTCCACAAAACCCTCTTTGGTAAGTATCAGTTGCCCCACTTTAAGTATCAGTAAGCATCATTTCATTAATACTGATCATTTCACTGATGACTGATCATTTATCAGTATCAGTAGCCCCATTTTACAAAAGAGACTGAAAAATTATTTTAAACAACTTGCCCTACTAACATATCCTAGGGACTTCCAAACCTCAATGTTAGATAGGAAAATATCCCTTCATGTCAGAATTTCTCGAGCATTGTAGCAAGCTGGTCAGAAAGAATTTCTGTTTGAAGACTGGAGACTCACTTTTCTGAATGATCCTTCAAACCTCCCTTCAGGGAGCACCTAATGACAATAAGTCAGTTCCAGAGTTCTCACCCAAATCACTGCCAGGTCAGAGAGCCCTGCATTCCAAAATAGAAGTATCCAGCATGATTTAACAAGAAAAGGGGCACATAAGGAAGAGGCATGTCAAAGGGTGAACAAACAAGTCTTCCTTCCCCAACCAGGCATATTTACAAGTGACCACGTAAATTGCAATTTAACGGTCCAGCCTGTGGTATAAAAAGTCAGCAACTTTCACAGTTTTGAAAACTGTGCAAAAAGAGAGACAGGGAGAAGTCTGCTCTTCACACCCACACAGTCTTATACACTTGACTTGAGTGCCCCAAAAATTCCCCTAAGCATTTTTATCGTTACGTATCACTTCTATCACTCCACAATTTAGTCAGCCAAACCATATCCTTTTCCAGCTTTAGATAAATTGCCTTTTGACAAACTGCACACAGAGAAAATATCACGACGTCCCCAAGTTGTAATCTTCACACTGTTTTTCTACCGAGATGAGTAAGATTTTCCTATTTAGTTTTTTTAAGTACATAAGCAACATATATATATATATGTATATATATATACATATATATATAACATGAGATCATCAACAGTAAATTTACTCTTTCTTGCAATGTATTTCAGTGTTATCACTAAAAAAGAGGTGCTCATTCGCCCTTTCTAACTCTGATTATGGCAGATAAAGCTTTTGCTGTATTTTGGGGAAAAAATGAATGCAATCAAAAAAGTGCAAGACACTTTGTCACTATCACCAAATTTACAGTGAACACTTAAACAAATCCTTCCATATACCATAGAGAAGCTAAACTTTATAAACCACTACAAAATGTTTAAGCATAATTCATTTTAGACAAAGTCAAATAAGAAATCAGCTCACCTTTCTGTGCTGTAACAAGGTTTATTTTGAAGAGAATACAGTAACTAATACTTTATTCATCCAGCTACTATTAAACTTATGTTAATGACTACTCAAGAACACACTTAAGACCAGGATTGGATGTAGGAAAATACGTACACAGTTCCTGGTGACCCTATACCCATTAAGGTTGTTAATACATCGAAAAGGTATTTATCATCTAAATAAGTGCATACAGTACTGTGTCAAGCTAAGGAATGTGTTATGATATGAAACACACACACACACACACACACACACACACACACACACACCTGAAAAGACTAGCAGCCACTTGCCAAAGAAACCAGTGATTGCTCTAAGAACAGCAGTAGAAACATAACCCTGTTACCTGGTACCTAATAGTGCTGGCACATGGCAGGAACTCAGTATTTGCTCATGGATACTGATGTGTTTCAACCCTAAGGTAAATTTCTTAGGCAGAATTGTAAAAATGTTGGGACTTGAACAAGTCAGAGGCAACAGTGTTGAACATTTTTTTTTTCACATCTCAGGTTTGTTTTGTTTTTTCACAAATTTCCTACTTGAAATTAATATACTACTTCTTGAAATTAGTGTTACACAAATTGCTGAGTTTATTTTCACATCCTAAAGTACGTGAGTTTTACTTTCAGTTTTTAACCTAACGAGACCCATGTTTTGATCAATACACATTAATTCACACAACCCTCTACAAAGCCAACTGCTTTCAAAATGATTGTACTCTTATATTTGTAGAGCACCTTACAGTTATCTCATTTAATGCAAACAACAGCCATGGGAGTGAAAAAGATAGCTCCACTGTCCCCACTTCACACGTGGGAAACAAGCTCAGAGAAGTCGAGGTGTCTGGACCAATATCACACAACGAATGACTGACAAAACCAAACTGGAATCTAGGCTTTCTGGGTTTTCGTCCAACATGCCACCCACACAGAGCACAACAAAACTACAACCGTAAAATTTACCACAAAGAAACTATTTCTACTACGCCTTTACTCATTCAACAGGTATCTCTTCACTACCCATATACTCCAGGCGCTGAGCTAGAAAGATGGCAGAAAGCTCAACAATTCTCTGCTTTTGCAGCAGTTTTGTTGAACTCTTTTTTTCTTCTTCTTCTCCCTGTTCCAAGACTACCCTAGGCTTTCCACCTTAACGAGTCCAAAATAAACCTGCCAATGGCTTGAAGTCATAGCATGCAATTGCTGGTTCTCTGATGAAGCCATCTCGAAGTCAATTTTGGGGGAAAGTTTCTGAGACCTTCCTCGAAGCCTCAATCTACTGAATACCGTGGGGTAAAGCAGAGACTGTTCTGCTTAGAAAACATGATTCCATGACACAGGAAGATGATACAGTGAATGTGCCACTGGTTTTTTCCCCATGATCTGTTTGACTCAATCACATAAACTCCTCCCACCGCCTATCCACCTCTCTGGGTGCACGCGATTCACTGAATCCTCTGCTCACTCACCTCGGTCTGGACATCTAACCAGGACTGTTTATGGAGGTGCTTTCCAGACACCTGAGGATATCAAAATTTCTCATCCAAAATTTCTCCTTCCTGAAATATTATCTTTTAAGTTTTATTCTTTTTTGTTAAATATTGTACTCTTTGTTCAGTCTGTTTTAAAAATGTAAATGCTCTTAGAAAAACTACTATGGGAAGTTTCTTTGCCTTAATGTGAATTTGATTACTATAAGCTTTCTAGAAAGGCAGGAAGAACCAGACACCCACACTTAAACAGGGTCCTGAGAAAGAGGAGCCATGTATAATATCTGGAAGCAGACAGCAGAACAGCAAGGGAAAGACGCCTCAGATAAAGCTCTACAACTTCACATTTGTGCCAAGAGGAGCTCTGAAATAATAGTATGTTGTTAAGTAAAGGTATGCTGTTGGCTCCTGAATATAGAATATCCATTGGGTAATTTTTCTGCCTTTGGACTTTTTTTTAATAAAAATTCATTTTTAATGTAAAAATGGAACTCTGTCTTCTATTGAGAAATGAATTAATTATTTAGAGTATGAAAATTTCCAGCTGCCTCTAAGAAATTTTTATCCAGGTACACTAACAAATCATCAAATAAATCATCATCCCCCCAAATCTTCCCAAACACCTCCCCATAAATATTCAGTTTTCTCACAAATCCACAATTTAGTCTAAGAATGTGGGACCCTCTTTAATCCATCCTGTCTTCCTCCCATACATAATCTATCACTGAACACTGACGTTTCTCCCTTTATACCATACAATTTGTCTTATTCTCTGTGACTCCACTCCTTTCCATTGCACCCCTGGATTGTAGCAGTGCTCTCAGGATGATATTACCTATCTTGAGTCCAGTGGTTCTCCATCTTAGTTAAAAATTTTCTGGGGAAATTTTTAAAATATGCATACATGAGGTTTACCCACAGAGATGCTAGTTTAATTGATCTGTGTCATTAGATCAATTAGAGGCCGAGGCATTAGAGTTTGTTGTTGTTTTAATTGTGGTCAAATATACAAAGCATAAAATTTACCATCTTAACTATTTTTATGTGTACAGTTCAGTGTTAAGTAAATTTACATTGTATGTGATCAATCTACGAAATTATTTTCATCTTGCAAAACTGAAATTATCTACCCATTAAACAATCACACTCCATTCTCCCTTCCCGCAGTCCCTGGCAACCATCATTCTACTTTCTGTCTCCATGATTTTGACTATTTTATGTACCTCACATAAGAGGAATCATACAGTATTTGTCTCTTTGTTGTTGGCGTATTTCAGTCAGCACAATGTCCTCAAGGCTCATCCATGCTGTAGGCTGAATAATATTCCGTTATATATGTATACCACATTTTACTTATCCATTCATCCATCTACGAACACTTGGGTGTTTTCCACCTCTTGGCTATTGTGAATAATGCTGCCATGAACATAGATGTGCAAATATCTCTTTGAGACTCTGCTTTCAATTCTTTGGAGGTATACACCCAGAAGTGGAATTTCTGCCTTTTGCCTCTTAAATGCCCATAAAAAATGGTGATGATTTACTCAGCTGTCAACAAAAAACAAACCACGTATAATTTGGATCCTCCACCCCAATAGAGGAGTATTCCCTTCCCAAGGCTTCTGAGTCTGCCATCACCCTTTCTTGAATGTGGACAGTGTGCAGAGCCTCACTCTGCCCTGATTGTCTTGAGGCTGGGCTTGAGCTGAGACACTTATGTATCTTCACCAACATGGAAAACAAGATTCCAAGTATCATGGAATACACCAGAAGAGGTGGCAGGCATGACCCTGGCACTCTGGGTTGGAAGGGTGACTCCCACATCAATGATTTAAGGGCTTCAGCACCTATGAGCACTGAAGAGATTATTATGCTCACTCTCCAAGTATAATTAAAACTGTAAACAATTTTAAGGTTTAGACTCTAAAGTGAGTGTAGTAAGATCCCACCAAGTTCTGGGTTTCTCTGTCATATATATCAACCTCAATGCTTTTTATATACACACATGCATATACATACACTTATATGTGTCTGCATCAACTATTATATGTATAAATCAATTATTAAAACTTTTTCAAAACATCGTTTTCTTATCTGAGGGCCTCTTTCTTGCTGGTTCTTGCAGTCATGTTGACTCTTGTTGCCAGGGTTGTCCAGCACGTTCCATCTCTCTGGTGAGGACTAGAATTGGAATCTACTGGTTCAGGATCCAGACCCAGCACAAGAAAGCCTGAGTAAAATTTCCTGTCCTCCACATACTTGGCAGGGTCTGAGAGCAGAACGTTATGACATAGTCTTAGTGCTTTGTCTTGTTTAGGGCACCCTCCCAGACATTACACCACTAGACCCTGAAGTAAGGAGACACTGTGCTTACACATATTTACAGGAAAGCAACTAAAACCCAGCCTGAAGTCACACAGCAAATCAGTGTCTCAGACTGCTGTCCTGCCTCAGACAACTGCCCTTGTCCACTACACTCCTGGCATGGATCCTCCCTGCTCCTGCTCTCCCATCTGCTTTTGAAGTAGCAGGGACCATCTTCCCAGCCTTTAGCCAACTTCACTCTTGGTCATCTAAGCCTTACGGGAAATAGGAGCCCCAAGGCTTCTTCTCAGGACACTTATAATCCAGAGAAGAAAGGATGCACATAATGAAAAGAGACAGGAACACAAATTGTTTTGAATATATAGCCACATACAAAACCAGTTGCAGCTGATACACAAGAGTGGTGGAGGGCTGCTGGAGGAGGGGCGGAGTTGGTCAGGAAGAGGTGAGCTTTCAGCAGAAAGGGGTGGAGGAGCATGACTCAGAGAAAAGCATGGTGCACTCTCTTCCAGCAAGAAAAAATGGCTGTCATATAGAAAAGTTCCAGAGTTCGAGAAATAAAACATGGAGAAAAGAGGTGTGTAGGTCCAAAAAGGGCAATCTTGCCAGGATACATGCCAGTAGCCTAGGAAAATGCAGGCAATTAGTAAATGTCACAAACCCATGACTGGAGTTTTATATTTTTTTCCAGAGGTGACCAGAAGCCATGGAGACAGTAGTTCTCTCTTGGAGGTATACTGGGCCTCGTTCCCCTATGAGCCCTAAGAGCTAGTCTACCCCTACCTCTGTTTTTCCCAGGGTGGCCTGTGGTGAGGCCATAATTTGAACAGATGCTTCAGTGTAGTAAACAACAGGATAATGATAGAAAGGATCTGAATAGCACCAGGACAACCATACATGAAAGAGAATTTTTTAAATCAATCTAAACATCCAAAGAGGATAAGAAAGAAAATCACCTCAAAGACATTTTTCCCCAGCTTTCAACTCTCCATTAATGTTCTGAAAGACTAGGTTAAGTTCTCCAAAGGACCCTGCACTTCCCCTTCATAAAATTCCTCCCATTGTGGTTGTTTGTTTTCTGAATGTTCTTCCAGGGTAAGAACCACAGCTGTCTTAATCTTGGTCAAATCCCACCTAGGTTCCACCAGCCTGGCCCATCTTAAGTGCTCAAAAAATATTTATTGATTGATTTCCTGACTTGCTATGGAAACTTTAGTAAGTTACATTCCTTCTTTGAGCCTCTGTTTCTTTATCAGTTCACAGTTATGAACTGTCTTTATAGTCAAAAAATTTAACCATGTTTGTGGTTAGTATTTCCCAAAAAGAAATGGGCTGAGATGAGGCACGCCCTAGACAGGGCAGACCCAGAGGCCCTACCCCAGCCCCCACTGTGCATCATCCCTGGTCTCCAACACCAATCCAAGGAGAAATCTGAGGTGGAAATGAAGACAGGCAGAAGGCACATGAGAGGTCAGGACCCAATGGGAAAAGGCTCTACTGGGAATTAGGAGACCTGGTTTGGCTAGTCCCATCTGTGACCCAGGCAAAGTCACTGTGGGCCTCATATTTCCTAATCCATAAAAATGACTGGGTGAGCACCAAAGAAAGTTCCCTCCAGATCTAAGATTTTTTTTTTTTTTCTCCCTCTCTCTTCAGAGCCAGAAGTTGCTCAGTCAAAGCTGTGGTTAGCCATAAAAGAGACTCGAGCCCATTATTATTAGTATTCCCATGGTCTTCTGAGCTCCAGATCTGCACATTTTCTTAGGGGTATTGATGGGAGATTGAATCAAGCAGAAGGCAAGAGACTCAGTTTCCTCTAACCTAAGCCAGAGTAAACTACCAGAAAAAAAATAAAAGTGTAAGGGCTATGAGTAGGGGAAATTTGGAGCATCAATATAATCCCTCCACAAGCTGGAATAACTGCACTTTTCAGTTTTTGCATCTGTGTTGTCACTGGGGAATTATCTGGCTGTGCCTGTGTTTTAACATCTGTCAGCTAAATCAGAGACTCAACTGCAAAAATTGTAGGGCTCAGAAGCACCATGTGGTTTTTGACACTCCCGGGATGACACAGGGTCAAGAAAGCAATAAATGAATTGCCATGAGACCCAATATAACATTTTCATCAGTAACACGGCCCTTGTTCCAAAAAGCCTTTGCTCCAAAAAGAAAGAACATGTACCCATTTTCTCCAGAACCATATTTGGAAATTTCAAAGGAGCAGACCATAACAACTAGAAGTATCCGAGATGAACAAACAGCTATTTAAAGAGTGTCATGTCTCTAAACATAACAGAATTAATATTGCCCATCAGAATCTACTCCAGGTATGAGTAAGTATCACCTTGAAGCAAGACATATGTGCTTTGATACTTGCTACACAATATTGTAGGCACCCTAGCCAATGGGCATATACTTGTGTAGAAATGTTTCCTAGGGTCCTACTGATTTAACCAGAGGTTACTCTTTCAGCTTCCTCTGTTTTGCAGATAAAGAAATTAAGGTAGGAAGTAGTGGAGTGACATATCAGCTCAGGCAGCCTGACTGATATTTACACCCATATTAAAAATCATAGAATTCTTGGGGCATCTGACTGGCTTACTCAGTATAGCATGTGACTCTTGATCTCAAGGTCGTGAGTTCAAACCCCACATTGGGTGTGGAGCCTATTTTTTTGTAAAATCACAGAATTCTCAAGATTTCATATAATAATTGAGTCACCAATTCACTTTCCTCTGCACAAAGCAAAAGTGCGGTATCAAGGTTTCAAAACACCTGGTGGCCTATTGACAAATTCACATAGCAAGTCTTCAACGGGGGCAAATGGTAGCATTTCCTTCCCTAAAGGGGCCAATTAATACTATCTACTAATTTCAAGCAGGATCTCTTGACTATAAATGTGATAGCAAAAGCCTTATGGAAAGAATATAGTTAATTTCTGTAATACATTTCCACTTAGGCTTCCATCTCAAAGGCTAATATTCACTTAAAAGGTTTCTGTGTCCCTTTGCTTTTCACGTTTTGAACTCCACACCCAACAGCCACATTTGGCAGAAGTCCTCACTTAAACACTTGCTCTGAACTAACCAGAAGCTTGAATGTTTTCTAGCTCTTCCCTGTGCTTGGGCAGCAGCTAAGTTTATTTGATATATAATCACCACTATCGTGTCCTTACTATATAATGTATCCATTGTTGTAAGCTCTTTACACGTATTACCTCATTTAATTTTCAAAACAACTTTATGAGTAAGTACAATTTAGTCATCCCACTTTACAGATATGGAAACCAGAGACACAGAGAGATTAGCTTATTCAAGTTTAAGTAACTCAACAAGCCAATAACTGATGGAGTCTGAATTTGAACTCAGATTTTTCCACACAAGTAAGTACCTCCACGAGAACAGAGATTTTGGATTTTGTTTTATTCACTGCTATATTCTCAGCCACCTACATGGTACCTGGAATATAGTATATGCTCAATAAATATTTATTGAATGAATACACTGTACATCCTCTTCAAAGTAAGAGAATGACCCAGTATTCCAAGCATCAACTTGAACCAAGAATAAGTTGCTTAGAGGAGCATTCTGGGAGAGAATTCTTCATGCAACCCCTGGGCTTTGTGTAAAGAATGCAAAAGCCCATTGTGTATGCCTGACAAGAGCTGGAAGAAATCCTTTTGACCTATTTCCTCCAAGCTGTTGTCTGAGCCCCCCTTCTCCCAGGCCACCCTGATTAGGTCACTGCTGAAATTGGGTCAGCGTTTAAATATTGCAGTCAGCTTATAATGCTTTAATCATTAAAGTTTACTCCGTCATCTGCACGTTAAAGAATGAAACTACCACTCCAAATCACAACACCCAGAATCTCCTTTAGATCCATCTTCAAAATCATGTTAAGATCCAGACTTAGAGTTTGCCTTTAGTTTATCCAAAGTAACTCTTCCAGAACTGAACTGAAGCACATGAGGCCTCATTCCTCTACTCCCACCCTTCATCAGAGGGCCACCTAGCTCCTGTCCTTTGCCATTCTCCCAGGCTCCTTCCTAAATTAAAATTTTGGATTACCCAGACTCCAATGCCTATTTAAAATAAAACCTAAATTACTACCTTATGTTTGGGCAAGTCAACACTCCGTCTGGCATCTCTCAGTTCTGTGTGAGATTTGAACAAACCCACCCGACACAAGTGGAAAATTGGTCTTGCATCACATACTCTGTTGGGATCACCACATTTGGAATTCCAGTTTTATTCTCCCACAGAGTCAAATTTAGCCCAACCCTAGAGAACAGCTCTGTGCACTCTGACATTCAAAATAATATTTGCTAAAAAGCGTGGGGGTTTGCAGGCAACTTGAGCTGCAGCAAGAGGCATGTTATTACTGACTCAACTCCTACATGGGTTCCATCTTAGTCATCAGGCACATGGTCACGGGCCTTGGCTGGGTTTCACAACCTCCCCCTTTTTTTTCAATTCAACCTCAGAGGACTCAGGTAGGTGTTGTGCAGTTGTTGTTTTGCTTTGTGAAAGCCAAAGAGTAAGCCATCATGTTTATAATATTTTCTTTTCAGGCAATCTCATCAAAGGTGAGACAAAATGATGCACAGGCAAGTATGCCTTGAAAAAATGGAAGTTATGGTACTGCCTCTAAGCTAGAAAGGACTGAACAAGAAAGTAGCAATCCTTAAAATTCTCTCTGATGTAAAACCAAATTTAATAGCTGAACTTCATTTCCAGTTATCATTGTCCCTCCTGCTGCCAGTTTTAACTGTTCACCAACCACATGAGGAGATGTCAATGATAAGGACAATTTCTCTTTTGTAGTAAAGATTTGAACCTCATTCAGGTTACCACAAGGAAAAATGAGATTTCTTTTAAAGATAAGTGGACTAGGCCTGGCTCAGAAACTATCAGGATCCGAGGTAGTTACTCTCCTCTTTCTCTTTTTAATCACATCTAAACTCTCCACATGAGTTTCATTCTTTTTTCTTTGCCAACCGGCCTCCTTGTCACTTCAGCCTGCACCAGATCAAAATGGCTGCCTTCTGAGTTTATTCCATGACCCTTTTAGCTAGCTGGCCTCGGCTTCAGTCTCCCATTTTCTGATTCTCAAGGGCCCATAACATCCTTGTGGGCCAATGTACACAGGTCCTAGAAACTGGTCAGTCTAGCCTGGAGACTAACTGATGATCTGGGCTGGAGACATCCCTGAATGTGAAGTGAAGAGTCCACCATGGTCCAGACAGACAGGGTGAGATTGTGTAGCATAAAACACAATGATTAAGGGACTGTGGGTAACCAAGCAATGTCTGCTATCTCCAGTACAAATGTTTTTAAATTTTTGTTCTCAGTGAGGGCAAAATTGCTGACAGTCATCATTAAAATTAAGGTTTCATATACTTAATACTACTACAATCTTAATTAATCTTCCCTCATTCTTGAAATTAAATTAGACAAATTGGACAAAAACTTGAAAGGGTAAATGTGATCATAATTTGAAAAGCTCCGGGAGTCTTTGATCCCTGCGGAATAATGTATGAACTCCTGACTTTCAGAAGGCTATTTTGTCAATGAACATCATTATGTCCCCTCTAGGTTATCCCAACTCCAGCAAGAACCTAAAACATGTAGGATGCACACAGTTTGAAGTAAAATCAATAAACATTGGCTAATGTCTCTCACCACCTCTGTTTTTTTATAAGCTGCTCCTACCTCCTGCAGCTCATGAATGTTCAGAAAATAATAAGACCATCCACTGGCAATTCTATCACAGATTTTGCGTGCCAATTCTCGACACTCCCCCCAATGTTCTTTCTGATATTAAGAATAATGTTTACAATGTGGTAACAGCACATTCCCAGTGTGAGTGTGGCCAACAGTCGTAAAAGCAAACACCTAGGGCCATCTCTGTCGAATGTGCTTTACAGTACTGGTCCCATGGGATAAAGTAGCCCAGTGCTCGGTGAGGGAATTGTAGTATAAGTATCCATTGACCTGCAGCTGAACTTACCACTTGCTGTTTTTCTCTTATAATCTAAATCTGGAAATGTGCTGTCTGGTCAGCAGTGCACTACCAAGTCATTCAGCAAAATGCTCCAGATGCCATAAAAGTGTGCCTGTGTGTTAGAAAATGAACTTGTAAAATATAGTCTTAGGCTTGTGTGAAGGCCATATTTCAGACAGCCAAAATGCTTCTGCCGAGACACCTTTGTAATGCAGCCAGCAGCAGCTGTGTGTATTGTAGACGCTGTGGGTGTGAGTCTGTCTACAGAGTCACAGCTGACCCTACCCGTGGCCTGCCTTGTCACTGAACACCCTCACTGGGACCACGTTCTGAATCCATCTCATTGGGCACTGACAACGGAGCCAGGCCTGCCTCAGAGAGTTCCTTTCAAATCAACACTCTCTTTAGCCTAACTTCATAAGACACATATCACTACTCTCCAACTATTGGCAACGTGGAAAACAGACACAAATCTTATGTGACAAATCTAATATAATTTGATAAAGAGCAAGCCAAATTTTTAGGGAAAAAAATAGTAGCTATTTTGGAGAAATAATTGTGCTTTAAAAAAAAAAATACCAGGCATTTTATAATGATATCTAACCTTTTGTTTTTCAGATCAGAACCTTGGTTTTAGTTTATCCTTGGGTTCATTATTAGTATAGCTGTTGTTTTGCCTTTTGCTTTTTAAGAAGTACTTTGTGGGTTCTTTTTTTTTTTTTTTAGTAAAGCTACCTGTGTATTTATGTTATCTGTGTCTAGAAATCAATTATCACTCCATAAACTTTTTGTTGATTCCACCTCCTAATTTTCATTCAGATCAATTGACTTCTCTTCACCACATTCACCCTGTCCAAGCCCCTGTCACTTTCACCTTCAATATTACTCTCCTGACTGGCCTCCCTACTCTGCTATTGCTCCCCCAATGCATTCCATACTCTGCACTCAGAGTACTGTTTTTTTAATACAAATCTGACCAAAACATCTCAAGCTTAAAAGCTTTCAATGACTTTCTAATGATCCCCTCCTACTTCTCCAGCATAATCTCACACCAATATTTCCCCTCACCCCCATGCCAGCGTCTGCCCCCACACCTCAGAGCTATAAGGGTCTTTTTCCAGTTCCTCCCAAATCCCTGCCCTCTTAAGATACTTCCCAATGCCATTCCCTCTGCCACAAATGCCCATCCCACCTCTTCCCCTGAAGTAGTCCTACTAGTCCTTCCTCTCATCCTAAACTGCACTCCTTCCAGAACTTCTCCAATTGCCAACTCAGATGCGATCCTCTCAAAGCACCCTGCTCTTCATCATAGCTTATCATCACAATTAGTTGTCAAATGTGTGGTTTTGTGCTATGTTCACCTTGGTCTCTTGCAGGTGCCTGACATAATGAGCATCTCATCAATACCCACCACAAATGGAGTGCATCACCTTTCCATGATATCATAGTAGTTCCAAACAACAACTGAAGTTGTGCACGTGGTGGGTTAAGGTGCGCCCTGATGGGTGTTTTGTACTGACAGAGCACTCTTCCCTCAGTGCCTCCTGCCGCCCCAGAGTCCAGAGACAGATGATTAACCCTGATCTGGCTGGGAAACTGAGGTCTTCCTGAGAAAGTGCCTGGTGAAACTTATAGCCCAAAACTCAACTGACCAAACTGTACAGGAAATCACATTTCTAAAATTAGAAGGAGCCTCAAGATTTTATTTCTCTCTAGGAGTTAATGTCTAATAATCCAAAAGGCTCTTAATTACATTTTCCCTGTTACTTACTTTTTTCTTAATAAACTTCATATTTTAAAATACTTTTAGATTACTGTGAAGATAGTACAGTGAATTCTCAAATACCCCACCAGTGCCCCTGATTATTAATATAAAATACTATATGGTATATTTTTCACAATTAATGAGCCAATATTGACACATTATTATTAACTACAAGTCCATACTTTACTCAAATTTCCTCAGATTTTTCCTAATATCCTTTTACTAATTCAAGATCCCATTCGGGGTACTAAATCACATTTAGGAGTCAGGTGTCTTTATACTCTTCTTGCTTGTGACAGTTCATCAGACTTTGCTTACTTTTGATGACCTTAACAGTTTTGAGGATTACTAAACAGGTATTTTTTATACTCTCTTAATTGGCACTTTCTTAAATTGAGATATAATTCACATACCATAAAATTCACCCTTTTAAGGAGTACAATTCAGTAGTTTTTAACACATTCAAAAAGCTGTGCAACTGTCACCACTATCTAGTTCCAGAACATTTTCATCACCATAAAAAGAAATCCACTTAGCAGTCACTTCCTATTTCCCTCTTCCCCCCAGCCCCTGCCAACCACTAATCTACTTTCTGTCTCTATGGATTTGCCTTCTGGGCATTTCATATAAATGGGATCATACAACTTGTGACCTTTTGTGTCTGACATCTTTCACTTAGTATAAGTTATTCAAAGTTTATTCAGGTAGCATATATCAGTACTTAATTCCTTATTGTAGCTGCATAATATTTCATTGTATGCAAAGACAACATTTCATTTATCTATTCATTAGTTGATGGACATTTGGGCTGTTTCCACTTTTTAGCTTATGAGTAATGCTGATATGAACATTCATGTACAAGTTTTTATGTGGACATGTGACTTCAATTCTCTTGGGCATATACCTTGGAGTGGATTGCTAGGTTGTATGTAGTTACTCTACGTTTAAATTTTTGAGGAAGTACCAAACTGTTTTCCAAAGTGGCTATAACATTTACCTTTCCCACTTCTACACAACCTCATCAACACTTGTAGTTGTCTGCCTTTTTTATTTTAATCATTCTATTGGGTGTTAGGTGATATCACACTATAGTTTTGTTTGGCATTCTCTTAATGTCAATTAAACATCTTTTCATGTGCTTATTAGCCATTTATACACTTCTTTAGAGAGCTGCCTATTTAAATATTTTGCCATTTTTAATTGGGTTATTTGTCTTTTTGTTGTTAAATTGTAATAGTTCTTCATATATTCCGGCTACACTTTTACCAGATGTATGATTTGTAAATATTTTTCCCCATTATGTGAGCTTATTTTTACTTTCTTGATAGTGCCTTTTGAAGTTCAAAGTTTTTTATTTTGGTGAAATCCAACTTATCTATGTTTTCTTTGTTTGTGCTTTGGGGGACACGTCTAAGAAACCATTATCTAACCCAAGGTCACAAAGATTTGTACCTATTTTTTCTAAGAGTTTTATACTTTTAGCTCTCACTTTTTTTTTAATATGGTGACTAGCAAGTAAAACTTGCAATAATTAACAAAACTACATTTAATATGAACATCTATTCTGGTGTGAATAGAAAGTTCTATACTATAGGTTCTATTGTATCTCTGAATAATCATGTGAATAAAGCATGAATAAACCTCTCTGAGGTACAAAAACTGTTATAAATTAAGATATTAGTCGTAATCTTTAGGGAAACCACTAGGAAAATTTTTAAAGAATAGTAAAGGACAAGGAATTTAAATGCTACATTAGAAAAAATCTACTCAACACAAAAGAAGGCAGTATACAAGAACAGAGGAACAAAGAAGACATAACATTTGCATATAGAAAAAAATAGCTAAATCTTAGCTTAGTAAGTCATTACAGGTAAATAAACACTCCAATTAAAAGGCAGAAATTAGCAAATGGATTTAAAAAAATGTCTTATCTATATGACATCTATAAGACATACTCTAGACTCAAAGATACAAATATGTTCAAAATAAAAGGATGGAAAGAGATATACCATGCAAACACTCAGCAAAAGGGAGCCAGAGTGGCTATGTTAGCATCAAATAAAATAGACTATAAGGCAAAAATTTTTAACGGAGATTAAAAAAAAAAAGAGCACTTTGTAATGATATAAAGGTCAGTACATCAAGAAAAGATAAGAATTATAAACATATATGCACCTAACAACAGAGCCTCAAAATACATGATGTAAAACCTGACAGAATTGAAGGGAGAGTTAAATAATCCAGTAATATAGTTAGAGGCTTTGATCCTATCACTGTTGGGAGAAGAACTAGAGAGAACATCAGTAAAGAAAAAGACTTAAACAACATTATAAACCAACTACATCTAACACATCTATAGAATACTCTACCCAACAATAACAGAATACACATTCTTCTCAAGTGAACACGGAACATTCTCCAAGACAGACCATATGTTAAGCCATAAAACAAGTCTCAATAAATTCAAAGCAATTGGAATCATACAAAGCATGTTCTCCAACCATAATGGAGTTATAAACCAACAAAAAGACACTTGTGAAACTCACACATATTATATGGAAATTAAACTACACATTACCATTATCCACTGCATAAAAGCAGAAATCAGAAGGGAAATTAGAAAATACTTTGAAATGAATGAAAACTTATGGGATGCAACTAAAGCAGTGCTTAGAAGGGAAATTTACTGCTATAAATGCCTGTTTTTTAAAAGAAGAAATATCTCAAAAATAACCTAATTAGAATAGTGTAATTCCTCAATAAACTAGAAAAAGGTGATCAAACTAAGCCCAAACAAGCAGAAAGAAGTAAATAATAAAGATTAGAGTAGAAATAATGGCAATAGAGACTAGAAAGATGATAAAATCAACAAAACCAAAAATTGGTTTTTTGAAAGATCAGTGAAATTTATGAACTTTTAATACTTTGGCTTTTGACAGTTTGATTATGATCTGTCTACATGTAGATTTTTTTTAAAGGTATTTACCCTACTTGGAGTTCATTCAGTTTATTATTATTATTATTTGTAGATTATTGTTTTTCAAGTGGGATAGTTTGGAGCCATTATTTCTTATATTATTTCTGCACCTTTCTCTCTCTTCTGTGCTTCTGGGACTCCCATTATGTATATACATTGGTACTTTTGATAGTGTCCCCCAGTCTCTGAGGCTCTGTTCATTTTCATCATTTTTTTTCCTTCTTTGACTCAGACTAGATAATATCAAATGACACTTTCGAGTTCTCTGGTTCTTCCTCTACTCACTCAAATCTATTGCTGAGCCCCTATAGTGAATTTTTAATTTCACTTATTGTAATTTTCAACTTATTATTCTATACTATTTCAACTTTCAACTTCTACTTGGGTCTTTTTTTACAATTTCTATCTCTTTTTTATATTCTCTATTTGGTGAGATATCATTCTCATATGTTCCTTTAGTTCCTTGAACATATTTAAAATAATATTTTAAAGCCTTTTTTTAGAAAGTCCAACATCTGGGCTTCCTCAGGGACAGTTTCTGTTGACTGCTTTTTTTCCCTGTTATTTTAAATAATACAGTATGGCAATTCCAGAGTACAATCTTCCCTCTTCCCTAGGGTTTGTTGTTATTGATGTTTTGGTGATGGTGGAGGTGGTGGTGATGGTTTAGTGACTTTTCTGAACTAATTCTGTAAGGTTGTATTCTTTGTCACATGTAGCCACTGAAATCTCTGCTCAGTTAGGTATTCAGCTAATAATTAGAATTTTCGTTAGATATCTGGAATCAGTAAGTTTCCCAGTCTTTGCTAAGGGACTCTGTGTGCATTTTTAAGCATGCTTTCAACAGCCAGCCAGGCCGTTTGCAACCACACCTCAGCCTCTATTTTTTGCTCATGCAGAGCCTCAAGATTAGTCAGAGGTGAGCACTCAGAGGTCTTTCTTGAGTATGTGCACAGCTTGGGCATGCATATAACCCCATACATGTATGTGATCTTTTAGATTTCTGGAAATATGTTATAGCTTTTCAAAGCCCCCTGTGGACATTAAGTTCCCCAGATTTTCCTTTTAAACCTTTTTGGTTAGCCCATTGTTTGCCACAGCTGTTATTCACTGCTTCACAACTCACAGGCAGCTGAGATTTCAACATTTACCTCTCCTTGTTTTAACAAACATTCCCAATGAAACAGCTATTCACATTAAGTGAACTCTGACTTAGATCAAATAAAAACAGCCCTGCAAGTGGGGCCTTCCAAGGAACCAGCAGATAAGTCCATAATGACAAGTCTCTGGGAATGGGGATTTGAAGGAAATTCAACCTCATTCTGCCCTCTCTGGTGTCTACCAGGCTGCTGGTTTTAACTATTATTTACAGGCTGCTGGTTTTCAAGGCTAATGTAGAACTGGGAACAAGTGGAGGGTTTGAATGGGTCAAGTTATACACCACAAAGCTCTCTAATCTTGCCAAAATTCAGCCATTTTTCTTAAATAAATGTTCCCTGGATTATAGATCCAAGAAGCTCAATAAACCACAAGTAAAATACACACATACAAACCCTAAGGCACATCCTAATCAAGTTGTAAAAAACCAATGATAAGGAGAAAATCTTTAAAGTTACTAGAGAAAAGAGACATATCTCCAATAGAGCACTAATTAAAAATATCACTGACTTCTCATCCCCAGAAACAATGCAAACCAAAAGACAACAGAGTATCATCTTTAAAGTGCTAAGAGAAAAAGCTATAACATAGAACTCTATATCCAGCAAAAATATCCTTCAAAAATGAAGGTAAAATAAAGGCACATTCAGACAAAATAAAACAGAAACTTCATTGCCAGCAGACCTTCAGGTGGAAGATACGATGAGAATAACATGAATGATCTTTTTCTCATCTATTAATTCATTAAAAGGTGTTTGATTATTTAAAGAAAAACTAATTACAATGTAGCATATGATTTATAAAATCAATTTTCTGGTCTCAGGACTCCCCTCAGCCTGTGGAATTCTTTTAATACAGTATGGCAGGATAAACTGACATACATTCTTAGGTAAGATCACAGAAGAGAACAGAGACACCAGGCCTGCCTTTGAGCCTAACCAAACTAAGCAAAAACATTTCATGAGAACATCTTGTTCTTCTCAGGCCTTTGTTCCCCTTTCCCTCTCTCCTCTGCTCGAGATAATTTAACTTACCCATCTCTGCCTACCCAAAATCTGACTTTCTTTCAGGGTCCCATTCAAATCCTCCTCCTTCATGAAGCTTCTCCTGACTCACCAAGGACACCTAGCTAGTTAGTGGCAGTGCTAGAATTAGAACTTGGTCCTCCTGACACTTAATTCAGTGTCCTTTATACCATATCAATTATTCTCAAAGTTCTTTAGGTGGTAGGGTGCATAATAATAATGGTATTTTTGAAATATTAATATTCTAATTTTTTAAGTTAATGTGTTATGTTTAATCAGATACTTTTGCACTAGATTCTAGCACAGATCAGATATTAAAGCTTAAAAAAGTATTATTGGAATTAAAAAAAAACATACAGTGCTGGGAAAATTCTTTTTCTTAAAATCAAGAAAAGGTACTCATTTTTCCAACATTTTAGTGGCAATATGACTTGGTCCTGCCTAAAGGAGATCCATGTCCTACAGAGCAATTTGAAAATTGTTGTACCACGTGCCATCCTGAAATTTTACTTTACTCTCCACGAAAGTCCCCAAGCAACACTAACTAGGCTAACTCCATCCTGATTTCCGAAATTTGCAAAAAAATCATTTCTCCAGTATCATATTGCTCTAAAGTAGACTTTGGAATTGGGCAATGTTTCATTTTAGAACAAAGATACCAGAATTTATGGCCTAGCATATAGCTCATTCCATTAGTCTACATATAAACTCTTAGTGACTCAATACACTCTCTAATCTCAACATACTTTTTATAATATGTCTCTTAATACATAAACTCATATTAAACAGAGAAAATCTAGACATGGAAAAGGGAAGCCATTTCCACAGACATCATCTTCTTACGGCACTAATTAAGTATCCTGATGCTTAAAGTTTGGCTCTACCTAGAGCACATGTGGATCTCTAGCGTATGTGAGGTACTCCATTACCTCATGGTGCTTGGACCCAGAGAGGTGCTGAAGTATTTGCAGCTCATTCCTGAAAGAATTCTACCTTTCTCACCAGAGGCCCAAGGAATCACATGTCACACCACAAAAGATGAAGTATGCCTTAAGCTATAACCAGCTCTGAGAAAAAGGGACTCCATGTTCCCTCATAGAGGAGACAAGGACATAGGAGCCAGGCTGGTTCTCCTAGATTAATTAGGCCCTCTAGAAGACCTACTGCTTCAGCATCCCAGCAGTATTCAGATATTGGGATAAAGCTGGCTTTAGTCACCACCAAGGGCAGAACCAGAGGAAGTGCATCTAAATCTCACCAAGAGAAATCTAAGTTAGACAAAAGGAATAATCTGTGAAGACTGTTAGCAGGATACGATGCCCATGAATTTGCTGAGCATTTTAAAATTTGTCATCTGTCTTCACCAGTGGCTGTGATTAATTAAAAATCATATCACCATATCCAGAAATGCAAACTGGCTATAGCCACAGCCAACTTCAAGTAAATATTACTATGCCTCAGGAACTGCTAAAAAAGTCTTGTTCAGCCCAGAAATTGTTCCTGGGATATCCAATGTGAGAATTCAGGAATTTACTTTTAAGTGACTACTGAAATAAACTTTGTGAGGCAGGCAAGCTACAGGAGGATAAATAAACCAGAGGGGTTTTTTTTAAGTGTGTTTATTCAAAATTAGAGAAAAGCCACTTAATTCACTATATAACAAGACTAAGCTTAGAAAGATCTCTCACCATCATATTATATGGCAACCAGCTTTTGCAAAATAGTCCAACTCCCAATCAGTTATAAGGAATTTTTGAATTCAAAAGTGCACATTGTTCTTTGGCTAAAAATAGTAGAAAATCTCAATCCCTTAAATACAAAGTAATCTCTTATGATCTCTTAAATTTATTGCACTTCCTGTGACCAACAAAAACCTACTGAATACCTATTATATGTCTATTATGTGTAAAGCTTTTTATAAGCATCAAACTGAACGTTTAAATAGAGGAGGGAAAACGTTCAGGAAAAAATCCTCAAAGATTTTTAAAACTATTTTAACATGTTTGGAAATTGCCTTATACATTTTAGACATGATAATGTAATTTAACTAGTTCATATGTATTCTTCTCATACTTAGTAGGCATATTTCCTCCAACTTCTAAGACCTATATAAAATTCATTTGCAAATAATTTTTAAGAGCACATTTTAGAATCATAACACTAATTCACACAAATTCAGTAACGTGTACATGCACAGGAGTGCGTACAACAGCTATGAGACGGGCTCCCCCTTCCTCCCCGCCCCCCGCCCCTGGGGATGTCTGATCTCCAGTCTGGGAAAGGAAAGTGCCTCCTCCACATCCTCTCCCAGGGTCTCTCCCCAGGCTTGCGTCCGTGGGGAGAAATGCTGACTCACAGCTAGTCGGGTTAGCAGCTTGCCATTCCCGGCGCTGCTAAGGGGGACAACAAAGAGGAGCAACCCCGTGGGTGTGGAGAAATTGTCGTTATGCTCTCCAGAGAACTGTGGGAAGAAACACCCCAAAGCCTAGAGCGTCTGGCCGACTATAGGAGCTACGAGCAAAACCTCAAGCACAAGGGATCAGAATGTTCAGCTGCCACAGGGGAATAACAGAGAAGGAAGAGAAAGTAAAGAAAGGAAATTAAAGGTCAAGAGGACAGAGAAGGCAAACGGAGAAACAGAGAAAAAAAGACCTGCCTAAGGTGAAGTGGTCTGTGGCCTGCCCACCCTTTCTTGGAGTTCACTATTGTTCCGTTGCCCCTCCCCCTCTGTGCAGGATGTGTCCCTGTCCCTGGGGGCAGCCAGCCAGCAAAGTGTCTCCATGACTCACCAAGAATCTTTGGCCAGACAACCGCAAACTTGTGCTTATTTGATTGCTCACTAGATTCCCTTCCAAAAGCGTCTCACTTTTTCATTCCACAAAGGAGAACATCTAATGGAAGTGACTTGCCCAAGAACATAGTTCAAGCTATCTCTTGTCAGCCAGACCTAGGGGTACGCTACTGTTCTGCCTTCAGTAATACCCCATTTTGACAATAATCTATGATTCTAGGTACTTTGGGACCCTAAGGGCCACATTTAATTATCCCAGAAATTTAAATAGTGTTAAGGATAAAAGAAAATCTTTTTATTTTCAAAAGCAGTTGTATAATTCTACTTGTAAGTTCTAGAATAAGCAAAACTGATCTATGATAAGAAAAAGAATAGCTGTTGCCATGGGAGTGAAGGCATGGGGAATGACTGGGAAGGAGCAAGAAAGGAACTTTCTGGAATGATAGTAATGTTCTATATCTTAATAGTGGTTTAGGTTACACAGCTGTATGCATTTATCAAAGCTTTAGCAGTGATACATATAAGATTTGTACATTTCACTGTATGTAAATTTCTCAAGGGAATAAAAATCATAGAAAATAATTAACTCTAGCTAAAGATAACTCATGTTGAAGTGTCTAGGGATGAAGTGTTTTGATGTCTGCAACTTACTTTGAAATGTATCCAAAAAATAAGATGTGTTAATAAATAGAGGGATAGATACATGGAAATCTACATGTGATAAAGCAAGTATAGTAAAATGTTAGTCATGGAATCTAAATGGTAGGCATATGGTTGTTCACTATCAAATTCTTTCGACATTTCTGGAGATTTGAAAATTTTATTAAAAATGTTGGCCAAAAAAAAGCATTTGACAATTGTTACTGGATGTGAGATTTCATATTTAGGTATATCCTTATGGGGACAGATGTTATATCTGACTTTAATATCGATATGACATATACATATAATACACCTTTTGTAAGTGTGTATATGCCATAGATACGTACACACACACATAATTTATGCTTTATACTAAAATAATAGCGTGATTAAAAAGACATATGTTTGGGCACCTGGGTGGCTCGGTCGGTTAAGCATCTGCCTTCAGTTCAGGTCATGACCCCAGGGTCCTGGGATCGAGTCCCACATCAGGCTCTCTGCTCAGCCGGGAATCTGCTTCTCCTTGTCACTCTCCCTCTGTGTTCTCCCCCTCTCTCTCAAATAAATAAATAAAATCTTTAAAAATTTTTTTAAATTAAAAAATTAAATAAAAATAAAAAGACATATGGCGTGCCTAGGTGGCTCAGTTGGTTAAGCATCCAACTCTTGATTTTGGCTCAGGTCATGAGATCAAGTCCCACATAGAGCTCCTAGCTCAGCGGGGAGTCTGCTTGAGATTTTCTCTCCCCCTCTCCTTCTGTCCCTCCCCCACCCTCTAAATAAGTAAATCTTTAAGAAAATAATAAAATAAATATGATAAAAAGACATCATATGACTTAACAGCGTCAAATAAATTTTATTACATGCAAAAACAGACTTTTATTAACATGAGACAAGAACTTCTTTCTGCTGATTCACTTTTCCATGCAAAAAGCATGCAGAGAAGTATACTGAGCACCAGCCATACAGACAAATATTCTAGGAAGCTGCTATATAATGTTATATGTGGGGTGAGAAAAAAAGCTCCTCTATGTCTCCCCTTGCTTGTCAAGCCCTATATGACATCTCCACATTACTAGCTCCTTTAGATTTGATTACAAGAAGCAGCAATTTTAAAACTAACTTGAAGTAGATAGATGAAAAGATAGATGAGGGGGGAGGGATTAAGTTCTTAATGAATATTAAAAACTTGGTCTTTATTGTTGCAGAGGATTTATCCTACGTAGAAAGTCAGTTACAAGGAAACAATGAATAATGAGCAGAAATAAGTACTAAGTTTCTGCTTATAAATTCTATCATTATAAAAAAAATAACATGCAACTTACTTTGCTGGCTTTATTTATGACTGTCCCTCCTCCTAAAGAATTTGAAGTGTTTCCAATAAAAATACATGCAATAATCAAAAAACTAAGAAGAGAGCATCAAGAGTTTCTTAGTAATAAGAAGTTTATACTAAGATTAAATTAGATACATTGCCAAATGGTTTTTTCATGTTTTTTTCAGCACCATGCTTCCTTAAACTCACTAGTGTTTTCTAGGGGTTCTAGGTTTTGTTTGACTTCTTTTGGTTTCTCATGGGCACCAACCAACCTCTTCAAATCAGAATTCTGGTAAGCAGGGCGCCTGGGTGGCTCAGTCTTTAAGTGTCTGCCTTCAGCCCAGGGCATGATCCCAGGGTCCTGGGATTGAGCCCCACATCAGGCTCCCTGCTCTGCTGGGAGCCCGCTTCTTCCTCTCCCACTCCCCCTGCTTGTGTTCCCTCTCTCGCTGGCTGTGTCTCTCTCTGTCAAATAAATAAATAAAATCTTTAAAAAAAAAAAAAAAAAGAAGTCTGGTAAGCAGACCCACATTTATTCCAATAAGATGCCCTCTTCTTGAGAGCAGTCCAGATGCTCTGACAAATAAGAAACCAGTGGGTAAGATGAAAAGCCCTACCTTCTCCCACAGTCTGCTTAATGCCAAAATTTCAAATGTACAATTATGTGTGCAAATGAGCCCAGGAACACTAGGTCAAATATATGAGAAAGAAATGGCTGCTTTTGGAGCACCAGAGGATAGTGTTAGACTCACTCAATACAGTTTACACCTGTCCATATAATGGAGACTCCAGTAAAGACATCCAGTAAAGACGATTTATGCTATCGTCTGACACTTAGAGCAATATTAAATTACATTTGTAAATTAGTTAAGCAAGTAATTTTCTGCTTCAAATTATACAACTACTATAAGAGGAATAACCAATGGAGACAAAATTCTTACCATCTTCAATTCTCAGCATCAGAGAATTATCATAGTGCAGATGAAATATGATATAGAGACACCTTGGAGGGAAGGTTATCACAAGCTATCACCTCCAACAAAGGAACAGAATTTAGAGAAAACTGGTCCTTGTCACATGAACCCAAATGCACAGAGATTACTTTCAAGCCTCCTGTGATGGGGTTGAATGGGGTCCTGCCAAAAATCCCTATGTTGAAGTCCTAACCCCCACTACTTCAGAAGTATCTCGTAATGTAACCCTTTTTTGGAAATAGGGTCATTGCAGATGCAATTAGTTAAAGTAGATGAGGTCATACTGGAGTAGATGGGCCTCTAATCCAGGGTGACTGGTGTCCATATAAAAGGGAAACTTGGACCTGGAGACAGACAGGCATAGAGGGAAGACAAATGTGAAGACACACAGAGAGAAGACTATCACCGGAAGCTAAGAGAGAGAAGCATGGAACAAATTTCTCCCTCACAGCCCTCAGAAGGAACCAATGCTGCTGACGTCTTCACCTGAGACTTCTGGCCTCCAGAACTGTGAGACAATAAATTTCTATTGCTCTAACCCACCCAGTTTGTGGCACTTCGTTATAGCAGCACTAGCAAACTAATAAACTTATCTACACACCTTTAACACCAGAAAGAAGAAAGGCTTTTATAAAACACTAAAAATTAGGGCGCCTGGGTGGCTCAGCAGTTAAGCATCTGCCTTTGGCTCAGGGCATGATCCCAGGGTCCTGGGATCGAGCCCTGCATCAGGCTCCCTGCTCCACTGGGAGCCTGCTTCTTCCTCTCCCACTCCCCCTGCTTGTGTTCCCTCTCTTGCTGGCTGTCTTTCTCTCTGTCAAATAAATAAATAAAATCTTTGAAAAAAAAAACCACTAAAAATTAAAAGGGATTCACTTTCCAAATTCCTACTCTTTGGAAACAAAAAATGTTAAACTACTGAAATTAAGTCATAGCATCAGATATTTTATTAGGGCCCAAAACAGAAAAATCCCCATCATTAGGGAATGAAATAACTTACCCATAGAGCTATTAGGTGGAAGAGCTGAGGTCTGACCCAGACCTGTCCAAAGACAGTCACTCTGCTCCCTCTGCTATTTTTGGCAGAATTTCACCTCTCTTCTGAACCCTAACCCATCTCCCCCTTTCCGTTCTCTGGCCCTCGGATACTCAAGGCCCATGTGCAGCACCATAGCCCCCCCTGCAGCACCCTACCCAAACCAACCCTCCTTTATAGAACCACATTCCAAAATGTACCTTCCTTCCTCCTCTTGCTCCACAAAAAAAAAAAAAAAAAAAAAAAAAAAAAAAAAACCCACACCCAGGCCTTCAGAATCAGATCTCTGCTAGGCTTTCAGAAGAAAGCAATCTGAATACCTAAAGCAATTTACACAAACACATATGTGTATATAAGATACACAAATGCCTGAGGAGTTTATAAACCAAAAATCTCTACCTGGCAGAATGTGAGGCAAATAATTTCAGTAAGGTGCATTTTGGGTGTTACTTTAATCCTGGGAAATTTACAGCTCAGGGTGGCTGGCTTCTCAGGAGAGCCACTGAGAGCCACTGAGGGAAGAAGAGGATCAATTCCCCAAGTGGGAGGCTGGGGGGCGGGGCATGGGTTGGTAGTGGAATGCAGAGAAGAGAGTGACAAAAAATAGCCTACCTAAGAGAACTCGAGATCATACTTAGCCTGTCCCACCATTTTACCTAACTCAGAAGTAAGAACTTTAGTTAGAGCTTTGGCTCTCAAGTGCTCTAAGATGTCATGATAACAGCAGCTTTATTGAGCATTTTCCACATCTCAGCCACCACTCTCAGCACTTTTTACGTATTAACTCGTTTCATCTTTATAACAACGTTAAAAAGTGGGTGCCATGATCCCTCTGATACATGGAAAAACAGAGGCACCGAAGGGCTAAGTGATTTGTCTAATAGGGAATAAAACCAGTATCCAAACCCACACAGGCCAACCCCACAGGCTCCTGCTCTAACCACCGTTCTATGCAGGGAAACCTCATATGTGACGTGGGGTATTATTATTCCAGCAAAAACATATAGTAGTAAATTGAAACATCTGCCAGCCCATCTGAGATACAGCAAATGTTTCCATTTAGATGCCCAAAGCAGACCTCAGTAGCTGGGACAGGCCAGCCTGCTGGAGCCACCAGCCACACCTGTGGCTCCAGGTGGTTACTCAAGTGTCACTCAAATGATAGCTAGGAGTGACTACAAGAGCCCAGCCTCTGAAACCTAGCTTAAATAACTAATCAAATCTAAAATGACTTTGGCCTGAAGAACTCTAGCTATTCCTTATGGGTAAGATTCCAAATGTGCCTTTTCACTGTATTCCACTGGACAGGACTGAGTGGCGTTCCCGACACAGGCAACACCTTAAGCACAGAACCAAGAGGCCCCCTCCCCACCCCCCTTTGGGACATTCCACAATGGCAGTCCAAACAGCTTGTCTCAACTGTCACACTAAGGGAATTTATTTCCAAACAGAACAGAAGAAAAAAATAATCCCTAAAAGTCTGCTCTCCTTCCAGGATTTAAAAGGCCTGATGTAAGAAAGTAAAAATAACAAAATTAAATGTGTGAAATTCTAGGGAGTATAATGCTTCCAACAGTTTGTTTTACCATAAATTTTTAATCTGCCTGTGCCTTTTCACTTCCGTACAGGAAAAGTGTATCAGTGCCTGACTACAGAAAAAGCTGTGGCTGAACCGAAGGCTCTGTCAGACTGGCTGCGATTTCAGAATATAAATCTGAGCTTGCTATGGTTTTCAGTTTTATTTCTCAACAAACAGGGCAGCTCTAAGCATTTCACATGCACACACATGTGCACACGCACGTGCACACATGCACTTCTCTTTCAGAAGGATCCTACTGATGACAAAACAGTGAGGTGAATGCCCCTGCCAAGACAGGGCCCGCCGCTCTTACTACTCCCCACAGTGGTGCTCATCCAAGCGCACCCAGGCCCCAAGGGAAAAAGGACCGCTGAGTTCTCCACTTCTAGAACCCTGCAAGCCTCCTGCATGCAGCAAGGCCTGAATCCATCCCAACCCCCAGCAAGGGCACTACATTAGCTGCCAACAAACCTGATGAGCTGAAGTGCAAAGACACAAACAAAAAGCCAAGCGACAGAATCTCCCCCTCCAGAGGATGGGAGCAGCACGCCTAATGGAAGGTACAGGTCACCAGGACAGGAAGCTTAAAAGAGGGGGCGCCTGGGTGGCTCAGTTGTTAAGCATTTGGCTTCGGCTCAGGGCGTGATCCTGGCATTCTGGGATCGAGCCCCACATCAGGCTCCTCCGCTGGGAACCTGTCTCTTCCTCTCCCACTCCCCCTGCCTGTGTTCCCTTGCTGGCTGTCTCTCTCTCTCTGTCAAAAAAAAAAAAAAAAAAAAAGGGAAGCTTAAAAGAGGGGGCTGTGGAAGAAAGGGAAGGAGTAAGTAGGAGCAAGAAAGGGAGGCAGGGATGAGGGACACCTGCTCTAGCCAAAAGCAGTAGTACTTTCTCCCAAAGAAAGTATCTGTAGGGAAGAGGGTAATGAGTAAGTTGGATATTGTCACAGCCTTTGATCCTTCTTCTATACCAGGCAGGTAAATCAGCTACTCAAATCCATAATGGTCCTGGATAGATTTCACCTGGGGAAGGAGGTCCTAGAGAAAGGAACAATGATCACCATTCTTCATTCATGAGGGGAGGGGAAGGAAGGAGGAAGAGGAGGAAGAAGGAGAAGAAGAAACATTGAGAGGTGGGATGAGTATGAATTGGCCCTGGGATTCAGCAGCAGAAAAGCCTTGGAGTGACTTGGAGGTAGCACATTCCTCCAGGCCCATGCCATGCAAAGACCATCCCCCTCACTCTCCATTGTCTTTTCCAAACCACTGCTGTTCTTTCCTGAAGATCCTCTTCGTGGAAGCATGTGGTATTCTGTAATACCATCTTCCTCCATCCTCTCCCCCAGGGTGCCTGGAGGCCTTGGCATCTGGCTCTAAGTCTTGCTCTCTCCTAGAGTCCTGCCAGCATCTGGGTAACTTCAGTGTTCATGTCGATAATCTAGCCAGTTGACTTCCTCAGTATTCATGGATTGCCAGGCACCATATCTGTAACTTTGCTTCATTATCTGTAACCCTCACAACAGACCTATAGGTAGGTTATAGCACCCCTATTTAGAGATAGCAGGGGCTGGGATTCTAAACCATGCTGGTCAGACTTCCAAGTTCATGTTCTCCTCTCTTTACAACACTGCCTCAGAATGCATCTAAAATGTAAACCTGAAAATCCTTCTCTCTGACCCTACATTCTTACCTTGCTACCTCTCCCATTAAACCTCTTCCTCCACCTCATCAAATGTCCAACCCGTCAACCCCTGACTTTACCCCCAGCTTATCAACCCTTCCTGACACTTCTTCCTTCCATACCTGTGGCCAGAGGAAATGCCAGTAAAATCCCTCATGAGACTATTTCTTTGGCTGAATGCCCACATAATGAACTCTCTCCCTTTGATCACCAGACTACTGATTAAATTAGTAAAATCCTCTAGGCCTAGAATTGTAAGCAATGTTATGATGGTGATGTAAGTGCTGGTTTGAACTTTTAATAAGTGTGTTAGATTGCTTGGAACCAGGTGGAGAGAAAACAGCTGATGGCAGGTGCCAATTGATAAGAACCATGGCTATTCCCAGTTAGCCTCATAAAAATGAGGCCCTGTGGTTTCCCTTGAGCCCTTTGGGGATCCTGATCTAACAGGAGCACACTCTCTGACCATGATGTCACTGCTGGCATGAACTGAAAGGCATGCTGTATCTTTCCATCCTGAAGACAGTGACTCAGACTCTAGGGGTGTCATAGGTGGCTGAAAAAAATCTTCCCTTTACCATCCATCAACATACACCCACTACCACTGAATGAGAGGGAAAGTAAAATGTAGCCTTCATTAGAGACCTCCCTTCCCTCTTCTCCAGAACCAAGGTCTGCAGGGAGGGTTGGAGAGTGAATGAAGTAGACTTTTGCAGTTTGATGTGAAAACATATGTATACCTATATGTTCTTTGTCACTAGGCATGACAAAAATGTAAGCAAATGAGATAGATCTAAAATGAGCTCAACAATAACACAGACAATGATTCCCGGTCAATCACTTAAACAATATGCTCATCAACATCTCCATTCTCTTGCCCTGTTGTCCTGTCCCCTCTCCTGACAATCCCCAGAAACTCTCTGATTTCCCCAATTCTGAGAGTTCTGGTACTACTGGAGAGAATTACAAAACCATGTTGATTCTCTAAATTACAAATTTAAGAGCTCCAATCTCTGCTCTTCCCTAAATATTCTTCTCCTGTGTTTCCCTTTAGCAGCACTTCCAAAGCTGTCTCATGTTCTTCAGGTCCCCTACTCCAACACTAGCGCCTTTATCCTAAGACAATATTACTGCCTGAATTCCAAACACACACCCACGTACACACAAAACAGTCATCCACAACTTCCATCCCTTCCACCTTTCAGACTTTATTCCCACCCATCTCCTCCATTTCCTCTTGTCTTAAAAGTATCCTAGTCCTTTCCAGGACCAGTCACTTCACCTGCATTTGATCTCCTCTTTGTCTTCCCTTTCTGAGATTTTTCATTGGTTCTTTTTTTTTTTTTAAAGATTTTATTTATTTATTTATTTGACAGAGAGAGAGACAGCCAGCAAGAGAAAACACAAGCAAGAGGAGTGGGAGAGGAAAAGGCAGGCTCCCAGGAGAGGAGCCCAATGCAGGGCTCAATCCTATAACGCCCGGATCACACCCTGAGCCCAAGGCAGACGCTTAATGACTGAGCCACCCAGGTGCCCCTTTTCATTGGTTCTTGATTCTTCCCCATCCAAACAATCAATAAAGCAAGCCTCCCCTCAATTTCACCTAGTCCTCAAACCACCACCTTGTGGCTGCCCTTCATTCACAACCAAGTCATAATTTTGCTCCCAGTCCTCCTCCCATATCAAAGTTCCCCTGGAAAAAGTCAACATTTTCTAGTGTGTCAAACCCTGTCTTCAGTTCTCATCTAACTCCCTTTCCTGAAGTTACGGTATTGTCATAAACTGGCCCCATGTGAGTTAAAAGCAGGAATACTAGAGTCCATGGCTTGAGTGCAATCTGGTTTCCACCAATTACACACTGTTTGACCTTAAATTGAATTACTCAACTATGGCCTCAGTTTCCTCATCCTTAAAATGGATATACTAATAATGGCTCCTTGCATTTAAAGCAGATTAGCTAGCTTCATAAATGAAGAGCTGGAATTTGAGATAGTGAAAAGCTGGATTGGAAGTCAGAAGAATAGAGATTTAATCACAGCCATAGAATCTGTAATAACAAGATCTTTGGGTCTCATTGTGTAAATAGACTGGGTGATCATGAAAGCCCTTTCTGCCCTAAACATTTCTTTTTCTTTTTCTTTTTTTTTTAAAGATTTTTATTTATTTATTTGACAGAGAGAGAGAGAGAGAGCCAGCAAGAGAGGGAACACAAGCAGGGGGAGTGGAAGAGGAAGAAGCAGGCTCCCAGTGGAGGAGCCTGATGCGGGGCTCGATCTCAGAACACCAGGATCATGCCCTGAGCTGAAGGCAGAAGCTTAATGACTGAGCCACCCAGGCGCCCCCTGCCCTAAACATTTCTGAGACAAGGAGTTTGACAACAATTTGAGAAAATGTACAAAAGAGTACTGTATGACCAACACATGTAATAAGGGCCTCTGGGAAAGGGAAGAGCAACATTAGCAGGAAATTTGAAGGAGGCTGAACAGATAAAACTCCAGTGGACCCTAAAAGACAGGGAAGATTTTAACTGAAGTAGAAAAGGAGGAAAAGATTTCTGAGTTTGAGAAGCAAAACAACAAAGGCATGGAGTGATTTAAGGTGCACCAGGAAGACCTCCCCCACAAAACTATCTTCCCCATCTTGACAACAGGTTCTGAATGTCAGTAAACAGTTTTGAAGTTATTGTTAAACCATAAATATGTTCTTTATAATTGACTAAAATGAATATGACCTATGCTCTGTGGCCATTTAAAGTAATCTGTAGAAGAATGGTTAATGAAAGATGCACCCCATGGTATTAATGGTGGTTGTCTCTAGGCAACAGTTTTTAGAGACTTTTATTATGATTATCTACATTTTCACATGAACATGAATTGTTATTTATAACTAGAAAGAATAAAAGCATATTTAAGGTTTTAAATGTAATTAAGGAGGTGGTGACATCTTAAGCCATTAACAGTTAATAGGAAGGACTGGTTGACAGATGGTTGGGACTCAGTTGAAGACACAGAGATGCCAGGAGCACTGAGAGAGTTGTTGCAAGGGGGGATAAGCAAAGCATTGGCAATATTCTTTGCCTAGCTCCTAAACTTGTCCTTGCGACAGTATATTTTAATCTCTTAAAGACCACTTTATTCTTTTTTACCTCCAATTTTAGTTCTAAACTGTAACCAGATGGATTCAAGGATTTCATTAATTGCCAAAGATATCTTTTTAAGTACTGATATATCAAGGGTAATGCAACTACTCATTCTTTTTCAGTGACAAATGTCTGTTTGTTATTCTTCACCTCGGTCCTTACTCTCAGACTTGTGGAGCCTTGGAGCAGTTGAGTTCTGAGAAGTGAAAGGCTGGGTAGGATGATTCATACGAATAAGCATGATGAGGGAAATTTTTATGCCTACAGATGTATTTTTAATTCATTCTCTCTTATTCTGCTTTTATACAGCTTTTCCACCATCATGGCCTCAGAGAAAGGGAAAAAGCAACTCTTTCCCAGGAAGGAGAACAGGATTTAGAAATATTTCCTACCAACCAGAAGTGGAAATTAAAATTTGCAGTGAATGGTGACCTCAAATAAGAGACATAACCAAGGAGACAGCATGGCATGGTTTCTTTGCCTTAGGCCTAAATCTCAACAGGAGAGGTTATTAGGTAAAGGCTGATGGAAAAGTCAAAAGTAGAGGGGTTTCTGTCCCCACTTCCTATTGGGACTCCAAGAGGAAATTTCATCCCAGAATGACTTCCACACCAATCTGAAAGGAAAAATGATGTAATTAGAAGAAATAAAATCTGAGGTAACACCCCTAAGTCTTCCTCAGCTCCCATGTGGCAAGGAAGGAATCCAGAAGTCAAGTCAACTAGGGAAGACCAACCATAAGGGCTGAGAATGAGAGAGACCCAAGTTCACAGGAAGCAGATACCAGGGGACTATTAATGACCTGCAGATAAGTGACATTGGTGTGGAGAACAGAGAGGAGCGCAAAGGCCTAAATGTGTGTAGAACTGAGGCTTCTTCTCTGCTCAGAACTTAAAGTCACTTAAGACCAGCGGTTCTATACAAATGGCTAACAGACACATGAAAAAATGTTCAAAATCATTAGCCATCAAGAAAATTCAAATCAAAACCACACTGAGATACCACCTTACGCCAGTTAGAATGGCAAAAATTGACAAGGCAAGAAACAACAATTGTTGGAGAGGATGTGGAGAAAGGGGATCGATCCCTCCTACATTGTTGGTGGGAATGCAAGTTGGTACAGCCACTCTGGAAAACAGTGTGGAGGTCCCTTAAAAAGTTAAAAATTGAGCTACCCTATGATCCAGCCATTGCACTACTGGGTGTTTACCCCAAAGATACAGACGTAGTGAAGAGAAGGGCCATATGCACCCCAATGTTCATAGCAGCAAAGTCCACAATAGCTAAATCGTGGAAGGAGCCGAGATGCCTTCAACAGATGACTGGATTAAGAAGTTGTGGTCCATATATACAATGGAATATTACTCAGCTATCAGAAAGAACGAGTTCTCAACATTTGCTACAACATGGACAGTACTGGAGGAGATAATGATAAGTGAAATAAGTCAAGCAGAGAAAGACAACTATCATATGATTTCTCTCATCTATGGAACATAAGAACTAGGATGATCGGTAGGGGAAGACTTGCAAAATTCCCAAAAATGTAACAATCAAACTGATAAGCCAGTACAAGCCAGATGAGCATACCACTGCTTAAGAACCCCTACCCATTTTCTCCAAATGTCATTTTGGAGAGGTACAGGGGAAGTGAAAGGAAAATTGAACAACTGGGTCACTTACCCAAAATAAATTATCACTAATTGATAAATGTTAGTGTCTACTATCACCTACTCTACCATCATTTCCAACCTTGAAAACTCAGGAAGAAGGTAAAATCCGTTACAAAGAATAGAAAGAAACTATATTTTCTTTGCACATCTTAGAAGTTTTGTGTGTATCAATTAGAAATTCTGTGCCATGTAATGGAATCCTCCAGTGACAGCAGCTTATGTGGGTGGGGGTATATTTTTCTCATATAACAAGCAGTCAGACCTGTACTTCAAAATGGCTGCCCCAGCTATAGGCAATACATTTGCATTCAAGCCAAGATGAAGGGGCAAAAAGCCCAGCAGTTTCTGTACGCTTTTATCAGGAGCACAAAAACCTTCCCAGGAAGCTGCCTTCTCTTGTCCCTCCCCACTTCCTTCCTTTCTCCCAGGGGACTTCTGTTGTTTAAGTCTCACTGGTCAGAACTAGGTTGCTTAACCACCTTAAGGGACACTGGGAAAAATATTCCGATTGGCCTACTACACCAGTCAGGATCTACGGCCTAGGGCTCAGCATGTTGCTGCCAATATATGAAGAAAACCAGAGTTCTGCCAGCAAGAAAGACGGGAGTAATGAAGAAGAGGCAAGCTGGAAGCAGAGTCTAGGACAACATAAATCAGTATTTCTGACTCTAATCCACACAGTAAAGTGGAAGAACTGTTTTAAATGGTAGAGTCGAGTGGCATCTGTTTGCCACAGCATACAATGGAAATTCAGGAAGAGCCTGGAAGTATCACTCACATCTAAGGCAGAGGTTATCAGGAATGCAAAAGGAGGCCTGGAGGTCTTAGCTACTGCCCAGCCTCCTGGCCGGAACAGCACTTCCTTTCAGCCACTTCAAGATCAGGAAATGGGATAAAGACAATGAAGTCCAACGGTAAAAAGGTTCCCCCTCGGGGAATATTAGGGAATAAGAAACTCTCGTTGTTTAATATTTTAGGTTGCTCAGAGCTTTTACCAAGTGGTGTTCCCTAGGGACCAGAGTCCCACTTGCTCTTTCCTTAGCACACACTTCAGGTGTCATTTACGAAGCTGGGGAGAGCTGCGGCACTGAGAAGAAAGTGAAAAGAAGGTCTTTCCATCCCTGCCCCTGATGAACCTCCAGACTAGCAAAGGTTAATTACTTGAATGGTTGGGACTTATTCCTTGGGAAAGGAGCTGAATGACTAAATATTGTGAGCGTCCAGTCCCATGGCCCATCAGCAAATGGAGCCTGCCCTGTTATGACTGGGTGTGTGACTCTCATTTGGCCAATAAACTACTTGTAGAGTCACACTAGATCCAGGAAAAAGGCAAGTCACAGATGTTCTGGAGATTGAGGCTGAGGGAGCTGGGAGTGAAAGATGAACTTCTGGACAGAAATTAAATGTTAAATTAAAAATTTCACATTAGCTTTTCTGAAATAAAATGTGGGTCCTTTAATTGAATATGTTGAATAAATGCAAATAACTTTAAGCAAAAAAGATCTGATTCATCTGTCCACACTGCAAAAATCACATATGTGAATTAAGTTTATTCTTCACTAAAACATAACCAGTGCTTTTCCCATCATATAATACTATCTTACTTAAAGAACATTTACACAATAGCATTTTGAATTTTTTTGTTTTCCATGTTTCTCAACCAAAGTTCTTTCCTTGAAGTCTGTATTTGTGGTGGTGGGGGCAGGGTGGGGTTGCTGCATCTCTAGACAAGTGCTCAGACTTGAAAACGTTAACTAATTTCATTTTCTTGATAAAGTTTGTCTGTGATCTGAACTGAGTCATACCAAAAATACCTCTATAAGATTTGACCTTTTACTTAAATCCCACATTGAGATAATACACTTAAATGGTTATCAATAAGACCTTTGTTCTTAAAAGCACATTTAAAATAAATCACTTTTTAAAAGAAGAAAACTGTTTTCAATTAAGTTCTTTACAGACAATCAGATTGAAAGTTATGTTTGCCTTTTTATTTTCTTTATATATAAATTATGCCCAAGAGTGCCATGATAACAACACTACACAAACTATGCTTTACCTTTGTATTTACTTCTTGTCGAAATAAGCTCTACAAATTAATTTGTCTTTAGAGTGCTTTATGACCAATAAGCCCCAGGGTGAAAACAATGAAGGCAGTAACCATTTTTTATTGTTAATGAAAAAAACTTAGTCCAATTATATGAGGATAAGTAATTCTTACTTCCTTCTGATGAAGAGTTTACATGTAGTAGAAAAATTTCACTCATTTCTAACAATGTTTTATCATTTAGAAAAGCTTTCAAAACAGAGTTTTTGCTTGAGTCCCATGAGGAAAGTGACCCTTCAGTGATACCTTAAGAGGGCTAACAACTAGGCTTGGCCTCCTATATGTTTTGTTTTGTTTTAACCAATTTATAGTACTTTTTTTTTTAATTTTAGCCAACTTATAGTACATTCTTTTTTAATTTTGGCCAACTTATAGTATATTTTTTTTTTTATTTTACTCCTACATGTTTTAACCACCTAACACTTTTGTTATTAAACTCCTGTTTGTCCCATAAAATGCTGAGAGCTTACTACATAGAGATACAATCTAAAAAGTATTAATACCAAAAGAGATATTTCTCTTATTTCTCAAATTTCTTATTTTTCCCCTTTTGGTTTGGCCCTCCATCCCATCCATTTTAGAGGCTGTTTTATTAGGGGAAGATTTTGCATTTTCCTTAGTGATTTACTATGAAGGTCCTAGAGGGGCAAAATACTGATCTTAGCAAGCAGAAGTTTGGAAGAAAAATAATTTTGGAATGAAGTAATTTTATGTGTTTGTTTATTTGTATATATTTATTTGATATATAAATTTAATCCAAATAATGAGCTTGCTATCTCTCAAATTACCTATGATAAGTGCAACTTTTTTTTTAATTGGATCTCATGGGATATTTGTTAGATTGCTCCTCCTTTACCCCTCCTACCATAGTCTGGACAGGTTAGCACAGGGTGAGGCCCCAGACCCCAGAATAGGTTTGGAAGAGATGTCTATTTCAAAAACCTAGAAATGAGAAGAGTTAGAGAAGAGTCAGGGAGTCAAAGAAGCTGAAAATCTCATTGATCCAAAAGGGTGAGCACGAGCCTGGAAAGGAAAGACAAAGGCCAAGTCTGAAACACTTTGGGACTGAAAAATGGAAGATAGGAGAGAAGAACAGTCCAAAATAGAGTCTGGAACAAGTACAAGACACTTGTACCAGTCCTGAACCACTGAGGAAGGGACAGGATGGAAGAAGGGCCAGATGAACAAGGAGGGAGTCTGATTTGAAGGTACAAAGAACAGCAAAATAATGGCCAGAAGATAAAGACCCCACTAAAAAAGATAACTACAGACAATATCCCTGATGAACAGAGACGCAAAAATCCTCAATAAAATACCAGCAAACTGAATCCAACAGTACATTAAAAAAATCATTCACCACAATCAAGTGGGATTTATTCCTGGGTTGCAAGGTGGTTCAATATTTGCAAATCAATCAACGTGCTACATTATATCAATAAGAAAAAAAGATAAGAAGTTATCATCATTTCGATAGATACAGAAAAAGCATGTGACATTGTTAGTGTATAGAAAAGCAACTGATTTCTGTGCATTGATTTTGCATCCTGTCACATTACTGAATTGCTATATGAGTTCTAGTAATTTGGGAGTGGAGTCTTTTGGGTTTTTCACATAAAGTATCATGTCATCTTCAAAGAGAGAGAGTTTGACTTCTTCTCTGCCAATTTAAATACATTTTATTTCTATTTGTTGTCTGATTGCTGAGGCTAGGACTTCTAGTACTATGTTAAACAATAGTGGCGAGAGTGGGCATCCCTGCCGTGTTCCTGATCTTAAGGGAAAAGCTCTCACCTTTTCCCCATTGAGAATGATATTCGCTATGGGCTCTTCATAGATGGTTTTTATGAAATTGAGGAATGCCCCCTCTTATCCCTACACTCTGAAGAGTTTTAATCAGGAAAGGAGACTCTATTTTGTCAAATGCTTTTTCTGCATCAATTGGGAGGATTGTGTGGTTCTTATCTTTTCTTTCATTAATGCGTTCTATCACATTGATTGATTTGCAAATGTTGAACCACCTTTGCATCCCAGGAACAGATCCCACCTGGTATCTTGTTGAGTATCTTGGCATCCATATTCATCAGGGATATTTGTCTGTAATTCTCCTTTTTACTGGGGTCTTTGCCTCATTTTGGGGTTGAGGTAATGCTGGCCTCAGGAACAAGTTTGGAAGTTTTCCTTCTGTTTCTATTTTTTGAAACATTGTAACTATATAAAGAGAAATTGGGGAATTGATTCCATTTACAATAACACCAAAAACCATAAGATACCTAGGAATAAACCTAGCCAAAGAGGTAAAGGATCTATACTCTAGAAACTACAGAACACTTATGAAAGAAATTGAGGAAGACACAAAAAGATGGAAAAACATTCTATGTTAATTGATTGGAAGAACAAACATTGCTAAAATGTCTATGCTGCCCAAAGCAATCTACACTTTCAATGCCATCCCTATTAAAATACCATTGGCATTTTTCAAAGAGCTGGAACAAACAATCCTAAAATTTGTATGGAACCAGAAAAGACCCCAAAATGCCAAGGAAATATTGAAAAAGAAAAACAAAGCTGGGGGCGTCACATTGCCTGATTTCATGCTATATTACAAAGCTTCGATCACCAAGACAGCATGGTATTGACACAAAAATAGACACATAGATCAATGGAACAGAATAGAGACTCCAGATATGGACCCTCAAATATATGGTCAACTAATCTTCAACAAATCAGGAAAAAATATCCAATGGAAAAAAGACAGTCTCTTCAATAAATGGTGCTGGGAAAATTGGACAGCTATACACAAAAGAATGAAACTTGACCATTCTCTCACACCATACACAAAGATAAACTCAAAATGGATGGAAGACCTCAATATGAGACAGGAATCCATCAAAATCCTAGAGGAGAACATAGGCAGTAACCGACATTGGCCAGAGCAACTTCTTTCATGACAAGTCTCCAAAGGCAAGGGAAACAAAAGCAAAAATGAACTTTGGGACTTCATTGAGATAAAAAGCTTCTGCACAGCAAAGGAAACAGTCACCAAAACAAAGAAGCAACTCACAGAATGGGACAAGGTATTTGCAAATGACATTACAGATAAAGGGCTGATATCCAAGATCTATAAAGAACTCTCAAACTCAACAGTCAAAAAAACAAATAATCAAGTCAAAAAATGGGCAGAAGACATGAATAGACACTTCTCTAAAGAAGACATACAAATGGCTAGTAGACACATGAAAAAATGTTCAATATCACTAGTCATCAGGGAAATTCCAATCAAAACCACATAGAGATATCATCTTACACCAGTTAGAATGGCAAAAATTAACAAGGCAGGAAACAACAAATGTTGCTGAGGATGTGGAGAAAGGGGAACCCTCTCACACTGTTGGTGAGAATGCAGTTGTTGGTACAACCACTTCGGAAGACAGTATGGATGTTCCTCAAAAAGTTAAAAATAGAGCTACCCTATGACCCAGCAATTGCACTACTGGGTATTTATCCCAAAGATACAGATGTAGTGAAAAGAAGGGGCACATGCACCTCAATGTTCATAGCAGCAATGTCCACAATAGCCAAACTGTGGAAGGAGCCGAGATGCTCTTCAATGTATGAATGGATAGAGAAGATGTGTTTCATATATACAATGGATTATTACTCAGCCATCAGAAAGGATGAATACCCACCATTTGCATAGACATGGATGGAACTGGAGGAGATTATTCTAAGTGAAATAAGTCAAGCAGAGAAAGACAATTATCATATGGTTTCACTCATATGTGGAACATAAGGAATAGCACGGAGGACATTAGGGGAAGGAAGGGAAAACTGAAGGGAGGAAAATCAGAGGAGGAGATGAACCATGAGAGACTATGGACTCCAGGAAATAATCTGAGGGTTTCAGAGGGGAGGGGGGTGGGGGAAGGGCATAGCCCAGTGATGGGTATTAAGAAGGACACATGCTGCAATGAGCATGGGGTGTTATACACAAATAATGAACCATGGAACACTACATCAAAAACTAATGATGTACTGTATGATGACTAACATAACAATAAAAAATGAAAAAAAGAATGAAAGAAAAAGAAAAAGCATGTGAAAAAGTACAACATCCATTCATGATAAAAACCCTCAACAAAGTAGATTTAGAGGGAATATACCTCAACATAATAAAGACCATCTATGAAAAACCCATGGCTAATATCAACCTCAATGGGGAAAAACTGAGAGCTTTTCCCTTAAGGTCAGGAACAGGACAAGGATGGCCACTCTCACCACTTTTATTCAACATAGTACTGGAAGTCCTAGCCACAGCAGTCAGACAACAAAAAGATATAAAAGACATTCAAATTGGTAGGGAAGGAGTAAAACTATCACTCTTTGCAGACGACTTGATATTCTGTATAGAAAACCCTAAAGACCACCAAAAAACTGCTAGAACTGATTAATGAATTCATAAAGTCACAGGATACAAAAATTAATGTGCAGAAATCTGTTGTATTTTATGCACTAATAATGAAGAAGTAGAAGGAGAAATTAAGAAAACAATCCCATTTATAATTGTGCCAAAAATAATAAGATACCTAGGAATAAACCTAACCAAAGAGGGGCAAGAACTGTCGTCTGGAAAGTACAGAACACTGATGAAAGAAATTGAAGATGACACAAAGAAATGGAAAGATGTTCCATGTTCATGGATTGGAAGAACAAATATTGTTAAAATGTCTATACTAACCAAAGTAACATATACATTTAATGCAATTCTTATCAAAATACTAACAGCATTTTTCACAGAACTACAACAAACTATCCTAAAATTTGTATGGAACCAAAAAAGACCTTGAATAGCCAAAGCCATCTTGAAAAGGAAGAGCAATGCTGGAAACATCACAATTCTGGACTACAAGCTATATTACAAAGCTGTAGTAATAAAAACAGTATAGTACTGGTACAAAAGAGACACGTAGATCAATAGAACAGAACAGAAAATCCAGGGGTGCCCAGGTGGCTCAGTTGGTGGAGCATCTGATTCTTGATTTTGACTAAAGTCATGATCTCAGGGTCGTGAGATCAACCCCTACATTGGGCTCCACACTTGGCAGGGGGTCTGCTGGAGATTCTCTCTCTCCCTCGCCCTCTGCCCCTCCCCCCTGCTCACTCTCTCTTTCTCTCTCTAAAATAAATCTTTTAAGTAAATAGAAAATCCAGAAATAAACCCACAATTATACCGTCAACTATTCTTCGACAAAGCAGGAAAGAACACCCAATGGGAAAAGGACAGTCTCTTCAACAAATGATGTTGGGAAATGGACAGCAACGTGCAAAAGAATGAAACTGGATCACTTTCTTACACCATACACAAAAATAAATTCAAAATGGATGAAAAACCTAAATGTGAGACCTGAAACCATAAAAATCCTAGAAGAGAACACAGGAAGTAACTTCTTTGACACCAGCTGTAACAATTTCTTTCTAGATATGTCTCCTGAGGCAGGGGAAACAAAAGCAAAAATGAACTTTTGGGTCTACATCAAAATAAAAAGCTTCTGCACAGCAAAGGAAACAATAAAACTAAAAGGTAACCTACTGAATGGGAAAAGATATTTGCAAATGACATATCCAATAATGGGTTACTATCCAAAATATATAAAGAACATAAACAAATCAAGATCCAAAAAAGAGATAATCCAATTTAAAAATGGGCAGAAGGGGCACCTGGGTGGCTCAGTTTGTTAAGCATGCTACTCTTGATTTCGGCTCAGGTCATGATCTCAGAGTCCTAGGATCGAGCCCCACATTAGATTCCCCTCTCAGCAGGGAGTCTGCTTGAGGATTTTTTTCCCCTCTCCCTCTGCCCCTCCTCCCACTTGCACATGCTCTCTCTCTTTCTCAAATAAATAAATAAATCTTTTTTAAAAAATGGGCAGAAGACATGAACAGATATTTCTCCAAAGAAGACATACAGCTGGCTAACAGACACATAAAAAGATGTTCATCATCACTTATCATCAAGGAAATGCAAAGCAAAACTACAATGAGGTATCACCTGTCAGAATGGCTAAAATCAAAAACACAACAACAGGTATTGGTAAGGATGTGGAGAAAAAGGAACACTCATGTACTATTGGTGGGAATGCAAATTGGTGCAGCCACTCTGGAAAACTGTATGGCGGTTCCTCAAAAAGTTAAACATAGAACTACCCTATGATCCAGCAATTGCACTACTCGGTATTTACCCACAGAATACAAGAACATTAATTCAAAGGTATACAAGCACCCCTATGTTTATAACAGCATTATTTATAATAGTCAGGATGTGGAAGCAGCCCAGTGTCTATCAACTGATGAATGGATAAAGAGGTTATATATACAATGGAATATTATTCAGCCACAAAAAAAAGAGAGTGAAATCTTGCCATTTGCAACAACATGGATGGAGCATAATGCTAAGTGAAAGAAGCCAGTCAGGGGCAGACAAACACCTCATGATTTCTCTCATATGTGGAATATAAGAAAGAATACGAATGAGCAAAGGGGAAAAAGAGAGAGAGACAAAGCAAGAAATAGACTCTTAATTATAGAAAACAAACTCATGGTTAGAAGAGGGGAGGGGGTTGGGGGGATGGGTGAAATAGGTGATGGGTATTAAGGAGGGCACTTGTGATGAGCACTGGGTATTATATGGAAGTGTTGAATCACTATATTGCATACCTGAAACTAATATAACACTGTATGTTAATTAATTGGAATTAAAATAAAAACTTTTAGGGACGCATGGGTGGCTTAGTAGGTTAAGTGTCTGCCTTTGGCTCAGGTCATGATCCCAGGGTCCTGGAATCAACTCCCACGTCTGGCTTCCCTCTCCCTCCGCCTGCCACTCCCCCTACTTGTGCTCTCTCTCTCTCTCTCTGTCAAATAATTTTTTTAAATCTTTACTTTTTTATAATAATTTTTTATTACGTTATGTCAGTCACCATACAGTACATCATTAGCTTTTGATGTAGTGTTCCATGATTCATTGTTTGCATATAACACCCAGTGCACCAAGCAATACGTACCCTCCTTAATACCCATCACCGGCCTATCCCAGTCCCCCACCCCTCTGAAGCCCTCAGTTTGTTTCCCAGAGTCCATAGTCTCTTGTGGTTCATTCCCTCTTCTGTTTACCCCCCTTCATTCTTCCCTTCCTTCTCCTACCAATCTTCCTGCTATTTCTTATGTTCCATAAATGAGTGAAACCATATGATAATTGTCTTTCTCTGCTTGACTTATTTCACTTAGCATAATCTCCTCTAGTCCCGTTCATGTTGCTGCAAATGTTGGGTAATCGTTCTTTCTGATGGCTGAGTAATACTCCATTGTATATATGGACCACATCTTCTTAATCCAGTCATCTGTTGAAGGGCAAGTCGGCTCCTTCCACAATGTAGCTTGTGGACAATGCTGCTATAAACGTTGGGGTCCATATGGCCCTTCTCTTCACTGTCTGTATCATTGGAGTAAATACCCAGTAGTGCAATTTAAATCTTTAAAAAAATAAAATAAAATAAAAACTTTTAAAAAATGGCCCACAGACTTCAAGTAAAGTCAGTATTTCTATTAGGTCTTTCTTCTGGGCCAGTTGCCGGGCCAGAGATCTCTGAGAAGGTTTACCACAGAAGTAATACCATTACATTACAGCACATTTTTCCTCCCAGTTGATTGTGTTAAGAAATTTAGGAGCTCCTTAGGGCGTGATCCCGGCGTTATGGGATCGAGCCCCACATCAGGCTTCTCCGCTATGAGCCTGCTTCTTCCTCTCCCACTCCCCCTGCTTGTGTTCCCTCTCTCACTGGCTGTCTCTATCTCTGTCAAATAAATAAATAAAATCTTTAAAAAAAAAAAAAAAAGAAATTTAGGAGCTCCCTCTCCATGCCTTTTGTATAAACCACCTCCACAAGAAAGAGCCTCACACCTAGAAAGCCCATCCAACCCCCCAGATATTTCCCCGTGCTGTGGCCCAAATAACAACCAATTGGATCAAACTGTAATCCTCTGATAGACTTCTGCCTTAGTCAAATTCTAAGGTGAAGAAAGCTGGTAATACAAAACCCAGCAGGCATCATATTGAGGCGAGTCAGCTCAAGCAGCTTTTCTGAGACAACCCATGTTAGTTGAAGCTAATGGAAAAAAAGCCAGAAGATTTCTTCTCTTTTCTTTTCTTTTCTTTTCTTTTCTTTTCTTTTTTTAACGTGGAACACTTCACAAACCTGCATGTCATCCTTGCTCAGGGGCCATCCTAATCTCTGTATCATTCCAGTTTTAGTACATGTGCTGCCAAAGTGAGCACAACCACAGGATTTCTTTAAGCTATTGTTCAGGCAGAAATTCTGGCCTAACTGTTCCTTTTGAGGTGAGTAGACCATTTAGACTTTATAAAGTGAAGATGAGCACCTTCTTTAGAGAAAAAAAATCATTTTTTATAGAACAGAGAAAGACCTATCACATCATTTTTTTGATGCCAAAGACAGCAAGATGAAATATATACCCTAAATTGTTAAATGAAGTAGAAGAAAAAAGATCTACAGATTAATATAATTCCTCTAGAAAAACACAGGAAATAAATAATCTCATTAAAATTTTCTCATGCCTCTCCTTTCACTGAATTCTAACAGCATGATCACATCCATCAAGTAATAACATACATATAAATGGGAGTTGAATTGTAAATTATATGTTCCTACATTCTTCATGAATGCTGCGATGGATAAATATACGTGTCAACTTGACTAGGCCACAGAGTACCCAGCGAGTTACTCAAACATTATTCCGCATGTGTCTATGAGGGTGTTTCTGGAAGAGAAATTGCACATTTGAATTGGTAGACTCAGTAGAGCAGATAGTCCTCTCTATTGTGGATGGGCCTCGTCCAATCAGTAGAAGGCCAGAATAGAACAAAAGGACCAAAGAAGAGAGAATTCCTTCTGCCTAGTGGCATTTGAGCTGGGACATCAGTTTTTCTCCTGCCTTCAGACCTGAACTAAAACATCAGCTTTTACTTTTACTGAGTCTTGAGCCTGCTAGCCTTCAGAATACAAATACCAATGGCTCTGCTGAGTCTCCAGCTTGCCAACTCAAGCTGCAAACCTTGAAATTTTTCTGTCTCCCAACTTCATAAGCCAATTCTTTATAAGAAATCTCTTGAGAGAGAGAGAAGGAGAGAAACACATAAACATCCTATTGATTCTGTTTCTCTGGAGAACCTGACGAATACAGATGCTTGTATAAATTTTATAACAAAGTTGTGTAAAGAATAAAGATATACGAAGTAGATTTAGTTTTTCTCTCCCCCAGACTGCAGCCATATGTCCTACTCTGGTAGTAACTCAAAAAATCATCTGAGATAAAAGTCACACCCAGACTAAAAAGGAAAGCCACAGCCACCACCACTACTGCCATATTCAGAGCTGCCACACTCAGTCAGAGCCATTTACATCTAAATCCACCACCTTTATATGGCCTTCTGGGGAGACCAAGAGACGAAGTGAGGAGTATTACTTTGGGCCAGCTGTTTGCTATATACTGTAACTGTAATTATATACATACCTCCCATTATAGTGGCCCCACTGATTTAATGACAGGGTGAAGGCAGATTGGTCTGGTTGTCAGGGTCTTAGACAACTCGACTGCACATATTATATCAACATGAGCACAAGCAGTATGTGTCAAGTCAATATCAAAGAGTAAATAAAAGAAAAACTTTCACACTGATATGAAGATTATATTCACCAGAATTCTGGGGCAAGAGTAGCTTATGCTTACAAGAAAAACCACCAGCACTAGACAGTACATGTTCCAGAAGACTACATACACCAAAGAAGGTCAGTGTGTGGTGTGTGAGGTCTCAGAATGGCAGAGCCACCCAGAAGTGCACTCGAGGCAGAGCAAAAGAGAGCTTTATGCAGTTGCCATGAGTGGGAAGCTGGTGAAAAAGAAAGAAGTGTAAAGGGAATTTTTAGGAATATTTCTGTATTATTTCACTATCTGAACTCCCTTAAAAATAAAACTTGAGAGTAAATAGTTACATCATTCTTCAAGATTTCTCAAGTGAGACTGTTGTTGAATGTTGCCGTACAAGGAAGCCTGGTTTTGTGTGAGTTTCATTGCATTTAGACAAAGGCCATCTTCAGATTCCAACATCTTTCCCAATTCCCATTCAGGGCAACCCTTTCCTATCACTATAACAACTTACAATCTACAATAAACCATGCAGTACCAAGAACTGTAGGATTGAGCTTTGGTGTTTTGGGTATTTACCTTTCAGAAATCTTAGCTTATTTTTATGACTCTTAGCATCTTCAGCATACAGCATCCAGCAATCAACTCTAAAAAAGCAAACTGGGGTGTGTCCAACATTTTGGCTCTAGGCTTGGCTCTAAGTTTCCATAATGTCCCAGATCAACAGAAAGGCTACATAAACCCTATATAGCAATGGTAGAGAAGACAACAAATACCAGCTCAATCTATATCCTCACTACCTAAAAAGACTAGGAAACACTTTAAATTTAAAAGAGAATGCAGAATGTTACCAGAATGTGAATTATTTATCACAAAAGGCACCATAAAGACAAATCAGAAACTACTATGGTGTATTATCTTAGGTGACAGATTCTGAAGTGAGCACTTAGGGCTAAAATTACATATCACCAAAATTACACTTGAAAATCTCTAAGGAATGTACCATGTCAGAGACACACAGTCTCTCAGTTCAGTCCAACATATTCAAATTTTCCTGCAAAGGTGGAACAGATAACCATGGCTTTGGTTGAGACCAGGGACCTAACTTCTATTTAGAGACTAAGTGGTAACAACAATCTGTTGTACAATCAGTATTAGAATCACACTCAGCACAATAAGTTAACACCATGAGCAGCACATGGGAACTAAGACAACCAAGGGAAGAGCAGGTTCTTTCCTATCATCTTCTGTGTGCCCCAAGGCAAACACTTACTGGTTGCAGTAGAGAACAAAATTATTTAAGCATAATTGTATTTGTTTAAGCTAAGTATACATTTGATAGGATTCCACTCTATTTAGAAGGGAAAAAAAACACAATGGGAAAGAAGACACATCAAAGTGGTGAACTTCACCGTGTAACTGAAGACTCAGTGTCACTCACTCTAAATCTGCTTGAATGTTTAGCCTCGCCAGCAAATACACTTGGCTGAAAGTCCAAAAGATACCAATTTTTCCTTAGATTCTCAGAACTATCTTAAAGGTGGAGAAAGGAAAAACTGCCTCCAGAGTAGACACTGCCCCAGAGGAGTTTAAGAAAACATCTAAGAAAAACCACAGTCTGTTTTCCACTGACTTAACAGATAGTTGTGGCCATACGAAAGCCAGAAATGACAATGGTAACAGACACAAACCATGTTCTGTAAAGCTGAGAAGTTAGAGGAGGACCCTTCACATTTCCAGAGTCAAAAGCATGCACCTCATCCAAAGTATGCTGGAATAAAGATAAGTGGTGTGAACACAGCTAATTAAACTCCTTGGTTTATAAAACATTAGAAACCCAACCTGGACCTTGAAAAGTCAATATTCTATGAACTTCTTTTGACCACTATGACCATGCCACCAGCCAAGCATCAGGACAGGACAGTAGTGGCAGGTGTCTATGTCTGCAGCTGAGAGAAGCTGGTTCTGAAGCCTCCTCAGTCTATGGCCTTTAACTGACCATTTTTATCAAGGCTCACTGCTTCACTGGGTGAGTAAGCTTCAGTTTTTCCTTACGGCGGGTCACACTTCTTACCCCACCTTCATGCAGGCAAATCCTCCTAGCTCTGGAGGCAATGAAGAGAAGAGGAGAATCTGCCACAGCTGTAGGCTAGGAGAACTGCCTCAGATATGGTCAGCTTCTAAAATCAAAGCAGGGACCGGGTTCATGCAGTGTTCAAACAACATAAAACAACGCCTCATTTTCACTGCAGGTCCCTGGAGGGACATTTTTAGAACAGAAACTTGAGAACACATGGATTATTCACTAGAGCTTAAAAAAGGAAGCCAGTGAGGATAATTTATAGTATTACAAGAGATTTTCGAGTTCAGAGATCGAGGACAGAGTCTATAAGATTTCAATGCATGTTAACATAAAGCAAGAGTTGTATGTGGTGAGGCTGACTGGGGATCCATTTCATCTTCTGATGGAAGAAAGATGCCTGTAGTCCAGTTTCCCTTTCTCAAAAAGACCTTATTCTGCCTGTGGTTAGGCAATTGAAGAAAACGTTGTTCCAAAGCCACAGAATTCATCTTTTCCTTGATCTAGCAAAAATGTGCCCATCTGTGACAATGCAGATTCAGGCAGTTAGAAAACAAGATCATAGACAAGGAAATCCCAGCCACTGTTTTCCAAAAGCTGTCCTCAAGACTGAGACTAGGGTCTGTGCTCTCCTGACATTGTTTATTGGTCTATCTTTCTTTTCTTTCAAAAGCTATATCTATTAAAAGAGGGGGAGAAGTAACCGTGAGCACCAACAAGCTAATGTCCTGATGTAGCTGCACCTTCATGAGACAAAGCCGGGAGCAGATAATTTAAAAAGTAAGCAGACTCGGGGCACCTGGGTGGCTCAGTTGTTAAGCGTCTGCCTTTGGCTCAGGGCGTGATCCCAGGGTCCTGGGATCGAGCCCCACATCAGGCTCCTCCACTGGGAGCCTGCTTCTTCCTCTCCCACTCCCCCTGCTTGTGTTCCCTCTCTCACTGGCTGTCTCTCTCTCCGTCAAATAAATAAATAAAATCTTAAAAAAAAAAAAAAAAAGTACCCAGACTGGACTGCAAGGAAGGCAGAACAGAAAGTGGAAGGCAACTCCTTCCTCACCTTCATTAATGCTTTGTTCAAATCACGCCCTTTTCAAGCAGTCTGGTTATTTATCTCACTAAATGAAGCAATAAACCACACTAACACCACAAAGCACAGCACAAAATAACTTACATTATTATTACTCCATTGCCTTAAGTCTGATTAGGAAGGATAACTTTGAATGGTGTGAACACTGAGCAGCACTGCGTCAATACTGGAAACTAGAGAGGGAGAGTCCGCCTCCCACTCCCACACATGATTTCTTTCCACACACATGTATGGAAGTACGCAGAGGAGACCGTGACAGAGCACCACCAGCACACCTTTACATGGAGGACGAGGGCCCAAAAGTGGACAGTCAGATGAAGTCCACCGAGGGACTTCCCTCAGAGGGGGCTGCAATCCCTGGCTGGGCCCTGCATGGTCACATAGGCAGAGGAGGGGATTCCTTAGCAGAGACGGTCCATGTGGGAAAATCTATCTGCCTGGAGATAAAGTGGCCAGTTGTGACAGTCTGAGACCCTGCTTCTTCAGTCTCTCCACCCTCATTTCCCTAGATCTCTGATACATCTGATAAATTTACATCAAATGTAGAAGCTTCCTTTTCCTATCATTTGAACCAGAAAGATTTGCATATACCAATTCCTGACAGATCCCTCCTCAGCTCCTCCTTCATTCTAAGATGGTAAGCATGCACACACCTTCGTCTGTAAGAATGAACAAATACAGTAAAAGCCCTTCTAGCCAACCTGCACTAGACTGCACATTTAACAGTGCTCCCTACGTCCTCAGTAAAATACACGAGCTGATAAACCACGCCACACTCGGTGCTCACAGCCAGCAGCCACATGTCTGCAAGCTTCTACTCCCACCAACCGCATGGCAGGCTTTCCAAAGGAGTAAAGTGGTGCCACTTGTATTTATTATTATAATTATATAATTTAATTAAATATCTATATTATCTGATGAAATATGACAACAGAGAGTTGTGTTTCTTTAAAAACGCAAACTGAATTCTTTTAAAGAATCAATAAGGATGAGTTGCTAGGAAAATCTGCTCTTAAACTGAGTATGAGTGAAACAACTGTTCATGACAGGGAAGAATAATAAAAATATACAAGGATGCTGCACTCATTATAGCACAAGTGTCTTTAAGATCTTGCTCTTATTTTAAAAACATGAAACTGGAAATCATAGGTGATTCATTACGAGTATGGTTTATGTAAGAGAGATGATATGAATAATCAGTTGGCCCATGTGCACAGAAAATGCCTCAACCCTCCACTGAATGACTGGCTAATAGAATGTACATTAATATGTTTTATTTTAAAAGATGTGTCTATATGATTTTCTATTATCCCTCAACTTCTCATGATTAACAAACCAACTACTGGTTCTGATCACAAGATATCATAAGAAGGACGCTGCTAAAGACAAATCAACAGAAATATCAAAAAATACTATGGTTCAACTAGAGAGGACAGACCCTGAAAAATAGAAGAAAATGCTTCCTTCCCCCTGATTTACTACAAGGGAGAGAAGACATTTGAAATTTTTTTGGAAACTGATTTGTCAAATGATCAGCCCCCTAATGACTGATTCAACGAATAACCAATTTGCTGAGTAATCATCTGACAAATACCTTAGACAGGACAATTTGTCAAAGCCACTGCACCAGGACAATGCAGGGCACAGTTAGGGACAGAAGTAACAGGGACAGAAACAATAATAATTAAGACGAAAATCAGTGCTAAAAATGTAATCATTCTGTAGAAAGTGTTCAGTGTTCTAGGAATTCTCAGGGTCTACAATGTGAAACACAGGCAAGCTGATATTAAACAGCACTTGACCAAAATATATCTCCAGGAAAAGGGCTTTGGGGACATCAGGGCAAAAATAACTTTTTTAGAAAAACTCAGTATTTCAGCAAGTTCATCTTTTGATCAAATGATTACTAGAGAATTAGCTTTTGGCAAGTTGGTCACCTAATGGTTCTTAGCAATTTCAAGTTGGGTGCAGTAGCCAGCTTCCAAGGTGAAAGGGAAAAGCATTCTAGCGTGAATGAAAGAATCACTTTGCTGAGGTCAGTACCATGAAACAAGGGACCAGGTTCCTTTGGTTTAATGCTGGATTGGCAGCACTTATCTCAGGGCCAACACATACCAGACATTGAAAAAATACTTGCTTCATGAACAAATGTTGAAGATTAATAATAGTGGGCAATAATATTCTATACATAGGTCAGGACCCACTGGGGAAAGCCATGGATGTTTGGCTATAAATGCTGTACCTGATACTACCTGGAAAAAGGTAGTATCCAGGTAGATTCTACCTGGAACTCACTGAAGACTTCTGAGCAGTCAAGTAATATGAATGAAGTAAGGTGTAGAAGATTAATCCTTTGCGATTAGTAGGATATGTTGAAAGTGTAAAAACTACAAATGTCCTTGATGGATGAATGGATAAACAAACTGTGATATATACATACAATGGAATATTATGCAGCCTTAAAAAGGATTCTGACACATGCTATGACATGGATGAACCTTAAAAACATTATGCTAAGTGAAATACACCAGTCACAAGAGGACAAATATGTAATTCCATTTATGTGAGGTACATAGAGTAGTCAAATTCATAGAGACAGAAAGTAGAATAATGGTAGTGGTTGCCAGGGGCTGGGGGAGGGGGTTATGGAGAGTTGTTTAATGGGTATAGAGTTTCATTTGGGGAAGATAAGAAAGTTTGGAAGATGGAAAGTGGTAATGATTGCACAACAACATGAATGTACTTAATGCCGCTGAGCTATATATTTTTATAAAAATTTACCGAATTTTTTACCAAAATTGTTAAAATGGTAAATTTTATACATTTGGTACAAAATAATGTATACATTATTATGCATGTATACATTATGTGTATTTTACCACAATAAAAAAAATTCTAGAAGTCAGAGAGGAATGGCTAGACAGAAAATTGCATTTTTCCCATATAACTAGAGCAAAGCAGTGGAGTAGACAAGATTTGAATTAGAGTGGTGATCAGGTGGCATACCGTGAGGGGCCATGGCAACTCCGATGAAGAGTATGGATTTGGTATTGATGTTTGAATGATTCTAACTAAAATGTTCATAGTCATTCATAGAAAAAAAGAGGAGAAACTAATAGCAGGATGATCCAGGAGGCTATTTTATCCATGCATGGTCTAACCCAAGGTCTTGGTAATGGAAATGGAAAGGAAGAAAAGAATTAATAACAAAAGCATCACAAAGGAAATGTAAGAGATTTGTTGATCGGATGGAGAAAATGATTAAGAAAAAGGAAATATCGAAGTTTTTAGCCCAGGAACTAGAAAAATGATGGTACCTTTAAGAAAAAAGGAATGCCCAGAAGGAGGTAGTTTGCAGGTAAAAAACAATGATTTCCTGTTTTGCCATGTTAAGGTGGTGCTGACAACAGAAAATCAAAATGGGGAAGTCCAGTAAGCAGCTGGAGATATAAATGATGAATAAAGTGTGGTTAGCTCAACCCACCAAAGGTAGGCTAAGGATATCAGCCTCACCATGTAGTAGCTGGTAAATTAATAATTCAGATTAAAAGAGTTACTATGAGTACAGTAAGTAAACTGTCATTGGAAAATATTGATTCATTCTACTTAGGTGAATTATAATGTCCTTCACATTGTATGCTAAAATAATTTTTCAGACAAATCTTCCTTGGATGGACTAATAGTATCAAAAGAGAAAAATTTAGGATTCTATCAACTTTTCAATTCAGTTTCTGAGTTATTCCATCTGAGATTTCTTAATCTAATATCAACATACATTCTAACAACATAATGTATGCACACTTGCTAATACCCTATCCTTTGGTGATATTATCACTCATTTAGTCATTCAACAAACATGTACTAAGAGCCCACCAAAGATACAGACACAGCTTTAGAGTGTCAGAAATACAAAGACAAATCACATATCCCATCCCATAGAAGAACTCACAGTCTAGAGGGGAAATTCAGATCCTGATCTAGAACACTAATGCTCTTCTTATCCAGGGTACTGTATTAAGATCTCTTAATAAAAATGACCACTGGTAGTATTTACCTTGCTTTTTAGAAAGACTTAATCATATTATCAATTGATTATAGCAAACTGTTATAAACAATTGTTACATCCTAGGTTAACCAATACATATGTAATTATTTTGATTATTGCTTAAGATGTATGGAGAAAGATAGGTGATGGTAGTTAGCAAGAAAGGAAAGAATGAGCTATCAAGTTACCAAATAATTTTGAAACTTCTCCCTACTTAAATATATAAACAGTATTACTCGATTAATCCAGAAGCAACAATACTACACACAGCTCTTCCAGCTGGAACTTTCACTACTTACATTATAAATGCACTTCAATCTGGCATGTTAAAAAGAAAGACTGATGCATTCTGTTAATTATTTCATGAATGTACCCTTTTCTCCACAGATATCATGCCAGCTCCTTAAGGATAAGAGTTATGTCTTTTCTTTTGAGATCCTATGAGCTTGGAGCTGGTCTTAATATTTGCTTAATCTAATTAAAATAAATTAAGTTTGTGCCTTGAAATCCTTTATCAGTTACATTCTATTATAAAACATTGCCAAACTAGTAATTAAACATGCAGTCCTTGGTTAGCACCAAATTTTCTCTTCACTCTTCGTTGTTTTTTAATATCCAAAGTGCTACTTCTCTTTCTCACTGCCAGTTCCTACAACTTTGGAATTTACAGTATTTTCATATTTCCATAATGACACCTGCTGGTAGGAGAAGAATGGATGAACTGCAGGAATTTTATTCAACTAGCTATAGCCAGTCATATTCCAGTCTGAAACAACTAATGTTCCTGAACATACAAAGAGTAAATCTGAAAGACCCCAAATACCCACATACTCAAAATTTGATAAAATTAGTATATTTCAATGCAATTTTCCAACCAGATTTAAAACTTATCCCCATAATCTTTGTCCAAAGCAAAACTGCTGCAATTAAGAACAGTTGTTATTAAGGGCTTTAAAATTATCAATTCACTCATGTTAAATATTTAATCCGTTTAAGAGTTGGCATTTAAATATGGCTACTTAAGAGGAAGATGGCAATAGAGTAGGAGGACCCTAGGCTCATCTCGTCCCACAAACATAACTAGATAACTATCAAATCATCCTAAATACCCTAGAAATCAACCTGAAGACTGATCAAATATGGCTATTTGAGAGATTATCATTCTCTTAAACTTTTTCTGTTTTTTCATATGATCAATAGATCAATGTTTAAGTGGCCCAGACAACAATGAATGGGGCATTTGTCTCAGTGGTAACCTGCATGTCTTGCCCTTTGGGAGGGTAAATAAGAAAAGCAGCAAGCTGTAGGTCTCCTGTAATACCCAAAGAAGAGATATGGCTGCTCTGTTCATCTATTCTAACCTCAGAATTGTGCCTGGCTCATACCCTCAATGCTCAGCACACTCATGACACACAGTAGACATCGATGAATATTTTTAAGCAAACGTGTGTGTGTGTGTGTGTGTGTGTGTGTGTGTGTGTGTGTGTGTGTGTGTGTTTAGCAGCCAAATAGACTAGATCCCGGGTACATCTTACTCGGACACCAAGATGTTAATGAGATTAGGTGGGTTCACTGTGACAACACCTGAGTGAGCCTATTTAACTCAGTAGTTTAGAAAGCATGAACATTAACCAAGATGGCCTCAAATAAAATATGGGTAAGCTCAATGCATCCACGTTTTCTGAACAATTAGTAGGTAAATGTATAACTCATTATAACACACGTTACACAGACTCTTTCTTATTTAACCAGCAATTCCTCTTCATTAGAAATCAGTCATGTATGCCTGCCACAGGGAGAGAGAGCTGGTCTCAGAATGAGTTTTCTTTCTAAACTGCCTGGAGGTTAGAGTCCACACTGGTCTTCACTCAGCTGACAGTCCACTGGCGATTGTTTTGTCTTTACAAGTATGCTAACCTCTCAGGCTTCCCTAGACTTGCTTAAGTTTGATTTCTTTCACACAGACAAGGAAAGGCTTATAGGCAAAGTACGTGAAGTAGGTCTTCTGATTTCCCGTTTCAAAAACATTCCCCTTCTTCCAAAACAGCAGGGCAAGGGACAAAATTATCATGCTTATTAATCAAAAGCTATAGTTTTCTTTGAAGAAAGGAAAACCATTTGGGCACTTTTATAGTCTTTCTTTGTACCCTAATTGTATATACACTATAAATCAATTCAACAAATACTACCAACACCTACCATGTACTAGCCCTGGTAGGCACAGAAAGAAAAAAAAAAAGAATTCTTGAATTCTGCCCTCAAAGAGTTCATTGTCCAGCATCATAGGCAGCAGCCTAGTCTGCTATGAGGACTAACTCATATCCTACCAGCAAGTCAGTATTCAGCTAACTTTGTGTTTCCAGTTCCCAGCCCCACCTCAAAGAGCATATCTCTGTGTGCGCGTGGCTGAAGAAAACATATCAGAACGACTGTGGTGCTCCAGGATACCATGGCACATTAGGACACCCCAGGAGGGTAAACCATAGTTCAGGGATTCCTACATGTCATGAGAATCCAGCACCTGGCTTAGGGCTTTGCCCATCAATTGTTTTTGATGGAGAAATGAAGCTCTGTAGAAAAACTGCAGTGATTCAGAATAATCTAATCCTTGAGCCATAGCACATAAATGTGAGTGTGTGTGTGTGTGTGTGTGTGTGTGCGCGCGCGCGTGCGCACGTTACAGTGGCAGACACACTGAATTGGGACTTTTGGTCCAAACCTCTACACAGCTGAAGAAAGCACTTCACTCTTTGCTTTTTATCCAGAGAATATAAAATTGTGATTCATTTTGCCTAGAGCTTTTTAAAGACAAGAAATCACAGGGGAAACCCCAATTCCCTTTTTCATACCCTTCTATCAAAATGCACTTTGAAAAGACAAAATAGTTCCTCACCTGGGTCCCTGACCTGAGATTAACCTGTGAACAATTGGAGAGAGGTTGAGGAAAACAGGGAAATAATATTTACTGAGTGTTTATCCATGCTAAGCATTTATCAAGTGCTCCTTTAGGTCTCACAACAATCCTGTGATTATTACAACTATTATATTACTATAACTATACAGCTAAGGAAACTAAAGTTCAGAGAGGCTAAAAAACTTGCCAAAGCCACACAGCTGGTAGGTGGCAGAATCAAGGTTACCCTTCCATTACAACATGCTGCTGCCCTCTACACATGTGCCCCAGCTGCTACTGAACATGTCCATATGAGAGTGAAGGTACAGAACAGCGCAGAGCTGGGTTTTATGGGACCTAAAGCTAATACAAATTTTGTACCCCTCTTTAAGGAAAGTATAATACAAAATTAGATACAAAATGAATATTTCTTGAGAATGAGTAAAGAAATTGCACATTTTTAAAGACGACAGCGATTAAACATTTTCTTTCAATGTACACTTTTGGTTTTCAATAGACATGCATCCTTTCTATCACATCTGAATTTGGGTATGAACAATAATTCTGAAAAAAACATACAAAATTAACCTAAAATTAAGGCATACACAAGAACAAGTCAAATATCCCTACACTGCATCCAGCTACATGATTGGATAATGGGATTCCTCTTATGCTACATACTGTGAATTACTGATGGATTATATGAGAGTTTTGTCACCAGAACACTTTTTTGTTTTAAAGATTTTATTTATTTATTTGACAGAGATAGAGACAGCCAGCAAGAGAGGGAACACAAGCAGGGGGAGTGGGAGAGGAAGAAGCAGGCTCATAGCAGAGGAGCCTGATGTGGGGCTCGATCCCATAACGCCGGGATCACGCCCTGAGCGTGAAGGCAGACGCTTAACCGCTGAGCCACCCAGGAGCCCCTGTCACCAGAACACTTATTCTTCGGGGTGTTTCTCTTGCTTTGGTGGTGACTTTCCTCTGAAACCACCAAGCTTTATGGGGACAAGATGCAACAGATACAATAAGACGAGATCCAGAATGGGATGAAGAAACAAGCACAAACACAAGAATTCTGATGAAATCTATTCCATGCTATTCACATGAAAAAAGAAAAATATATGTAGTGAGTCTATAATCGTATGCTCAGTATAGGAGAGAATATATTTGGCTAGGCATCAAACTTCCACTCACAATTTTACATCTGCCAAAGGTAAAAATTTTCCACAGCTTAGTTTCTCAAACTTTGCTTCAAACCTTTTTATCTCCACTACCCCTGTACTTCCAGCGACGAGTGCCGTAAACTGGCTTATAACCTTAAGACCTCTGGCCCTCGTGTTTCCTCACCATCTCTCTTGGGTGAGTCATCCAATCCAGTGGGTGGTAGGAGTATTCCTAGAAGTAATTCTTCACCCAGAGGGCCACAAAAGGGGCTGCAAACTACATGAAAATATTGCACCAAACTACATGTATTCCCAGTTCAACTTCCTCCTAGCCAGATCCAAAACATGCCTATCACTCAAATGCCAGGTGACAAACTGTGATCGGGACATTAGAGTAGAAAGAGATGATCTTGAGCGATTACATTTAAAATATCTTGCTTTCGCAAAATTTAGAAACACACATGATCATGTGAACACACTGGTAAGGCCCCTTGCAGAGCCTTCATTAGATTGCTGGAGACTGGCCACCAGTGTGGAATAGATCGTACTGTAGGAAAACAGAATTGGAAGAGAAGCAATCCAAGGACTAAGAGGATATTTGATGAGTCTAACAAGCTCTCTGGGTGTCCTTGTTTATTGGACAAGACTTGATTCAAAGCAGACACAAAGTAAGGGAAGAAGAGTAAAACAAGCATCTATGATGATTTTAATAAACCACAGTCTCCCAGTGAGACTGAGAGTGTCCCCCAAAAGTTGCCTCCACAATCCATTCTTATAAACAAAAACAAAAACAAAAACTTTGCAGAGCAATACAGTATACTTCAATAATTAAGATTAGCCTTTCGGCTTTTTTTTCCTCTCCGGGTGGTTGTTTCTTAACTTCCTGACATATGTATAATGGGCCACCTTGTAGAAAACCTAGCAGTATTATTTGTCGCATGCATTATTTTTAAGAGCCTGATATAGACTGGAAGGTTATTGTTGTTCTTCTTTTCCCTTCTTGTTAGCTCATCAAACTTTGCATGTCTAGTTTCAAGAAAGGCAGATTGGTTTTCCCCAAGAATTGAAAAAATAAATATGATCCCTCACCAAAAAACAGCGTGAGTTCCTTTTATTCCACTGGATAGTGACTGTACAGTTGATCCTTCAAAGGGAAATATCCGTTAATTTCACCACCAAAGGACACACAAGATTGGCCCCTTAAGATCTGATGCCTTCATTTATATGTCCTACATAAACAACTGCCTCTTTCCCTCCTGTTGCTACCTGAACTGGATGAGACAGAGTAGGGAGCTTGAGAATGCCTTGCTTCCTGAACACAGATACTCCACAAACACACCCCATGATCTTGCAGCCCTCTCCTATCCCCTAAGTCCAAACGCATAGCACAGGCTTTTCTGATAGTTGTAAGGTTGAAAAAAAAAAAAGCAATGCTTGCTTAGGGCTCCCTAACAAAATCACATCACAGATTCTTTTGACATAAAGCTAGTTCACAAAAGAAAGGGAACATGGACTTGAGTTGTGTGCCAGGAACATTGCATACATGCTTCATACATACCCTTGTGAGGTAAATACTATTTTCCATATTTTATAGATAAGGAAACAGAGGTTCAGAGAGATTAAGACATTTTCCTCAAGATTTTGCAGCTGTCAAGGGGGCAGGGGCAGTATTCCCAAATCTCGTGAAGTGGTATTACGGTGTAAAGTGGGGAAACCCTGGGCTTTGGGCCTGATTCCTGGTTCTGCACACAATAGCAGTGTGACCTGAGACGGATGATGCTGCCCCTTTCTTTATCATAAAACAGGGGTAAGAACAGCATCCACCTCAGAGGTGTTACAAAAGTTGAATGAGTGGTAGATGTAAAAGGCCAGCACTTAAAATATACACAGTAATTTTTGCTACTTTCCCTTCCTCTCAAGTTTCTTGGAGGCAGAGGCCACCCCTTTTCCATTATCTTCTATTTTCTTTTATCTTACACATACTCAGGCTTTAGCAAATACCTGTGGAAATGAGCCCTGCCATGTCCAGTACTTTCTGGTGATAGCTGACACAGTGTTTTCCATAACAACGCTAGGCATTACGCCCAAAATATCAAAACTTTCATTTCAACAGATTGGATGAAATACCTCACACGACAATGCAATTAAAGTAAGAAATGGATGGGAAAAGTGTTCTTGCAATTTTTTAAACCATCAGTTCCAGCATCTCCTGTTTATTAAAAAATAGTTTAAGCCAGTGGAATGTAAGGTGAAACAAACAATAATCAAGTTCTCAAACAAACATTCTGAGCAGCATCAAGCCTCTGAAACAGGCATGAATGTCTAGCATACAAGGAGTATATCCAATCCAATAAGATGATCCAGGGAAGCCTGGCTTCTCGGGTTCCAAACCAGCTGCTCAGAGACTAAGCACATGAATGCTAGAACCAGGCTCTAGCCATAAATGAAGTTTACGCTAGTATAAGAAACAGGGTTTGGCCTACAAATACACACTTTGGCAAGAATGGGTCCATTTCTCTCCACTTCAAACACCCTAGCCTAAGCCGTCATTACCTCTAGCCTAGAATTCTGCAGTAGATATCCTGCTCCCGCCCTTGACCTCTTTCATCTATTCTCACACTACAGCCAGGGAGAACTTTTAAAAATACAAATCAGGGCGCCTGCGTGGCTCAGTTCCTTAAGCGTCTGCCTTCGGCTCAGGTCAGGATCCCAGGGTCCCGGGACCGAGTCCCACATTGGGCTCCCTGCTCAGCGGAGACCTTGCTTCTCCCTCTGCCTCCACCTGCTGCTCCTCCTGCTTGTGTGTGCGCTTGCACTGTCTCTTTCTCTCTCTGTCAAATAAATAAATAAAATCTTTAAAAAAAAAAAAAAACACAACACAAATCAGACCATGCCAGGCCCCTGGTCTCCTATGGTTCTTAGAATCAAAACTAAACTCATAATGGTCTGGACGGCCTAATGAGATCTGGCTTCTGCTTACCTCTTTATTCAGTGAATGAATGAATTATAAAAAAGCGAATGAGACAGATACAGCAGTGACCACCTATCTGGATGAAGCCCAGGATGTCTTGCATAATACAAGTGACTGTTACTGTTCTCACTTAAAGTTTATGAAATGTCTTAAGCACACTGCAATGTGTGTAGAACAACAAAGGTAACCCAACTTCTGCGCTTCAAGAGCTATATTCCAGGAGTTAGTTTTCCAAACATGGAAGGGAAGGTAGGGCCTTTCTTGGCAATACATGCTTTATTCTCTTTCCTTCTTCAGATTAGACAGAGATAATGATGTATGGAGAACAGTGAGAAAGAAAACTAGGAATTCTAGGAAAAAGTAGATGTTGCTGCTGGGAAGAAGGTAGAGAGGGAAATCAGTAAAAACATCGGGAATGGGGCAGGGAGGTCAGGGAAAAGAAGAAGCAATGAAGAAGAAATAGGCTCTCTGTCTCTCCCTGCCTCAAATAGACATTTTACTAGGATTCATCTGAAAAAAATAGAAATCAAGGTGAGTCCCTGTGACCTCACACAGATCTGTGACCATGCAAGAATAGACTGCACTGTATGTTAATTATACTTGAATAAAAAACCATAATTAGTAGAAGTAATTTTTAAAATTTTTGTAAAGAATGCACTGCAGGAGCTAGAAGAATACATATGTATGCTCAGCTCTCTGGGTAGATGGACAACAGCTACAGCTGGATAATATTCTACCATTACTGTCTTCATCTCTATTTGTGAAAGTAATTTCCCATCAGCTCTCAAATTTCCGTAGACATCGACCGACAAGAGCATCACTGAATGAGCAAAGAAGTAAGAGATGAGTAAACCTTCTTCCATCCTTGCTATTCCTTTTCTCACAGATTTTGGAGTCCTTGACCACTAAGTGACAGAAGCAAGTTGTAGGCATTTTAGCTCTTTAAATAATCCCACTGTTCCTTCCTTTTTTAAACTACTAAATAAGTGTAAGTGTATGTATCATATACTGTCTTATCTCATTATTTAACTGGTTCAAGAACACCTTGTTTCACTTTATAAATTATAAGTTCCTTGAGAGTAGGAACTGTGTATCCCCTCTTTCATTTGTACCCCACAACACTCAGCACAGTGTCAGAAACACAGCAAGCATTCAAGGGAAACTCATTGCACTAAATATGATTCAACAATTTACTGTCTTAAAAAAATCCTCACTCAGGGGCATGAAAATTTGCAGTCTGACATTACAGAAGAAACTGAGAAAGAATCACAGCTAAAATATCAACACTAATTTCAATAAATCAATGTACTCAACTTCTTCATGTGTACAACTCGTCTACCAGAGCAAAAACCATTCTGATATCCCACGACGTGAGCAGTACTAATAATAGTTCATCCCATTGCCATGTAAACACTGAGGAGCTAGCCCATCGATAGATGTGTTGGGAAATGCTGATCCAATTCTAAAAATATCACTTCCTTTTCTCTTCAAGAAGCAATTTTCCAGGTTAATACAAATATGTAAGGAAAATACTAAGGCGCATCAAGGCCTCCCAGAAATCTTGTAGATTCATTAGCTGGATGCCCCAAGCCCTTCTCCCATTTGTGAGAACTGGACTAAGTTGTCACTGCCAATGATGATCTACTAAATCCTCAAAAATACAGCGAAGCTAAGACTGTGATGACCACTCCTTCCCCTTGGACCCATGGCAGGAATCATTAAATGATGGAATTCATTCCCCTGAGTCCAGACTTGGCCTCCGAACTTCTCTTGACCCAGCACCACAACCCAAGCAGCCTCAGTCAAGCACAGTGAAGACCTGAGATGAAGCCCTTTTCTGATATATAGGCTAGCGCCTTCAAATCTCCCATGAAGAGCTTCTGTAAAGACAAAACTCCAAATCAGTCTGTGAAATAGGTTACATTTATCTTCAGGGACACCTAAAACCTCTTTACAGGAGTCATCCCGTTGTTTCCATCATCCCCATCCCCAACAAATCCATCATTCTGTGATGTTTATGTCAATTCAAGCTGCCACAGTCCCATGCTATGTGCCCACCCCGGGCCTGCCTTCCAGAGACGTCATTATGTTCTCAGGACACTTCTTCCTCCAGCTTCCTTCTCTGTTAACACCTGAATGACTATGGTCCCACTTCTCCTGGACTGTTTTTTTTCTTAGTGCCATAGATAACTGCTTAGTTAGTCTGAAAACGCACCTACTGTGCTAATTCTCCAAAGGAGCAGGGCCCTTCTGGAAACAATGGCCTAAATGACACTAGTGGAGAAAATTTCAGCCCCATGTTAATTGGCTAGAAGAGAGATTTGAGAGCATGAGAGAGAAACTGCTCCCAGTCATACCTCCTTGATTTTCTCTCCATCCACTCAACAACACTTAACAATCAGTTACTGCCCTGGGTCTTTCTAAATGCATTTCAGCAAACCAACTTAACCACCATATAAGAACACAGCCCATAAAACACCTAATAATTCCCAAGAAAAGTTAAGGTAGCTTAACAAAGAAGTACCTGATTTCTGTGGACCCTTGGGCACATGCTAAGTGGAAGAGTTTGTTGGAACATCCCCCTCCACCCCCACTCCAAAATTTAAAATCCTGCCTCTATAAGCATTAACCTGGTATCTTCCAGAAGCTGAATAAATTAGGCATCCAATACCACTTAGGTTAAGTGGCTTAATGTTTTCATCAGACCTGAATAGGCCTAGACAACAAGGAGTGGGTGGGGATGATCATATATTTTCATTTCTTTCATGAGTCCTATTCTCTGTGGACTGGTTGTTTCTAAAGCTACACACAAAAAGCTTTAACTGCATGAGTAATTTTTGTTTTGTGGTACATTATTATTCACTTTCAATCATGCAAATCAAAAATGACTTAGAGGATTACAAGAGCGTAGCATAAAGTTTCTAATACAATTCAATGGCCCTTAAGTAAAAACATGAACACCATCAACTGCAGTTAGCCTGTGCAATGGCAGAAAACCATCAAGCCCTATTATGTGAAAATGCCAGAGAACTGCTTAGACAAGCTCCTCACCAAGCCTTTCCATTGCTCATATAATAGAGGATACTTAAGATCAAAATTCTAATGACATTAAATCAGTTTTCTGATTATAAAACATGCTTTTCAAGTTAGTTCAACATAGCATTCTCTGTCCTAGTACATAGATTAGAATAAATATAATAGTTACTTATAGGAGGAAGAAGCCACTTGCCAATCAAAATTGTATGTTCACACAATTGAAGCTAGAGAAAGTGAAGCTAGAGAAAGTTCTTAAGGCAAATTTACTAATGAAGAGTGATTTGAGAATTGAAAATACTTGAGACACATACCCCCTTCCTAGGTCATGGATCCTGTTTTATAACATACAATCCAGCTTCCTTATATATTTGTTCAACTGAAGTTTTGGAAAACCATTAGATTAAAGTTGGGTACATAGTAAGTCACAGAAAAATATCTGATGAATGAAGGAATGAATTCTTACATATACTAAAGAGTTCCAATAAATGTAGAAAACTTAGAGCCATAACATGGAGAACCATATCTCACTTTCTTCAAAAATGCTATTACTACTCTTCTTGTTAATTACTTAATTACTTAAAGCAATTTCTCTTTTTGAAATGTTTTAAGGCATTTATTTGCCCAGCAATGAACTAATGTGGGTTAAGAATGTGTGCATTTACACCACCTAGATATCGCATGTATTTTTTCCTATTTTCATAGATTTCATAAAACTCAAAGGTTGCATAATCCTGCCAGCATTATTAAGTCATTAGCAGACAAATATAAACACTCATGAGCTTTGTGTTTCAGTTCATTTCACATTCTGCTTCATAGCCCAACCAGGTTTCATAATGAAAATTTTCCTCAGCTGGCGACTCAAATACTTTATTTTTAAAATACAAATGATTTGACGAATATCACTGTGGCTTAGAAATGTTTTCCTCCCTGTTGGTCTCTGCCATGATCTCCTCTGGATATAGTTCAATTAGATGCCTTCTCACTTTTTCACAAGTAGCCTGTTTTTGTAAAAGTTTGAAAAACTTTGAAAAAGAACTATAAAACGTTTTCACTGTCAATAGAAAAAAAAAATGGATTGCTTGAGCCAGACACAGCTCCCTGTAGAGCTAACCTTTTGATCCTGGAGTCCTTTCATGCACTTAAGTCTTCTCTAGAGTCAATGGGAGTGTTGTGTGTGCAGGGGCAGCAGGATCAAGTTCAGTCAGTTCCGTCTCTTCTTTAGTACTCTGTAGCCAAGTGGGGTAGCCAGCTGAATCTGGTTTAGTTAAAAAGTTGGGGGGAAAAAAAAAACTTTCCTGATGCTTTGAAGTTTTTTGGGCAGTGTAATAATATCAGGATTTGTAGGAGGTTATTTTGCATAATCCTTAATAAGATATTCTTATGCCTTCAAAAAGTTAGTGGGATAAGAAAAGCAAGAACCTCCAGTACTCATTGGAAGTATTTTTTTAAAGTTCTGCGTAGAAATGACCCAAAATGCATTTCTGGAAGAGGTATAATTACAGGACTGCCCAACTGTGTGTCTACGCAGGAATGCGCCTAAAACTATTCCCGAAAGATGGATTTTTTAAAGAAAGATATAAACCCCCCCCCTTTTTTTTTAAAGAAAGAGATATAACATCCCTCAAAAAAGTGTCCAGAGAAAGTAGAATGGTGATTGCCAGGGCCTGGGGGGAGGGAAGATGGGGAGTTAGCGTTTAATGGGTACGGAGTTTTGCCAGATGAAAAAAGTTCTAAAGGTGGATGGTGGTGATGGTTGCACAACATGAATGTACTTAATGCCACTGACCCATACACTCAAAAATAGTTAAAATGGTAAATTTTATGTTATGTACATTTTAACCACAATGTAAAACTCTATGGAAAATATACATCTTTAGAGGTGTCTAAATGCTTATACTATTTGTATTCAGGAAAATTAGAACTCTGCTAACTGAACAATTCCTGCATGGTTTGCATTCAGTTGTTCATTTTTTTCCTTTAAATGAGTACAAAATGCTCTGATGAACACAAAGAAGGTTGCTGGAGGTTTCTGCCATTCGTAAATGGGTTAAGTATCCCTATGACTAATCCAACTACTTGAATTGAAACAGGCGCTCCTTCCTTTAGAATCCTTATCACCCAAACCCCACAAGTACTCACTGATGAGGACATTTTTCTGGGCAAGGCCGGAGGGCTGAGCAAGGTGACTCTGCATTGCCAAGTGGAAAAGGGGCTAGAGACAGGGTAGTACAGAGGCACGTCACAGAAGCCACAAAATCTCCCTGCTGGAAGCCTGTTCACTTTATTATTACCAAAAAACTGAGGTTCATTTTCCAGGATTTAGGCCTGGACATTAAGAATTTAAACTAACACCCTTGGACACAACCTACTGTTTTAAAAATAAGCGTTTTTTTATCACTTCGTGGAAGGGTACTAAAACCTCTGTAATTTATTGGTATTGGGAATTCAGAAGGAATTTAGGCAGCAGCAACTTGGGCCTGAAAAATAAAAATGCCTCACTGAAAAAGTGATGGTCCCAACACTAAATATGAGGTTAGGAATGACTTTCTCTCTGGTTGCGCGCACACACACACACACACACACATTTCAGAAGCATACTGAAGCTAAAACAGAAGAAAGGTGAGCATTGTGTTTAGTAGTTGGAAATGAAGTGTGTCATTTCAATATATATGAATAACTAATTTATCTTTTTCCCATTTTTTGGAATCCAGATATTGGACGACCTAATCTTTGCTCCAAATGACTATTATCTTTTAAAAAAAAATCTTTTTAAAACTTTAGTAGTGGTCCTCAGACAAAAAGATACTGTACTAAGAGGTAAAATCTCCAAATTATCTTCTTCGCTATCTCTAACAAATGAGAACCATGGCTCCACATGTTCACTTATCAATGTACTCAACTAAAGGAAGTATTTTGTTACCTGTTCAGAGTGTGTTTTAAAATTATAAAATTAAGTTACTTCAGCAGGACAAAATAGGTCTCTGGTGTTTCAAGAGAAAACCGCTGGACAAAGAACAGACAACGCATGGAAGAAATATGTAATGGCTAATAAATATGCAAAGAGATATTCAGCTTTGCTTGAATGTAAGCATTGGGGGAAAAAAAAGAAAGAAAGAAAGAAAAAACCCCGTATGGCAATTTTTCTATCAGAATGGCAAATTTTTAAAAACTCTGACACCAGTCAGAATGTAGAGGAAAATGTGTAAAACAGATACCTTTGTGTACTGTTGATGATAGTGTAAACTGATACTACTTGAGCATAAATTTACCAGCCTGGCAACTTTATCTCTGTCAAACTATTAAATATTTCTACGTTTGACCCAGCAATTCCACTTCTCAGAAGTTTCCTTAAACAGATCATTGCACATGTGAACAAAGAAGATGCAAAAAGATATTCATTGCAGTGCAACTTGTAATGGTGAAAAATTGGAAATAAATCATGTCCATTAATAGAAGATTAATTAAATGGATTATTGTTCATTTATTCATCGACAATTGGTCAATGGGCCTACTGAGTGCCAGGGCCTACTGAGTGCCAGGCAGTATTCTATATGCAGTATACATTAAGCATCCATTAAAATAATGATTTAGATCTATAGTTATTAACAGTTCATATAGTATTATCTCATTTATGTAAAAGTGCATGTGTATTTACTTATATATATTTATATGTGAATATGTATACATTGAGAGACATCTGTAAGGATGATCACCAGTGTGTTATCGTATTAACAGTGATCATCTCTGGGGCTTTTTTGTTGTTCATCTCTACACAGGATTCCCCCACTATCTGAAAGTAGAGCATGCCCATGAAACTTCTCATAAGCTGAAATGAAGCAAAGAAGCAATTAACATTAATTTACACAGAAGAATTTTTCAGCATTCCCAGACCCAACAAATTACTTCTCTTAGGCTTTCCTGACACTTTGGGACACATCTTGCTAATGGATGCACAAAATAAATCAAGATAAAGCACACACGTCCACAGACACAGTTCAAAGCTCTGGAGGCTTGATGTTGAGATGCTGAGCATAGTTCTGGGGAAGGAGCTTTGCGGAGCCGCTCTCACTTCTTGGGGTATGTACTACCTCCATGTGGCTGCAAAACGAATGCTGAACGCTATTTTCGCTTTTCACCTTTTTTCCTAAACACAAAAATCTTTTTCAGATTTCTTTCAGGTAGTGAAAACAGGTACTAGTGTAAGTCTTTCATAAAAGCAAAGTGGCATAAAGCAAACTTTCAAAACCTGGGGATACCTATACTTTTCTACGCTGTTTGACTATGTTTACAAGGTAAGTATATCACTTTTATAATCTAAAAATATCCGAGGTATATTCGTTTTGAAAGGATAAAAAAGAGAACCATTGGCACAATTTAATCATGTTAATATGCAGAAGAAAATACCAGACAGCCACAGAATTCCAGAAATCCAGCTGCAGTTCTAAGATGTAAGACACAAAAGCAGATGCTTGCCCACAAGGATGAGGTAAATAAAGATGAAGCACAACGGTTTCATAGAACTCAAGTGCACAGCGCAGCTGAATGTACTCTACTAAACTAGAAATCCAGGCCAGCAAAGTCCCCAAAGACTACAAAGCCTAAAAACTAATAATAATAAACATATCATACACAGGGCTTTTATATAACTTGGATGTTATTTGCGTTGAAATATTGACCTTTTAACAGTTTATAATGTTGCTTTTTAACTCTATATATCATTCTCTTTTCCTTTAAAAATGATTTCCCATGAACGTTCCCCATCCCTTTAATCCTACAAGATGGTTTTTAGTCTGAGCAGGTGCCAAATGCATAGCTTGGTTAAAAAGCTAAAATATTCTTAGCTTTCCCTAAATTATGACTATCTCAGCCAAAGTGTCAAGTGTATATCAATAGCACAATCATAATGCAAAATAATTCCTTTTCCTGCTATGAGTAGAATCAACAGGATGTGCATCATAAAGACAGATAGAGAAACCATAAGACAGAATGATAAACCAGAAGTCATGCTAGAAATTCTCTCATGATTCTATTGACGGCAAATATATGAATATCAGGCCAACATGAACAAGAGAATGTAAACATACAACCACATCAGGCCTTCGAACTGTTAGGAAAGAACATTCACAGAGCTCTCATTTAAATGCACTGAACAATTATTTAAAAGTCTGGGTTTCTATTGTGAGAGGTATACTAAGTATTCACCTTTGAATATAGTATAAGTGTTTGTTGTTATGTTGTTGTTTACTCTTACTGGATTAATTTACACTTTTATACCTTGTACTAGATGCATCATAAAGCATCAGCTTTCTCTGTATAAAACTTCTGCTCCAGGTGTTTAAGATGGAATCAAATCCCAGCAGGAAGCAAATACCTTGCTTTCACAGTTTTCACCATAAAAATTGAAAACGAAACTTGAAGACATTTGGTTGAGTCCAACAGAACAAACAAAGCAAGTACTGTAGTCTGGTGTCTTTTATTAGTCCAACTTCGAGCTCTGAACAGCGAGCTCCCTTGACCACACAGAAGTCTTAAGTGTGTGTGTATGTGTGTGTGTGCTTGCCTTGAACCCTACCAAGGACCCATAAGATGGATCAAACATTCTAGCTTTGCTCCTTCCAAAAGTTGTTTCAAGGAATCAGGATAATCTGCAAGTAGATTTTTAAAAGCAGAAAAAATATTCTGTAACATATGACCTTTCTGATGAGAGAGAAGGCATATAACAGACTATTGACCAAATCCGAGCTTCAAGCTGCCATTGTTAAGCAAAGCTGAAAGACCTGCTGACTTAACTATTGTGAACCTGGGCCAGAAGCATCAAGCTCTCTCCAGTGTCTTGCCCTTACTCACCCATTTGTTATATTCTTCAGATGAAAATTCCAACTTCAAGCAGTCTAAGGGTGTTCCTAAGAATAAATCAGGTTTTATAGACCTGAATATCTTGTAAGAACAAAGAAAATTTAGGAAGCCCTAAAAATATCGGACTAACTATTAATTTTTTGGACATTCACCAGGTTAATATAAATAGGTCTGGTTACCCCTATTGGGGAAAGGAAAGGTAAGAGTTTAGGTTTCTGGGCTTTACATTAATAGTTCAAAGCTAGAGAGTAGGGTGGGAGATTGAGCATAAGTCCCTTCCTTGCCTGCCAAAGCACGTCCTTGCTGCAGTTGCTTCCCTATGAATCTTTGTGAATGGAACATTAAAGGAAATGACTAAAAGAGAAAGAATACACCATGTTCATTAGTCTGATGCTGCAGAGTAAAAAGTTACTTTCATTCTCTTTAATGACATTTTTGTAGAATGATGTCAGAAGTAAAGTTTAAAACAGTTTTAATCTCAAAACTTCTTAGAATAGTTGAAAGAGAAAAACCTCTAAAAACTGCAGTAGTATAATCTCTCATCTTAACTGCTCAGAAACAAAGTTTACATTTGGTTTAGTGTGTGTGTGTGTGTGTGTGTGTTTTCATAATCAGCAATTAGTATTAAATCAACCCCTTCTTGTAATTCTATTGCAATAATCATGTTTAAAGCAACCAAAAATATTGTATTGGCCAGTATCCAAAGTTTTATACTTAAAACAATACTTAAATATTGTCAAAGCTCTTGGGTGGTGTCTAAATGCTGAACTAAATTTGAAAAAAAAAAAAAGTTCAGTTCAGTTGAAAGTATTGTACTAACAGCATATTTAACAAAAATAACACACTGAGTTATTTTTAAAAATGTAAATTCTTGTGGTATTATTAACAATTACATACTTATTACTGTTATGGCAATATAAATTGGGGATTATTAATAAGGTTAGAAAAACTTCCACTAAATGGTCTCTCCAAAATTCTAGTCATGTCCAAAATCCTGTAATTGTAATTACTTTATTAATACGCACTAAGTGGAACACTCCTTCAGAGATATATACATGCTTCTATATATCAAATCTTAAAGGAAGAAGCAGTTCTCATGAACACATAGAAGCTATACTACTGAAGAAAAAAACTATTTGAGGCTCTAAAAAAAGAGAAATTACAAGGGCCCTTCACACTTCATAGACCTTACTCTTATTCACTCAGAATTCTTTAAAGAGTGCCTATGTATGTTCTAGCCTGTGACAAGGCCATATTCTTTATCTCCTATCCACCGCTACCCCAATCACTACTTCCCACCATACAATTAAAAATTGAGCCCATGGCAAAGTGAACAGTGGCTCAGCTGCTGCTAAAACAGCTGAAGGCATGAACTAACCTGGCACTTAGTACCTTGTCAAACTGAGGTCCAGTTGGTTTGGTGTAGACTCAAAGGACCAGCAAAGAGATTCCATAGGCCATCTGGTTGACCCTCCATTCTGTTAAGCAAGGGTCCACCTATCTAAACCATTCCTCCCACATCAGTTTCTGTCTTATTTCCAAACATCTCCAGAAAAAGAGATTCCATAATAATCCATTCCAATGCTTCACAAACCTCACTTTTTTGGGGAAATTCTTCCCTATGTTCAACGTAGCTCCACCTCTGCTGAAATTAAAGACCATTTCCTTTTGTTCTCTTCTCAGCAGCAAGGAAAACAGCTGGTTACCGGTCTCCATACAATAACCCTTCATACACTTGAAAACTTTTATTAAGCCACCCACCAGTTTCCTTCTTCCAACCAGAATAATCTCAGTTCCTTTAACCTTCATAAATCCTATTTTTCTAACCTTTTGATCAATTTTTTTCTTTCCTATGTAATAGCCCTGGACCACTAAACATGAAATCCATGATGTTAAGGTATTAAAGTGGACTGGAGAGACAGTTTTGAGGACGGTTAAACAGGGATGGTGAGATGGGGTAACAGAACACTGGAAAAAGATATACCGAAATTAACGCATGAAACCAAGATAGTCTTGGAAACTTAAGTCTTAGTTGTTCTAAATTTTTCCCCAATTTCTTGCAGAGCCCTTGTGTTTTCAAGACTAGCATTGGATAGCATTACATTCAGCTGCAAGTTTTGTGAACATCAATCTTGCCCAACACTTGGAAAACATGCTGTCCAAGGCACCCTTCAGTATAATTTTAGACTGCAATAAAACAACTAGATAATATCAATATTGGCTGACTCAGAAGAATGCAAATCTCCAGTAACTCATCAGCTAATAAATGCTGAATGCAAATGTTAAAGTCACACACCAAGACACATGGTTTGACTCTATTCCAAGATTTCAACAAGACATAGAGCATAATCAATGCCTGAGAAGAACATTCCTTGTCCTGAGATGGTCAGATGTGCCTTGTATTATTTATCTAAACCCCACGGGATTGAAAGCCCTGCAAATGTCAGTGTTTCTTAGAGCACGCTGGGTTCCTGTGCCTCAAAGGATGTGCCACACAAAATACACCAAGAGTTTTCTTTACAAGTTTTTTTTCAATCTTTATTAAATAAGAATCCAAGAATAAATGCATTCAGATGTATGAAGTTTAACTGTTTACTCTAGATTACGACAAGAGTAAAAAAAAGAGGAAAGAAAGAAAGAAAGAAAGAAAGAAAGAAAGAAAGAAAGAAGGAAAGAAAAAGAAAGGAAGGAAGGAAGGAAGGAAGGAAGGAAGGAAGGAAGGAAGGAAGGAAGGAAGGAAAGGAAAGAAAGAAAGAAAGAAAGAAAGAAAGAAAGAAAGAAAGAAGGAAAAAGGGTTTTGCAAGATTGAAGATGAACCCTTCCCTAGTTTGTGGCCTCAGTAAGGCTAAATACTGATTAGATATACGTTGGCAAGATGCCGCTTCTATTATGTCAATTTTCACAAAGACAAAGTAGGGTGTTTTACAAGTCCTCGTTACTTAAATACCACAATTCAGCCTCGGAACTTTTTTTTCTTACATCATACTTTTTCCCAAATATATGTGGTTAAGTTTGTATTTGTCAACTGTAGGTTAAATTCTATTCTTAAGGACCAAGGCAGGGTGCCTTAAAAGTTATATGCGTGTTCCTGAATACATTTGTGAACTGTATGTATGAATGTGTATTCGGAATGTGTCTTTAATTTACCAACCGGTTGTGTGGACAAGTTGGTCTTTCACTGATTGAAAATGTACTGAGCTACTTATCAAAAACAAATTGCTGCCATCTGTGAAATAAATGACTAAAGATATTACTACCATAATGAAATTCAGGAATCAAGATCGATGGGGAGATGAATAGTTTTAATATCCAAATTTAACATTTGTTTCTCCCTTCGAAACTCTGCATACTGAAAGAAGGTTCAGATGCTAACTGAAAAGACGGGCCCTTACCTCCTGCAGTGAAGCCAGGGGTAATGTTCTCCACAGGCTTAAGGCATTTGCATTGTAATGCAGAATCCAGGAATGCCAGATGTGGGGTGGGCTTCTTTTGTGTGTCTTCCAGCCTGACTCCCCTGACACCTACCACTGAAAATTTAAGTGGGTAGCACAGAACCTGACATATAATCTCATTCAATAAATATTCACTGAATATACGAATAGGGAAAACAAGGTCGTAAATTCTAGATCATATCTTAGTGGTACCAACATTTTGCTAGAGCTGGAGAAACTCAAGCAAAGAGGAATAAAAAGGCTTGTCTGTATGGCATAAGCTGAGCTAAGTGGTCAGGTATTCTTTTTAACCAGGTGTATTTTGACCACCTGACTTTACGAGGATGGAATATTAGGACCACAAACTGCAATGTGGTCACACCACTGTTTATTAGATTGCCTATATTGTCATGATTGACGATACCTGCCCAGAGAAATCCAGGCTATTAATTAATTCAGGGCCAAGAATCAAACACAAGCATCCTGGTCGAGTGTTGAACCTGCTCCCCATTACACCACGATCTGAATTCCTTAGTGAGTAGTTATTGCTACATTCCATTGTCATAAACTGAGCCCCCACAGTAGAGTGCTATATTAAAATTGTGTTGGCTGTATTTCAAAACATCGCCTATTTGGAAGCACTTTCCTCAGAAAAAGGCATAGCAATAACTTCGGTCTATCTCTAGAGTCTCAAATCTAAAGATCAGAAAACCATTCAACTAAAATGTAACACATGACTTTTCTTTAAAGACTGGATGAAACTTTGGTTACAATTCACTAAAATCAAAGTGTTAAAGAGTGTTATTCAATAAGGCTAACACATGGTTACCTTTATTGTTATGTGCTTAAGAAAAGGCTTTGAACCTTGGTCATTTTAACCTCTGTTGTATTTAAATTGCCATTTGTCACACTGAATCTTCATTTGTCCCTTTTTCCCTCCTCCAACAGTTCCCCTTCCCCCTAGGGTAAGGCACCCTACCCTCCAATCTTGGACTCCCTACACCTCCTCACTTATGAGGATTTTTAGAAGCTCAACCAAACAAGACTCTAATTACTGGAATATAAATGACAGTATTCTTTAATATGTTATCATTACTAAAGGGCTTTATATTTCAATAGGAGAGAAAATCTAAGCAAGCCAGTTTGAAAGTTAAAGGAAGAAATATGTAAATTATTAATATCTGAGTTCATCACACTAAAGAAAAATTTAAATCTTGTATATTAGAACTTAAAATTCCCAAGGGTCCTTTACAAAGTTTCACCAGAGGAATCAAAGGTGATCAAGGCACCAGAGAATCTGAATTACAGTTCACCCTTAAACAACAAGGTTTGAACTGCACAGGTCTACTATACATGGATATTTTCAATAAATCCAGTACAGCACTATAAATGTATTTTTCCTTATGATTTTCTTAATAACATTTCCTTCTCTCTAGCTTACTTTATTGTAAGAATATAGTATAATACACATAACATACAAAATATGTCTTAATCAACTATTTATGTTAACAATAAAGCTTCTGGCCAACAGTAGGCTAGTAGTGATAAATTTGGTGGCAGGGGAGTCAAAAGTTACACATGGATTTTTGACTATGTGTGTGGGGGGAGGGTCAGGGCCCCTAACCCCTGGATTGTTCAAGGGTCAACTGCACTTTTCTTCCCTATGCTTTGAAATGAATGTCCTAGACTAGAATTGAGGTAAAAATTGGTGCAATAATGATGAAAATTTTGCCTTAAATTTTGGCTAGTTCAAAGTTGTAAAAGGGCAGGACAGAGCTTCTCTTACATGGCATGCTGGGATGTAAACCAGGCTAACCTTTCTGTAGGAAAACTGGCAATACGTACCAAGAGTCACATGTATATAACATTTCACCCAGTCATTTTACATCTAAAAATTTATCCTAGGGAAATAAACAAACATGCACCCAAAGATTTGGACAAAATATTTATGCAACAAGTTTAAAAGCAAAATAAAATAATTTCAAATCAACCACAATGTCCAGCAGTAGGAGATAATTACATAGAAACAAGCATCCATGGATGGGATCACCGTGTAGACACTGAGGTGAGACAACTCTGGCTGAGTACACGGACTAGAAAATACCCACCCAGTGATGCTACCTAAAGAATCCCGTAGTAGAAAGTGGTATGAATGAAATGACCCCATTTAAAGGAAACACTCTCACATCACAGATAGTCGTATACATTTACATACTTCCATTTTTTTTTAATGACCATTAAATATATACCCTAAGCTTTAAATGGAGTCACCTCCAATGAATGTGACTGAGAATGAGTGAGGTCACAGTGCGTGGAGAGAAAGTTTAATTTTCAGCTTTATAAAACTAATTATTGCTTAAATCTTTAAACTCAGCAAGTATCTGCCTTATAGTTCAAAAACAAAAATAAAAAGCTTTAAAAAATCATGTTTGAGAATAAGGACATGGGAAGCAACTCAGTATTTTCTCAAGTGAAAAAGAAAAACATGACACAACATAGCTCCAACCAATATGATCCCAACTCTGTAAAAAAAAATAAATCATATATGGTGTAGAACATAAGAGAAATATAGTCAAAGGAATGAAAATACCTCCACTATTACCGGTTAGTTCTAAATGATAAGATAAAGATTACTTTTTTCTTTTTTTCTGAATTTCATCAATTTTCTGCAATGAACACAGATTATTAGTATAAGAGAGAAGAACAGTAAATATTATTCTTAATACATTAAACTTTTTAATTGTCAGTTCAATAAGTTAATGGTATTTGTATTTCTAACGTTAAGACTTACACTTTCTACCAACATTGACATTCATTTTAATTTCACAATGTTACTCTGAAGCTTGAGATGTCAAATTTCTACAGATGACTATCCTTTGCGCTTACTAGGATGTGCACGTACTAACAGACTTGAAATGTTAGATGAAAGAAGGGACTTTATATAGCAGACTGATGCAGCTGATGAAACTGAGGTCCAAAGAGTTAAAGCGGTTTTCCAAAAGCTCAAATCTTTTCATTTAACGGAAGAGCTGAGACGAGAATTGATTCTCCCAGTCCGGTGTTTTTCCATGACATGATGCTGCTATGTTTTGGAAGAGAATCAGCGAAACCACAACAAAAATAGCACTTTGAGAAATGTACAGCAAAATGGCAAATGGACAAAATTTGTATGTAGCTTCACAGAGAATTGTTAAATTCAGCAAAATACCAGATTCCACTCTCAAAAAAACCAATTGGCCTTTCAGAGAAGTCTATCTAAAGAAATGACTAGATTGTACCTAGAAGGAATCTTAAAGAAACTTGATTTTTATTTTAATAGTAACACAATTCAAAGCTTAAATGAAAACATCTGGTTTCACTTTCTTTACTGATTATGATGGCTAGAGATTCTGAGACATCAAGCATGACTCTGTTATTTAATATGCAAATAAAATTTTTGGCTTGAGTGTAAATCTTACACTTTCAGTTGTGCCCCTTGCAGCTAATTATTTTTTTATATTCCCTCCTGGATCCAAAAAACCTTGAGGTAGAGTCATTCATTAAGAAATGCATCCTTCCCACAAAATGCCTACAGGCACAATTCCCCTGAAAAAGTGGGGAAAAAGTAGACCCTAATTAATTAGAATCTAGATCACTGGGATAATTGCCAATTCTGTTTTTGTTTTTGTTTTCTACCCTTCCCCAAAGGTTGTGACCCAAATCCAAGGATGAAAGACCAAATGGGGTTTTGAGAGGGAGGTGACCACATGGCAAAGGGATCGATTTCTATTGCAGCTATGAAGCAGAACATTTATTATGAAACAAGTACTGTGCTAAGTGATTGTCAAAGACTACCAAGGTCAGATGAGAAACCTGAGTTGTTCACAGTGGGAGTAGACCCCCAGAACTGTTCTCACACTACCTAGCTCTCTCTCAGCACCCTCTACACATAAATACACACATACACACCAAAACAAACAAACAAAAACATCCATAACATTCAGTTCTCTCATTAATCAGATAAGTTTGATAGAACAGAGTATTAGGTACTTTTACCCTTGCTAATGGAAACTTTGTTTGGGCTCTGTGTTTCATAATGTCAAACATGTAATTCTGGATCTCAACAGTGAACTATTTCTGGGACTTGTCACAATACATCCTCAAGCTCAAGGGGCTTGGACCTATCTTTTCCTCACAGGGTTCTCTCTTAGTTGGGAACTATGCAAATACCTTCACTGGTACAGGGTACCAGAGTGTGGTGTGTATTCGTTCATGTCAGGCAATGTAACATTTCAGAAAATGGAGGACTGGAACCCTTCTCTGTCAGTGTTTATTTCCTCAGACCTGGATATAAGTTGATAATTCCATCTGAACCAGAAGGAGACACTGAGGAGAGAAACCCGGTAACAGGGTACAAATATATACCTTTCCACAGTCAAATGTCATAATTTCACTTCACAATATCCCTAAATTTGAAGTGGAGGAGGCAAAATCCAGAATATTCCTTCATTTATTTAAGCAAGCAGAAAATAAAGCAATGGGGAAAAAGAAATGACACACAAATCACAATTAACTACCATTTAACTTTTTAGAAATAAATAAATAGACTAGCCAGTTCACATAGCTGGAATTTTTTAAAATATGTTACGCAACCTACTTTAATGAGAGAGGGCAAATGAATAACATTCAAAGTGGTAGCAGGATATTCAAATAGGCAACTGCCAAGTTATACCACTAAATTGGTATCTTTTAAGCCCAGTCCCCACAGGTTCACGTCTAATGCTATATAGTAACAACAGCTGTTTACAACACACCAAAGGTCACAGTAGTAACTGCGATATATTAAAATACCTACCAAATAAATCAACTAGATTAAATTCTACTTAGTATAGTCATACTAACCAATATGTCTCATAGTTTTCTCATATTTTAATTGATTGTAAACTGACAAGCCACATGTGATAACACAGTCCAGCTAGTCAAAAAAAAAAGCCCAGTCCTGAACATTTAAAACCACACCTGTTCTATTTACTACAAGTATGACAAGTAAAACAGAAACAGAGACAGAGCTACAGTGACAATTCAGGAAGCTATAAACACTGCACTGTTTCATCATCTGATATTACATATTGATATATTTAAGCACGTCCAAATTTTTACATCAGTCCAGATCTCACATCCCTAAATAGACATAAACTATGTTCTAAGTTCAGAAGTCAACTTGGTTTCTCTCATCCTAGCTTCCTGAATATTCTGACCACTGCCCTACCACCACCTCCCTCCACCACACATACTTTTTTACCATCTGAGACACTACAAAGTAAGGGAAAGAAAGGAGAAAGAAAAAGAAGTCTCATGACTTCTGAAATTGGAAAGGGAAGCTACGTTTTGAAAAGAAGAAAGAAAATGACAGTTTTGCTTAATTCTAGTATCGAATACTATTGCTTGATTATTCTTTTTAAGATACGCTAGTTCTTTTTAGCCATTTCTTTATTTACTTAATTTATAAGAAGTGAAATTGTAATGTAAAGAAACTTCTTCCACACACAAATATCACTTGGCCCTTGGCACCTGACAACATCCTGCCCCACTCTAAATCATAGCTTGCATGATAAGGCCTTCCTTTGTGTGCTTAAATACTAGGAACCAAAATGCTAAAATGAGGAACGTAGGGGCATCTGGGTGGCTCACTCATTAAGCATCTGCCTTCGGCTGCCAGGTCAGGATCCCAGGGTCCTGGGATCGAGCCCCGCATTGGGTTCCCTGCTCGGCAGGAAGCCTGCTTCTCCCTCTCCCACTTCCCCTGCTTGTGTTCCCTCTCTCTCTCTGTGTCTCTCTCTGTCAAATAAATAAAATCTTTTTTTTTTAAATGAGCCTAACACAACTGAACTGGGGAAAACACAAAGTAGAAATTTATCCCCCTTAGAAAAATAAGTAAAATATATGTTAAGGAAATGGGTAATTCGGGGAACCAGAGTATTTAAACAAATTCCCAGATGTTTGTGCTGCTGTCTGAACATTTTAAAAAGGAAACAGTTTTTCATTACTTCATGAATCCTCCTTCGTTGTGAAGACAATTTCAAAGCCCCCCGCATTCAAAAGAGAAAGCCTCAAACATGTCAGGGTCCCACTGTGTCTTGGGCACCATGAATGTTCCAGAAACCCACAGAAACAGCTCAGGCCTGAAAACACATCTGATTTTGACCTCCCAACATCCCAATCTGTGTTTGTATAATTCATGATTAAAATAGATTTATGAAGCTCGGGTAATATCCCATTTCATATTTCCCCAGTCAGTATTTCAAAATAATTAAATCAGCAGTCATTTTAGCATCAATACATGGATAGGATGACCATAAGTCCCCACACCTTCCTCTGGACATCACATGTCTTCATTGGAACGCTTTAACTACCTCTGGCAGTGCCAATAAATGTGGTTAAAAATCAAGCAGGAAATGTCCGAATGTGCACATTCAGCTACATGATTTTCACTAAGACTCAAAAGAAATTCTCAAACAATTTTCACCGAATTTGGCTTGCCTTTCTTGCCTGTAAATTGCAATACTGCCAAGTTACAAATTAAAGATTCTGCCAATTTTTCAATTTTGTGAGCAAAGAAAGAAAAAGCGTACTTTCCCTAAACGGATAAAGTGTGTGTGTGTGTGTGTGTGTGTGTGTGTGTGTGTGTGTGTTAACACTTGGTTGTAACAGTATACTATAACAACATATGGAACTTTTATTTAAATTTTCCAAAATAACACACACACACACACACACACACACACACACACACCGTATACAGATCATGAAAAAAAAATGTTAAATCCAGATTGAACTGAGAGGGACTAGAAGAGATGTTTTTGTAGCTCTAAATACTAATATCCACAACCATTAGTGCTACAATTTAGGCAGACAATTTACCACCCTTCTAGATCTTTATTCTAATGTAACTCATATCACAAAAGTGACTAGTTTCAGCCTCCACACAAATAAATTTAACTTCTGAAAAAGTCCCCAAAGCAAATTTACAGCCAAAGAAAGACTCATTCCAGCCGGGGTGGTGGCCATGGTGCAGGGGTGCTTCTAGGGTAAGGTCTCCTCGAGGCCTGAGAATGAGGTCTGAAATCAAGAAGGAAATATACTCAAAATGTCCTGCAGGCATTAAGAGTGGCAGCCATGGAGCCAGCTAATCAGTCTTCCTCAGACTTTGCTGTTTTTTAAGAAAAACAAAATACTGAGATAGACTTTTAATGGTAAATGCTGGAAAATATCTACTCCCAAACCTTAAGTACCCTCTCCTCCTTCCCAAAGCTAGGAGAGTGGTGCACTCCCTGTCAAATACTGAACATTAAGAGCCAGAATGTCATTGCAGGTGAAAAGTAAAGCTCTGGTGTGAGAAGCAAGGCTTGCATCCATCCACGGCACGAGGAGGCCTCACTGCAACCATTCTGGAGGGCAGTTTGGCTACATGTGTCAAACCGGATGTTCTGGAGTTGAGTGACATCCACTAATAGTTTTAAATGAACCATGGGTGAAACTATTCACCAAAATGTTCTCCCATTTAATGTGTTATATTTTACGTCACCTATATCTGCTTTGAAGACTTCCCGTCAACCTTTCCCACCCCTTGGCACACACACTCTCTAAGCGGGTTTGGATTCTTAACTTTCACTGGTAGAGTATAACCTCATCCCTGCGCACACTGTCAGGGGCTGGGGGGCTGTTTTTCTCTGGGCCACTTGACTGTAATCAAGTGGTCTAGGTCCTTTCTTCAAATGCTAATCTAGGCAGACTTCAAAAAAACTATTGGAAAATTTGTTTAAAATGGAGAGTAATGGGGGCACCTGGCTCAGTCAGTAGAAGCGTGTAACTCTTGATCTTGGGGTAGTGAGTTTAAGCCCCACACTGGGCATAGAAATTAATTTAAAAATATTTGGAGGGGAGGGGCAGAGGAAAAAGAGAATCTTAAGTAGGCTCCCTGTCCAGTGCACAGAGCCCAACAGGGGCTCAGTGTCACAACCTTGACATCATGACCTGAGCCGAAATGAAGAGTTGGACACTTAACTGATGGAGCCACCCAGGCACCCCAATTAAAAAAAAAAAAATTAATAAAATAAAATGGAGAGCAAAGCCGCACCTCCAGAAAATCTGACTATACAAGAGGGAGGTATGATTCTAACAAGCTGCTTAAGTGTTTCCTACCTTGAGAAACAATGTTTCAGGAGACAAAAGTCTAGCCTGGGCAAGGGAGGCTCAGAATGCTGTTGGATCTCAAGAGACCTTAGGCTTCTGTTATAGCACATTTTCATAATTTACCTGTTTGTATGTCTCTTTCACCCACTAGACTTGAAGCTCCTTTTGGACAAGGAACTTCCCTGATCTCTGTATCTACAGGCTCAGTACAATTTTACTACATCCAGTAAGTGTTTGGCATTGAATAATTAACAAAACAAAGAACAATAATAATTCATCAGAATCTGATCCGACTGGACTAGAAGTTCTTTCCCATCAATAGATTGTTAAAATAAACCTGTCATTAGAGTTCATATGCTTTTTATCCTGTGATATTAAATTAAGCTAAACAATTGCTTTTGGGTTTTAACAGTGCTCCATCAGGTAAACAGGATAAGAATAACTATCTGTTTTAGTTGAGAAAACAGGACAAGGAGGGATAAAATGACTAACAAGTACTCACAATTTTTAGTGTCTGCATAATCAAGGATACCTAATGGAGTAGTGGAAAAGCGTAGTCTGTATTGCTGGGTTTGAATTGGAGCTCTGCCATTCACTAGTGTGATCTTGAACAAGTTATTTAAATTTTCTGAGCCTCCGCTATTTGTGTATGTACTGTATATACAGGGACAGACAGCAGCTTTGTCTGAAAGATTAAATGAGTCTCAGAGAGTGTTTAGCACATAGCAGGAGCTGAAAGAGAAATTAATCACATTGTGTGGATTCAACTTGATTAAAAACATTCCTCGTGTTCTAATTATTGGGATCCCCTTGAGAATTTTAATATTCTCAACTCTAAAATATAATGTATAGGGATACTATAACTTCACCCAACCCTATATTTTCCAGAAGGATTCAAAGTCTCAAATGTGAATTCTCTTACCCCCATTTTCTTTTTTAGGATCATCACCCTCTGGCTGGGAACAGACTCCGTGAGAAGAGTGAAGAGAAAACAGACTTGGAGTCAGATAGCTCAGCCATTTACTTGCCAAGTGACCTTGCATAAACACACTGAGCCTCAGTTTCCTAATCTGTAGAATGGAAATAAAAACACCTACTTCATGGAGCTGTTATCAGGGTTAGAAAAGGCAATATATATGAAACATCGATGTCACACAGCAGGTGCTCAATGAATTGTTCCCTCCTGCCCCTACAGACAACACTACGAAGGAATTCAGTAGCTCTAGTTAAAGATTGGTATCTAGGTATTTTCATACTTAATAACTGTGACATCACACCAACACTTTTTAAGTCTAATTAGTTGCAAGACCTTTCTTACGTCTCTCTGAAACAGAGTTACTAGCTGATAGCACGCCTAAGACTCACAAACGTTGTGAAGACTCCAACATTTCCAGAGAGGATAAGGGCTGTGTCAACCCACAAAGGCTTTCTCTTTCCTAGGAATGTTCTCTGGGGTTTCCCCATGGGACTTCCCTGCGCTACCTTGAACTAAATGCCCCACCCCTACGACCTGGCCTCCTGAGAATTTAAAGCCTGCCTTGTCTGCTGCCCTTTATATTCCAGGATGCTAACCATCTTGTATTTATTTCTCCATATCTTCCATTGGATTTGAGGACAGGACAGTGTCTTCTTCACTGTCTAAGGTTTAGTCTCAAATACAATTCTCTAATTGCAGTATTTTCACAAAGTTTTCTGCTAGATGGTTCTCTTAAAATTAGTTTTTTGTTTTCTTCTTTCAGAGGCCTGAAGTGTCAGTCATCTAGGTATAACAGGGATAGATGCATTTCATTTATTTATATGTGCCTCAGCAGGTCCTAGAATGGAAATACCGACTCCCTTAATAAAATGAAAGTGAATCCTTCTTAGCACCAGAAGAAAAACCTGGGAAGCATCTGACCTACTGTAGCACCACAGCCTCCTCAGCTTTATTTTCGGGGCCACCCACTACTCTGAAGGCCTTACCCTTTAAACTCCTCGCCTGGATCCAGGCCAATCACCTCAGTCTATCTCTCTACTCCCTCACCCAGTCCTCTAACCACAATATTCCAGGGTTGTTGACCTTGTAAATAGGCCCAAATAACCATGCTCACTTCACCATGGATGTGTCCATGTATCTCTTTTCAAAGCATATTTTAATTGCCTGGTTTTTTTTTCTCTATATAAAGAAAATTAGATTGTAAGCTCTGTGAGGACAGGAATGATCTTGTTCACTGTCCCATTCCTGTGCCTGACACGCAGTAGTCTCTCCATAAATATCTGTTAAGTGAATGATTTCCTTTTGCAAGATTTTTCAAAACCACTTGACTAAAGAGTAAACGGAAAACAAATGGAAAGAATCTTAAAATACAGTACAAGAAACTTAGCCAGTAACATACAGATTTCTGACAGTAACATAGTCTCTGGAAGCTTCAGCCTTGTGCCATTCACCTTTGGACTGGGCATATCCACCTTGTCTCTTTAGGCAAGGCAACTAAACTCCCCATAGTGAGAGAGGGACCCTAACCACCCCAAGTCCTCCACACACACTCAGATCCTGTCTCTTGGTCATTTTCAGGCCCTCCTTCAATCCCTCCCAAGTCTGCGGATAGACCTTCCTGTCAGACTAGTCCTGCTGGGAAGCCCACCTCCTCAGCTCAGTGCAGGATCCCCCCCTAGCAAGCCCAGGAGTGTGGAGAACACACAATGTCCCAAGAAGGAGGCACACACACGAACAGGGGATGAATCCTTCCCAGGCCTATAACCCACCTTTTGTCTTTGTGACCACCTCACTTGAGGAAAAGAAAATAGTCCCAAAATTCATTTCTACAAGCAAAAATACCTATAAGATCCTAGGAGAACAGTCAGCCCTGAGTTCATTGATTGCAGATTTGGGAAACTTGTGTAGTTCTCTTCCGGTGAAAGAAGAAACCTGACTCTGAGCTAACCCCTGCCCAGAGGCCGCTGGGGCCTGGAAATACCCTTGTGGATTCGGCGTCTAGGCCAACGTCTGGGAGTTCCCTGCCATCAGGCCATCTGCACAGACCCGCGCTGAGCGTTTGACGGGGCCCAACTGTATGACCTGTGGCCAGACTGCGTGTGACAGCCATGAGGCGAAGGCCGCTGCACCCCCTTGACCGGGAGACACTCCTGGTCGCTGCAGCGAGGCCCACCTTTCCTGCTCACAGCTACCGGGGTCCTTCGACCCTCACCCCGCGTGCCCCTGCTAACCGCGGACGCAGCAAGATCGCTGACGAGAACAGAGTTCGTTCCTGCCCCTTATCCCTTCCCCGCCACACTTGCCTGCGCCTCGAAGCTCGCGAAATGGTTCCCCCTGCGTGCCCCTCGCTCCAAGCCGAGGCTGAAAGCGCCTCGGCCTTCGCTGCTGCGCCAGCCCCGCGTGGGCTTCCCGCGGCCGCCGCTCCCCAGTGCCCTGGGCTCGGTGCGCGACGCCGTCCGCGCTGCCCGGCTGCAGACAGCGTCGTTCGGTGCTGGGCCTGCCGGGACCCCTGACCTCCAGACCGGAAAGCCCTGGGGTTGCTCCTGGGCCGCGGGGGTGGGGAGGAGGTCCGGGGCTCACTTCAAGTCTCAGTTTGCAAAAATGGTAACATGCTCTAGTCGCACTGATGCCAGGACCCCCACGAAAGGCAAGCAAGTGATTCTGCGGGCCCCTCAGGTGTGGCGTCGTTTGCTCAAACTTTGGTAATCCACTCCTTTTGCGCTGTAGGAAGGATTTTGAGGGGCTAGGGCTGAGCCCCAGACAGCAGCTCCCAGCTGGACCCGGATTTTCCCCCCCCTCACTTCTGATCTAGATCCGCGGCTCTGACCTGACGGTGACCTCCGCGTCCCGCCTCCGGCTCCGCACGAGCGGGCCCCCGGTGCGAGACTCTGGAGGAGCTGCACTCGCACCCGGGGCTTGCAGACCACTGGAGTGGAGGGCGGGGAGAAATTTATATATGCTCATGTATGGTGTAGTTTTCCAGAACGACCTAATAGATCGCAAAAGCAAAGTCCTGGTCCCAAAGCCACCACTGAGCCCCCTCGTCCTCTCCACAGATCCCCCAAGGGTGCTTGTCCTGAGAGAAGATATTAGCGCCCCAAGTTTTCCTCACGTACGGCGCTTGGAACCTGGGTTAGCGTTCGAGAGGCACGCACTGTGCTCACGCACTCACGTCTGTGGGAGCCACGCCACGTACTAATTAGATGCCACTGTCGCCAGCTCGCAGGGCGACGCAGCCCCTCTCCAGGAGGCTGAGACCCGCAGCAGATTCCAAGGTCACCCGCCGTGACTGGCCTCAACATTTAGAAGAAGAAAGGCTGCGTGGAACACTTTTTAAATACTTAATCATTTGAGGCAGGAAAGCCTGTAAGCGGACGCGAGCGTGCGGGAGTTCTCTTAAAGTGCAGCGCAAAGTTGCCAACGTAACTGTTTACTCCCGGCGAATGGGCCCCAAAGAAAACACTTCTGGACCAGGTGCCTGCGCAAGACCCGCAAAGCCGCTCCCGGCGACTCTGTGAGACCTCCAGCGACTGCGCAACCAAGGCAGGAGGAGCGGGCAGGTGGGTTTTCTCCACCCGTGAGTGCTACAACCTCCTCTCTATTTTCTCATTTTATTTTTTAAAAGAAAAAAAATGAGCACAAGTCTCAAATGTGGATAACTGAACAGGGTCCAGATAAAATTTGCATTGTAAAAAATATGAAGTCGAGATAGATCAGTTTGTGGGTGAAGGCTGCTCTAGCAGAAACGCGAGAAGTGAGCAGGAGCCCACAATTTTCGTTTTTACTGTAGAAGTCGGTAAACGAAATCAAATGGTAATAGTTACCTACTACAGCCACTGAAAAGTTTGAAATAATTTAGTGTGTTTCGGATTTATATGTGTGTAATCACCATACTTTTTATTTTTTCTAGCTATTTCCATTAAGTTTTAATAAGCTATTAAAGCTCCCTGGATAAATTTTGTGACGTGTTTTTTTTTTTAAGTGAGTGGAGATTACATGAACCAGAAGCGAACTTTGAGCATAATTTCCTTAGCCACTGGGACTCTGTACCTCCTGCCAAAATTTCCAGTGATGGAGAGAAGAAAGGGAAAGAAGGAGATTAAATATTCATTGAGTACCCACTATGTCCATGCACCCTGTTGGGGCTGGTTTTACCCATTTTATTTCATATTAATCATTGTTTATAAATAAGAGCTCTCTTTTAAAAGACGGAAACCTCCTTCTTCTGCATCCGGACCTCAAATGGATAGCTTCCATAATTATATTTTATTCGCAAGAATTTCGTTTTTATTACTTCCTTCTTCGAAGTGACATAATTGCCAAGGTTAATGGAGAGATCCATGTTTAATGATATTAAAGTCTGTTTTGTTTAACCGATTACATCGTTTAGTGTTAATCCTGACTGGTAAAAAAAAAGTGAAGGTGAGTCAGCAAACGCTGAATTTCTCCTAACTCTTTAGGTCCCTGTAAGAATAAAGAAAAAGAAATCCCGAACTGTTTGGGAGGAGAGGAACTTGTAACTGGGAGAAGAGTACCATCATTGAACGCGATGAACCAAAGAAAAGAAAGAAAGAAAGAAAGAAAGAAAGAAAGAAAGAAAGAAAAAAGGAAAGGAAAGAACATGCAAAACAAAACCTCCGTCGCTGTGGATCAAAGGAACCGAAAACATGACCCATTTTGTGAGAGTTATGCAAACACTGTGGCTTTTATTGACCATTGATAAAGGCTGAGTTAGACTAGCGGCTACATACGTTACAATGGATACGGTGTAATTGAGTTTAAAAAAATAAGAAAGGAGTTGACAACCAGATGAAGTGGGAAAGGAGAGGCGGAGAATAAACCCAGGAGCTCCAGCAGGCAGGTAAATCATCAAAAATTCAGTTCTTGCAACTAATGAAAAAACCAATCTTGCTATAGTCCAGAGGAAATGGTTCTCTGACGCAAGCCTGATGGTGAGTCTATTTGTCGTGTTTCTTTTCCGGACTATCAAAAAAGTTATTTCGAGATTCAGCCAAATGTTTTGACTGGGAGACAGAAAACGGGACGAAGCGTTTCCTGCTGTAACGCCCGGGCCGCAGAGCGGCCCAGCGCAGAGCGCGCCGGGAGTCGCGCGCTTCCCGCCCGGGGCTGCTCAGTACGGACGCTCCCCGGCGCGCCGGGAGAAGCGAGCCCTAGGTCAGCTGTTGGGGCTGCTCGGGTCCCACGTGGGGCCTGCCCTTCAGCCTTCCTTTGGAGGAAAACTTTAGTTTTGTTCTGGAAGGGGAAATGGGCGCAACTCTTCCAGAGGCATGAAGATTCCCAGTCGCCTGACAAACTTGGAAACTGTGGGAAGTTCTAAACTGAACTTCCCTTATAGTCTGAGTCCCTTTCTGTCTACTTCACCAGGGCTAAAGGGCTGCTTGCCGAGGGGTTGCTCTTTCAAAAGAGTTTTTCCACGTAGACTGGAGAAGGGCCGCCGCCCGCTCCGAAGGCTACTTGTCGACCTCAGCGCCCCGGGCTCCGCGCGGCGCTCCGCCAGCCTCCCTGCGCCCGCCCAGCCCCGCTCGCGGAGTGAGCCCAAGGGGGAGTATCTTCTCCGCGGGTCAGAGCTCGATGCCAGAGAGGTCTCCTGACTTCATCCTGTCCAGAGGGGCCAAGACGCGCACTAACCAGTGCTTGGCTCTTCGGCTACCGGGCCCATCCCCATTACCGCCCGCATCTTCCTTGAAACCAGCCCCCAATTGCAGAAGCCCTCGCCTCACACACGCCCCCCCCTTGGTCCCCGCTTTCCCGGCCCTTTCCGGGATCCCACACTCCCACCCCGCTTCTCCCGCCCGTCGGGGCCGAACACAGGCACCACTCCCCACGCCCACCCCGCCGCGCTATTTAACCCCTTACAGGTTTCCGCAGCCGAGGGAGAGCTACACAGAGAACGCTCAAACTCCACACCTCACCCCAACCCCACTTCCCACCCTACCCCCACTCCGCCTAGGTCCCCGCCTAACGCAACCTGGAGGGAGGGGATTATGAAATGAACTAGTGGTGGGCGGAGGTGGGGGCCATGCTACTGCTGGATCCTCGAAACTCTGGCAAAGTCTGGGGAACACTTGTGCTCGCCCAGGACAGTTTTCTTCGCCTCGCGTGGAGAGCGGGGTGTCCGAGTTCCTTGGCACTCACTTCGAAGAGCCTCTCCCTTTTCCCAGCCCCTTTAAGGACATCTGATCTCGGCCTCAAACTTTCTCCTCTAGTCTAAAAGCTTCTTCAGCCGCTAAGAGCGACCCCAGGCGAAGCCGGGAAGAGAGAGCGCTAGTGTGGGGTTAACCCAAACCAGGGCGCCCAGAGGTTGGCTGAGGCCCTGCGGGTCGAGGCCCCGCGCACTGTTTGCTGGAGGGAACCCCTAGGGATCCGCACGGGGCATGTTGCCACGCCTGAAGCAGGCGTTCCCTTTTCCAGATCATATTCCCCATAAAATCTAAAGCCAGATGCATCGCTTGGGCAAGTTCCCATTTCACCGCGAAAAGCACAGATTTGTTTCCAAACTGGACTCCAAATCGAGGTTTCTGGTGCGGGTTCCAGTGGAGTATGCAAGGTTGGGCTTTCGATGGCTCAAGCGACTGCCCGGGCTGGTAACGTTTCAGGTGCTGCATTTTCAACCTAGACCAGGAAATCTACATTTGCGTGTGCGGAGTTTTATTTTAAAAAGGGGGGGGTGCGGAATAAAGACAACTGCTGCTTTCAAAGCCGTGCATGTACTTTTTATTTAAGTGGGGTGGAGAACAGACCAACTTCCTAATTACATACGCCCAGGTAAGCAAGATAACCTGATGGAACCTCTGTTTCAGAGCTATGAGTTACAAGGGGAAAAACTTGCAAGAAAGTGAGAACGGTGGTCAGTTATGAAGTCAAAGGGCGAGCATGGTGAAAGCAGGGATTTTTATCAGTCTGCTGCGTTAAAAACAGCTTCTGATAAATATTTTTTAAGGAAATAGATGGTCCTTACAAAAGGGTAGCCTAAGGGTCTATAAGCCTAAGGGTCTATTTCACCTGTAGCTCTCTTCTCAACATTGTATAAAGAAATTTGGGTGGAGTAGGCCGTCTTTTTTTACAGTTAGAACTTTCTGGTATTTGCAGTTGTGGTGAAAAAGGAAGGAATAAAAACGAACAACGCTAGTCTGGGATTGACTACTGCCTGTTAACAGCAAAACATTAGCAGGAAACCAAGACTGCCTTTCGAAGCTCGCCTAAGCGAACTCAGTTTCGCATCTTTTAAAATTACAGCTGTTTTAAAGTCACCTTGGTGAAATGAATAACCAGCAATGCGGGATCTAAACGACGTAAACAAGTACACAATTCCAAGTCTCTCTATTTAAAGAGTGAAAGAGCGCGATGAGAAAGTGCATCTTACCAGCTAGAGATGTAACAGCTGTGGGCTGCCCGGTGCCGTAGGTGCCAGTGAGATAAAGCACAGACCCAACTACTCGCACAGAAAACTGTTTCCACATTCGACTCATTTAGGATCAAATGATTTTTTAACACTTGCCAGAACCCACAGATACTGCTACAACAAATGTACTATTAAATAAAGTTAGTTTATTAGGGTAAGGTGGTGCTTTTCTGGCGTTTGGCATTGTGTGTGTGTGTGTGTGTGTGTGTGTGTGTGTGTGTGTGTGGTGTATGCGCTGGGGAGACAGAACGAGCCTCTAGCAGGCCACTGTTCCATTGTTGGTTCACTGCGGGGGTGGGTGGGGAAGCGAGGACGCAATTTGGGACTGGCTGCCATCCCTAAGAGATGGTTGTGGGGGTTACCTTTACCTCGTGAAGATATTGTCAAGCCGCGTCTTAACTGAAAAAGTCTGCGGCCCGTAAGGCCGCCCACACGGGCCGCGCGCCTCATCCAAATCTGCGCAGGCCTCCTTTGTCCCCGCGGTGAGGGCGGGAGCAGAGGATGTCACCAAAGTTTCCTGAAATCTTTATACCACGTAGAACTATGGTTTTTGCGGGGAGTCTGGGTGCTTATCCAACCTCAGTGGATCAACAGTTCTGTGGGCCTCTGCGGCCTCTGTGCGCATTCGCTCGCCCAGGCCTCTCCCTGGGATCCGCCTCCAGGGGCCAACGCTAGCCTCCACGCCTCACTCTTTGGCCTCCGCGTCCCCTCCGCACAGCCCTAATCAGTCTCGAATTTCAACTCCAGACCCAGGCCAAACTTTCCCTTCTGGACTGGCATTCGCTTCTCCCAGGGGGAGGAGGAGCGCTAGGGCTCAAGGCAGCCCCCAGACGCCCTCCGGAGACCACCCCCGACCCAGTTTCCGCGCAGCTCCGGCGCCCACCCTCGCCTCCCCACCCCAGACCTTGGCCTCCCACGGCCGCTCTCAGAGAAACCCAGGGAAGCAGCTGCGACTGATGCGCCCGGGCGCTTTCGTTTTACTTTCGCTCCCTCCTCTCCGCAGCTGAAAAGACTGCGGAAGAACAAAGTGGGGGTGAAAGGCACGTGTCCCGACAAAGTGGCGGGGACACCGCGGTTTGGCCCGAAACGGGAAGGGGGAAGGAAGGCTAAGGCTCAGGCCTGGACACCCCTGTCATTTGCAGGGGCGGGAAGGACCAGGAGGCCCTGGCTTATTTTCTTCCTGCAAAGAAACGTGGTTTGTAGGCATGGATGCAACAAAATTGGCGCGGAAACGAATTCGCCTTCTTAGGCTGTGTCTTTCACATACAGAAGACAAGGCAAAATAGAAAGGCGGGAAGAAGGGCGGCCTGGACCTTTCACTAACTTGGAAGAGAGAGGAGGCACGAAAGCCGTAAGATTAAGAATGACTTCCCCCACCAGATTCTGAGACCCGTCAGGTGTCAGGGGACCAATACGTCGTCCAATTTGCAGCGGATCCGCTTAGCCCCGCGCTTTGCAAACCCAGCAGCCGCTATACAAGTTTGCTTTATTTCTTCTCACCTCCCTCTTTATGGCGAGCGAAGCACACGTTGCTAAACTGATGAACCCATGGCCTAAGTTCTCCCCCTTAAAACAAACAAACAAACAAGGCCCAAACCTGGAACGGTTAGTCAAATAGTGGCACGCTTATTGCTGCCCCGTGTGGCCCGTGCGAAGGCGCTCCTAGGTTTGGACAAGCATAGTGCACCGCCAGGAAGCGCGGCTCTCGGGCGCGGGCCGATACAGAGGTCCCGCCCCCACTCCCCCTTGGTCTGCACTTGAGCCAGAACGAGGCTGAACGCACGGGTACAGTCTCTTCAAACTTCTCAGAAAATAACATAACCCTTCCCGACTGTTTACCACACTGTCCAGCTGCCCGGAAAGGTCCAACGCATTTCCTGCACTCGTCCCAGCTCAGCCTGGGCTTTCCTCCATCCGTGATCTGATGGACTAAAATATTTTACTCCGACTCAGGCAAGTTAAACTGCGATCTAAATAAATTAGTTAGGGAAAAGACCATAAGGTGAGAAGGCAAATTACACTCAAACTAGCTATTTGCACTTGGTATTGTTGTAAGGCCTTCCTCTCGTATTTACCGCCCTCCTTGCTTACATCGAGCTCAGAAACAGAGGCTTTAGGCCGGCAGGGAGCTCAGTTTCATTTCGGGGGTATGGCGGGGCCTATCATTTCATCAGGTTTTGAGGGAAAGTTCCAATGTTTTTGTCACGTATCTAACTTCCAGTAACTACTCAAAAACCATATTCTCCCCCACTGCGGCTTAGGTCTGCAAACTCCTCGGTCCCTAGCTGTCCCGGACGCGGTAAGTGAACTCGGGCAATGCCTCGTTGCACCTGCGGAGTAGAGAGTGCGTCTCTGAAACGGCCGCACCGCGCTTCCCGCGCTCCGCGGACCAGCTTGCGAGCCACCTCCGCAAGCTTCAGTCCCCCGCCCTCATCCAGTCATGCGGGGGAGGGTCGGGGCGGGCATCTTAACGCCTGGCGCAGCGGCTGGGTGAGGGACGAGTCAGGCCCCTGGCTCCGAAGCGAGGCCCGAACGCGCGCACACTTCGCGACCAGGGCGGTGGCGCTGCCGAAGCGGGGAGGGGGGGGTGCGCTGTGGAGGGCGGAAGCGCCGGACTTTTGTGAGCACACCCTCGAGCCGCAGACCAAGGGTCCCCGCCGGGTGGCTAAGACGTGGGTACCCACATTGTGCGCGACGCTCGGGCTACAGTCGAAACCCACGAGCTGGGCGCACAGCTGAGCGAGGCAGCCGCAGCCGCCACGGAGCCTGGCGGGCGGCGCGGAGCACCGGGTAGCTGGTTTTCCCGGGTGGGCACGTGACGGGGTTGGCAGCGTTATGGCCCGGGCTAGGAGGGGGAAGCGGCGAGCAGGAGGCCGGGGGCGGGCAGGCGGCTGGCTCGCTGTGTACTTAGGTCGTGTGCTGGGGCTTTTCTCTCCCAGGAGCCGGCGGAGGGAGGGGGAGGGGCCACCGCTCCGCCTTCTCCTTTTCGCAATGTTGACGCAATCTATAAATAGTGGAACAAAAGGACCAACTTCCTCGGAGCTTTGCTGAAACTGCACAAAAAATCGAGCTGGGGGGTTCCCTGGTCCCTGGCGACGGGGCGGGGAGCGCGGCGCCAGGGGAGGGGGCGGGCGCGGTAGCGCGGGCCCCGCCGAGGGGGGACACCTGGCTGAGGCACAGCTACCGCCGCACCGCTCCGCGCGAACCCAGGGCTCCGGTCCCTGCGCGGGCTCGAGAGTTCGCCCCGAACGGGGGTCTTCCTCCTCCGCCGTTGACAGGTCAGTTTGTACCGCCCCTTTCTACACTGGGTTTTCTTTTCCCTCCCCCAAGCCTCTACTTTTAGAAGGGAATTGAGGGAAAAAATAGAACAAGGCGAAGCAGTGACAGCCACCAAATCTGCAACCGAAGCAGTCCACGGCGGGGTGGCCGAGGGGGCTCGAGGCGGTCAGCGCCTGGCCCCTCGTCGTATGGCCGGTGCCCGCGTCGCGGCCGGAGACGAAGCCAGGCAGGACTAGCGTGCGCCGCCCAAGCGGCAAGGAAAGCGGAGGCGGGAGCGCTGCGGAGGCGCGGGTCGAAGGCTG
>NW_024423344.1:21819386-21822919 GCF_017311325.1 Ursus maritimus
TGCGAAGGCGCTCCTAGGTTTGGACAAGCATAGTGCACCGCCAGGAAGCGCGGCTCTCGGGCGCGGGCCGATACAGAGGTCCCGCCCCCACTCCCCCTTGGTCTGCACTTGAGCCAGAACGAGGCTGAACGCACGGGTACAGTCTCTTCAAACTTCTCAGAAAATAACATAACCCTTCCCGACTGTTTACCACACTGTCCAGCTGCCCGGAAAGGTCCAACGCATTTCCTGCACTCGTCCCAGCTCAGCCTGGGCTTTCCTCCATCCGTGATCTGATGGACTAAAATATTTTACTCCGACTCAGGCAAGTTAAACTGCGATCTAAATAAATTAGTTAGGGAAAAGACCATAAGGTGAGAAGGCAAATTACACTCAAACTAGCTATTTGCACTTGGTATTGTTGTAAGGCCTTCCTCTCGTATTTACCGCCCTCCTTGCTTACATCGAGCTCAGAAACAGAGGCTTTAGGCCGGCAGGGAGCTCAGTTTCATTTCGGGGGTATGGCGGGGCCTATCATTTCATCAGGTTTTGAGGGAAAGTTCCAATGTTTTTGTCACGTATCTAACTTCCAGTAACTACTCAAAAACCATATTCTCCCCCACTGCGGCTTAGGTCTGCAAACTCCTCGGTCCCTAGCTGTCCCGGACGCGGTAAGTGAACTCGGGCAATGCCTCGTTGCACCTGCGGAGTAGAGAGTGCGTCTCTGAAACGGCCGCACCGCGCTTCCCGCGCTCCGCGGACCAGCTTGCGAGCCACCTCCGCAAGCTTCAGTCCCCCGCCCTCATCCAGTCATGCGGGGGAGGGTCGGGGCGGGCATCTTAACGCCTGGCGCAGCGGCTGGGTGAGGGACGAGTCAGGCCCCTGGCTCCGAAGCGAGGCCCGAACGCGCGCACACTTCGCGACCAGGGCGGTGGCGCTGCCGAAGCGGGGAGGGGGGGGTGCGCTGTGGAGGGCGGAAGCGCCGGACTTTTGTGAGCACACCCTCGAGCCGCAGACCAAGGGTCCCCGCCGGGTGGCTAAGACGTGGGTACCCACATTGTGCGCGACGCTCGGGCTACAGTCGAAACCCACGAGCTGGGCGCACAGCTGAGCGAGGCAGCCGCAGCCGCCACGGAGCCTGGCGGGCGGCGCGGAGCACCGGGTAGCTGGTTTTCCCGGGTGGGCACGTGACGGGGTTGGCAGCGTTATGGCCCGGGCTAGGAGGGGGAAGCGGCGAGCAGGAGGCCGGGGGCGGGCAGGCGGCTGGCTCGCTGTGTACTTAGGTCGTGTGCTGGGGCTTTTCTCTCCCAGGAGCCGGCGGAGGGAGGGGGAGGGGCCACCGCTCCGCCTTCTCCTTTTCGCAATGTTGACGCAATCTATAAATAGTGGAACAAAAGGACCAACTTCCTCGGAGCTTTGCTGAAACTGCACAAAAAATCGAGCTGGGGGGTTCCCTGGTCCCTGGCGACGGGGCGGGGAGCGCGGCGCCAGGGGAGGGGGCGGGCGCGGTAGCGCGGGCCCCGCCGAGGGGGGACACCTGGCTGAGGCACAGCTACCGCCGCACCGCTCCGCGCGAACCCAGGGCTCCGGTCCCTGCGCGGGCTCGAGAGTTCGCCCCGAACGGGGGTCTTCCTCCTCCGCCGTTGACAGGTCAGTTTGTACCGCCCCTTTCTACACTGGGTTTTCTTTTCCCTCCCCCAAGCCTCTACTTTTAGAAGGGAATTGAGGGAAAAAATAGAACAAGGCGAAGCAGTGACAGCCACCAAATCTGCAACCGAAGCAGTCCACGGCGGGGTGGCCGAGGGGGCTCGAGGCGGTCAGCGCCTGGCCCCTCGTCGTATGGCCGGTGCCCGCGTCGCGGCCGGAGACGAAGCCAGGCAGGACTAGCGTGCGCCGCCCAAGCGGCAAGGAAAGCGGAGGCGGGAGCGCTGCGGAGGCGCGGGTCGAAGGCTGGCTCCCGGCTGTCGCTCCCGCCCGGGGACCGACCCCCGCCGGGGACGTGCCAGGTCCAGGAGGCCGCTGAGCGTGCCTCGCCCCCTCCGAGCTCCGACCTGGCGTCTCCGCCTCGTCCTGCGGCTGCTGTGGGAGGGCTGAGCAGAGAAGAGCTGTCGCTACACGCCGCCGCGCACCCTGGCTCCGGTGCCCACACACCCAGAGAGCCAGGAATTGGGGGGCAAGGTGGGGTCAGGGGGCAAGCCTTCATTCGGGAGCCCGGGACCTGTGCGCGAGCGCCCGCCGCGCCGCCGTGGCGGTTACTCAGGGCGCGGGGGAGGGGGCGGAGCTGGCGCTGTTGACAGCAGTGCTGGAGCAGGGAGGGCGAAAGTTGGGGAGAAGGGGTGGGGGAGAGGTGGGAGTCGGAGCTGGGGGAGGGAGGCGCGCGCCGGATTCGGCGGGGAGGGGGGCTGGGTCACGTGATAGGCAGACGCCCCCGCTACAGGCTGGATGTAGAGGTGACGTCACCATCCCCTGACTGCAGGGGGTGGCACTTCCGCTCCCTCCCCCATCTCTTCTCCTCCAGCCTCCAGTAACTGCGACTGCAGCCATTTCGAAGTATGGGAGTGGGCGGAGGGTAGACTGGGGTTTTCCTTACTGCCCTAGCCCCTGGCTGCTTCCCCAACAATCCGCAGTCTCGGGCCTGGACCGGAGTGGGAGCCGTGGCCACCCCCTCCCTACGCGTCCCATTGTGTGAGCGGGCGGCGCTGGGCGGAGGCTGGTGCCGGCCCCCCGCGGCTCCCAGCTCGGGAGGGGGCGGGGCGGCCCGGAGCAGTCAAGGCCAAGTCCTGCTGCGTCCCGAGAGCGCCGTCCCAGCGCGCGAGGTCCAACACTTTCGGCTCCGGGTTGGGAATTTGGTGGCCTTGCCCGCGTTCATGGGGCGCCGAGTGGCTGGGGACCCGCTCAGTGGCGCGGGACTACAGTCCTGCGGGTGTGTGGTAGGAGTCGGTTACCGCTCCAGGGGACGTGATTCCAGCAGTCGTTATAAGCTATTTGGGGAAACTCGGGGTTTTGGTGACTCAGCGCGGTAAGCGCTATTTATAAGTTGATGCGTTACTAGCAGGGTAATACACTTCACTCAGATCCGTCCGCTGGAGGAGGGCAAAGAGCTCTGTTAAGAGACAATTAAAAAACAACCTTTTTTTTTCCATAAAGAAAAAAGGTCTGACTGTTAAAAAGCCTATGCTGTTATTCACAGCAGGTCTCACGCATATACTAGTCAGAACACGTTTTCTCTCAAAAAGTTGGAATATCTTCCAGGGTAGATGGAGAAGTTTAGGGACACGTCGTGATGGTAGACTGTTCTGGTGCTGCGTGAACCAGGAGCAATAATACAGATATATTACCCAGCAGCCCTCCTAGCAGGTTACAGAATATCAGAATTGCATTTTTACAGGATTTCTTAAATAATACCTAACACCTTGCGGTGGCTAGGCATAAAATAAAGGAAAACTGGATGATGTTGAAAATTCCTATACGATATTCTGTAACAGGAAGGTGTGTGTGGTATTTATCAAAACTGCTGACAAATATAAATTACAACGTTTCCCATCCAATTTCTT
>NW_024423344.1:21822929-21865021 GCF_017311325.1 Ursus maritimus
GGCCGGGGACGTGCCAGGTCCAGGAGGCCGCTGAGCGTGCCTCGCCCCCTCCGAGCTCCGACCTGGCGTCTCCGCCTCGTCCTGCGGCTGCTGTGGGAGGGCTGAGCAGAGAAGAGCTGTCGCTACACGCCGCCGCGCACCCTGGCTCCGGTGCCCACACACCCAGAGAGCCAGGAATTGGGGGGCAAGGTGGGGTCAGGGGGCAAGCCTTCATTCGGGAGCCCGGGACCTGTGCGCGAGCGCCCGCCGCGCCGCCGTGGCGGTTACTCAGGGCGCGGGGGAGGGGGCGGAGCTGGCGCTGTTGACAGCAGTGCTGGAGCAGGGAGGGCGAAAGTTGGGGAGAAGGGGTGGGGGAGAGGTGGGAGTCGGAGCTGGGGGAGGGAGGCGCGCGCCGGATTCGGCGGGGAGGGGGGCTGGGTCACGTGATAGGCAGACGCCCCCGCTACAGGCTGGATGTAGAGGTGACGTCACCATCCCCTGACTGCAGGGGGTGGCACTTCCGCTCCCTCCCCCATCTCTTCTCCTCCAGCCTCCAGTAACTGCGACTGCAGCCATTTCGAAGTATGGGAGTGGGCGGAGGGTAGACTGGGGTTTTCCTTACTGCCCTAGCCCCTGGCTGCTTCCCCAACAATCCGCAGTCTCGGGCCTGGACCGGAGTGGGAGCCGTGGCCACCCCCTCCCTACGCGTCCCATTGTGTGAGCGGGCGGCGCTGGGCGGAGGCTGGTGCCGGCCCCCCGCGGCTCCCAGCTCGGGAGGGGGCGGGGCGGCCCGGAGCAGTCAAGGCCAAGTCCTGCTGCGTCCCGAGAGCGCCGTCCCAGCGCGCGAGGTCCAACACTTTCGGCTCCGGGTTGGGAATTTGGTGGCCTTGCCCGCGTTCATGGGGCGCCGAGTGGCTGGGGACCCGCTCAGTGGCGCGGGACTACAGTCCTGCGGGTGTGTGGTAGGAGTCGGTTACCGCTCCAGGGGACGTGATTCCAGCAGTCGTTATAAGCTATTTGGGGAAACTCGGGGTTTTGGTGACTCAGCGCGGTAAGCGCTATTTATAAGTTGATGCGTTACTAGCAGGGTAATACACTTCACTCAGATCCGTCCGCTGGAGGAGGGCAAAGAGCTCTGTTAAGAGACAATTAAAAAACAACCTTTTTTTTTCCATAAAGAAAAAAGGTCTGACTGTTAAAAAGCCTATGCTGTTATTCACAGCAGGTCTCACGCATATACTAGTCAGAACACGTTTTCTCTCAAAAAGTTGGAATATCTTCCAGGGTAGATGGAGAAGTTTAGGGACACGTCGTGATGGTAGACTGTTCTGGTGCTGCGTGAACCAGGAGCAATAATACAGATATATTACCCAGCAGCCCTCCTAGCAGGTTACAGAATATCAGAATTGCATTTTTACAGGATTTCTTAAATAATACCTAACACCTTGCGGTGGCTAGGCATAAAATAAAGGAAAACTGGATGATGTTGAAAATTCCTATACGATATTCTGTAACAGGAAGGTGTGTGTGGTATTTATCAAAACTGCTGACAAATATAAATTACAACGTTTCCCATCCAATTTCTTCCCAAAAAGTACTGTAAAAATGTATATTTCAGCCTGGAGTTTTACAGTGTAGAAGTGTTGCAGAAACAATGATCAGCCCTTGCTTGTTTTACAGGCTTTATGGGTTTTATTTTTTTCTTTTCTCCCATCCCCTCACTCCCCCCAACCCAGTTCAGAAATCCAGGAGGTAAATGCTAAAAAAGAGCAGTTGCTAGGCTGGCTTCACAGAGCCAACAGTCCATACCCAGCTTGCCTAGCTCCGCACAGTTTTCTGTAGGTAGCATGATCTGAGGTGTTTCTTGAAAGAAAGAAGGTGGTCTCCTGGATGGCCAGTTAGGCCAGCTAGGAAAGGAAGGGGTTTCCCAAACTGAGAAAGTGAAGCCGAATGTATAAAGGCCTGGAACTACAGAGAGAGAAGTACAGGACAAGAAGGGAGTAAAGACAGGTGAGAAAGGAAGCTGGACAGGCGGCCAGAAGAGTCTACTTTATCCTGAGAGCTACAAGTTTTTAACCTTTTTGTAGACACATACCCTTCCCTTTTGAGAACCTATAGGAAGCAATGTGTCCTCTCTCCAGAAAAATGTATCTACAGATCTATACTACAGTTTTGCATACATTTTCAAGGGGTTTGTGCCTAAAGGACTATTGGGCCTCAGGATTAAACCTATAGGAAAGGGAGAACCAACAAAGGATTTTTTTTAAATGGAAATGCATGGTCAGGTGTGAAAAGATTACAGGTCTTTGAAAAGATTACATTGGCTGGGGTCCTGGAGACCTGAAAATGGAATGTAAAACAGCCTGTAATCTAAGTAAGAATGGATTGGGACCACTGCTGTGTACCTAATGACAGTGGGAATAGAAGAGGGAATCAAGAAAAGTAATTAAAATGAATTGGTGGAATGTGAAACTGGTTGTATGGGGCAAGGGCAGGAGATCCCCAAGTTTCTGGTCCACTGTGTGGATTGGGGTGAGGAATGGGCCTTAGCTCCAGGAGGAGAAACCCTCTTTTGTCCCTGTGGAATTTGAGCTATCAGGGAACTGGCCCAGGAGGATTGGAAGTAAAGTCTGGCTCTCTGGAGTCAATAAAATGTAGATGGTAACTTAAGTCATGGGACTGTATAAGATGAACCAGAAAGTCTGAAAAGTGAGAAGAGGTCTGAGAAGAGAACCCTGGGGAATGCCCACATTTAGGGGAAGGGGAGGAGCCAGAGGAAGCTTTCAAGGACACTGATGAGTGACTAAAGACAGAGTGGTGTCCTTAGTGTATAACTTGGTCAGTGAATCCTGCTTCCTTGGTAAGAAATGAAAATATGTTGCAGGTATGGTCCCTTCATAAGATTGAAAAGTCTATTCTTTCCGGTGGGGGGGGGGTGGGCACCTTTCCAAAGATTTGAATTCAGAAGAGAGATGAGGGCAGGAGATGATTAAATCTTGCTTTCCCCTCTTTTTTTTTTTTTTTTTTTTTAAGATTTTATTTATTTATTTGACAGAGAGAGAGAGGGAACACAAGCAGGGGGAGTGGGAGAGGAAGAAGCAGGCTCCCAGCGGAGGAGCCTGATGTGGGGCTCAATCCCAGGACTCTGGGATCAGGCCCTGAGCCAAAGGCAGCGGCTTAAGGACTGAGCCACCCAGGCGCCCCCTCCCCTCTTTTTTGAAACTAGGGATACCTAGGGGAGAAGAAAAGGAGAAATAGACTCAAGTTTTGTCTTCCCTGCTCAGACACTAAGCCTTCAAGGAAAAGGAGTTTAGATAGGTCCTCATTATGGTATTTTTTTGGCACTTCAAAACCATACTTAATCACCAACAATTAGTACTAGGAGGTGCTAAGGTCTCAGTCTGGCTAAGAAAACAAGGAAAAGTAGAGGGAAAGCATTTTCTTTTGCTTCCTCCATCTCCTTCCTACTTGTTACAGCTAACCTGAGCTAGAACTAGTCCCTGCAAACAGGGACTCAAGTACATAACAAACCACCCCAGAACTTACTCATTACTTTACCTGAATATGCAATCTGTGTAGGGCTCTGCAGGGATAGCTTGTTTCTAATCTGCTTGGCCTCATCTGGGGCAGCTCGTAGGCTGGAGGCTGGCATCATCTGAAGGCTTGTTCACTTACATGTCTAGTGATTAGTACTCACTGATGACTGGGACCTTATCTGGGACTATCCGGTCAGAACATCTACAGAATGACCTCTCCTTATGGTTTGGGCTTTCTCACAACAGGGTTGCTGGGTTCCAAGTGTCCCAAGACTGAGAGCCAGGTAAAGCTGTATCGCCTTTGATGACCTATCTTAGAAGTCATGCAGCATCATATCCATCACATTCCATTCGTTAGAGAAAAATCACTAATGCCATACATATTCTAGAGAGGGGAATTACACTCATCTTTTAATGGAAGGAGCGTCAAAGAATTTGCGATGTATTTAAAATCCACACATACTTACTTCAGATAAATAGATTTATAAACAATATATTGTATATTAAAAATGTTTAAACATAAGAAACCAAACATCCTCTTTTGATATCAGAATGAGATACAAAATCCCAAACATTTCCATTGTTACAGCAAAGCTAATTCTAAACCAATCCAAGTAGGCAGTTTGTCTCATAATCTTTCCTTCTCTCTCCTGACCATTCTCCCCACTCCAGGTCAGGCCTCCTAAAAACAGATACCCCTCTCTCCCAAACCAGGTAGGATTCCCCACAGTGGCTATACCTCTGAAGTGCTAATCAGGTCCTAAAATTTTTTTCACTTCCTTCTCTGAATTATCCCTGACTTTGTACCTCACCAGATCATTGGGAAGGCCATCAGTGACATGTCTTTACTTCTCAGGGTTAAAAAGCAAAATGCTATAGGGGAATTATTCCAATAATAATTTTATAACAAATTAATGTTACATAATTAAAACAAAATGACATTTCTTTAAAAGGGCTATGTTTTTAGATATCAGGATCTTGACTTAGGCTTGTTTATTAATAAAACTCAGTGTTCTAAAAGGGATGGTTGAGATTTTAGGTATTTTATAAAAATTTGTATGTTGCCTTGAAGGTGATATACCACTTGATTATTCTAATACAAAATTTAAATGACTCTTCTTCCATGTTTACAATGTACATTGCATTATTTTTCTTTAAAACCAGTACACATAGTTATTTGGCTGATAAAAAGGCTCAAGAGTTCTCTTAGGAACTGAAAATACTACCTTTCTTTGAGTAAACACAATAAAATAATCTTTTCTTATAACCTAGTATCCTTTTAAATTCTCCTAAAGCTGATATTACTATAATTTATACATCTTCAATGTTCTCTTAGGAAGATTTCATTTATGACTTAGAAATAGTGCTTTCTTGGCTTAGAAATAGCATTTTAATAATTCATACTCTCCTAAAGGGTATCTAATACCTCTACACATTTTGGTCATTTTGCATAATTATTTATAGTTATATTGAGTCAAAATTATACTCTGAATCCATAGTATGGAATACAAGTTTAAAAATAAGTACATCTAAATAATGAGCGAACATACATTTATGAACCCCTTTTGTTTATTCTTAATGACTTTTGAAGAAGCATATGTGTTTTAAAAAACAAATTGAATTAAGTATATCTTTGTTTTTAAAAAGGTTCTTATACAGCAATGATAAAAAAAAAAATTGACACAGCATTCACATTAAACTAATAGACTTTGTTATCAGGCCCCAAACTGCTCCTAAGTCTGTGACTTCATAGCTACCATGGAGGCAGCCCAAAGGAGCTTAAGTAAACACTTTTAAATTACGTAATGAAGTTCTGAGGGAGAAACAGCCCCAACCAAACTGTGCCATATAGTTTTACAGATGCTATTTTTCTGTATGCCAGAATGCTTATTACCCTATCTATATAATGACTTCATAGTAATGATAACATGAAAGAAAATTAAAGTAGGCAAGTCTGTTTCTAGGCATTGGGAATGAAAGCAGAGTTGAGGCAATTATTTCAAAGTAGTTATCTAGTAAATGTTTTTCTTAACCTTATAAACTAAGCATTCAGGAAACATTTTGGAAAGTGCTATAGCAAAAATGGCGCATTAAGCAATAAATTCAATATGATTTCAATAAACATAAATTCAATAAATAAAATATGATATTGCTAGCTTATAATAATAATGCTATATTTGCCACAACATTAAGAACAAAATACAGTCTTAGCTGTTTTTACTAAGTGAAATAATTTGGATCCTTCCTTATGCTATTTTTCTTCACCTTTGTGTGTGTTCAAAATGTAATTTATTTTAAAAGAAATACTGCTAAAATCAATAAAAAATACATTTCTTCACCAGCTGAGTAAGCATCATGGAGAAGACAAAGACTACTAAGTACTTGAGGTAGTAAAGTTATTAATATGAGTATATGAGCAAAAATGCAATTTTATCAAATTAAATTACACAAGGAATCTCCCCATCAGATTGACAAAGATTGAAAGTAAGTGCTAATAGCTAGTGTTGCTAAGAATGTGTTCAAATTTACAATCACATTTAATACAATATTACCTTTCTGGGGTCATAAAAATGTCCAAATCTTTCATACAGTAGTTCCACTTCCAGGAACCAATCCTAAAGAAATAAATACAAAGTCAAAGTTTTATATATATTCACTACAGCTTCTATACAGAGGAAACAATCTGAATATTCAACAGTAAAGGAGTGGTTAAATGAGCCCTGGTGCATCAATCAAATGGAATATTATGTGATAACTAAAAGTACTTAATGCCACAGAAAATATTAATAATAATTTAATGTACAGTTAAATTTTTTAGGTTATAAAACTATTTCTCCTCATTTATTTGAAGATGCACTTATATGCATAGAAAAAGGATGGGGAAAATATATCAGTGTGTTATATGTGGTTATGGTAATTTTTCTTTTTTAAAATGAGCACAAATTATTTCAACAATCAGAAAAAAAATCACTAAACTTAAAAGATCTCCTCCCAAATATGTAAATCAAATGCCATATATTTACATTCTTACAACACTAGGGTATTTAATAAAGTAACACATCATATTAGTTACTCTTTATAAGTACTTTTTCATTTTGTATACTTAAAACAATGTCTACCAGTGAATCTCTGCTTTCTAAAATTAAATTAGATAAAGTATAGGCAAGTAGAGAGTATTATGTGAATGGTATAATCTGAGATGTAACCTTTGGTGGAAAAAATGATTTAAGAAAAATTTAGTATAGTGAAAATCCATCTATAAAGCTATAATGGCCGGATCTATTTTGTAAGTTTTACAACAGTATGTTTAAAATTTTTTATTTTAAATTGTGGTAAAAAACACATAGCATAAAATTTACCATCTTAACCATTTTTAAATGTCCAGTTCAGTAGTACTAAGTATATTCACATTGCTGTTATAAGTGTTTTTATAAAAATAATAAATGTTCACAAAAATAATACAGGTTCACTTATAAATAATTTAAACAATATAGAAAGTTATAGGAATGTTTTAAAATCTCAGATCCCAGCTTTTACCATCAATTTTAAATGAACATCATGGTAGGCGTTTCTATGCATTTATATAAGATAATCTTATTTAAGATCAGAACATGTACATTACATTTAAGTTAAAAAGCATTAAATTTAAAATTATTTTAATTTGGAGGTGGTAAGATAAACTGAAGGAATTGCTGAACTTTTAGAAAAATGTTTCTTTACTACAAGAGATCTTATTTCCTAAAATATCTGAAGTTTAAAAAGGAGCTTGGAGACTTTTTTAATCTATGTTTCAAATTTAGAAATGCTAACAGACTCTGCTATGAAAAATGTATTCTTACATCATCATTTTTACAAAGTCAAGGTTTTAATGTTTATTTCTGTTTTATAATCCTAATTTCTTTGATCATTTGGTCTTGATCTGTATCTTAATACAGTGCTCATAACATGGCTTGATTCTCAATATCCTAGTTATTATGATTGATCAGTTATCTGCTCTTCACTAGTTTTTTTTTTCTTTCTTTTTTTCTACATGGATCCATGGATGCTGTGTTTGCCCTTTTCATCAATCCTCAAATGACAATTATTTAGATGTAATAGTTTGGGGTCATGCTGGCTTTGCCTCAAAACTGTACAGACGTTTTTCCTTTGTTTTCTGGCTTTGAATATTGCTTAGAGGAAGTCTAAGGCCAGCATGATTTCCTCCCTCTTGATAAGTTAGTTTTCTGCCTGGAGGTCTGAGAAGTTTTTCCTTCATTCTTTATGGTTAGTAGCTTAACCAGGATATGCCTCAACACTGAATATTATGTGTCCATTATTTTTCTGCAGGTTCAGTTCTTTCATTATTTTGTAGAAATTCTCTTCTGTTACATCTTTATGTGCTTTTTCTGATTCATTTATTGTATTATGTACTCAGGAAGATGAATCAGGTTTATAATGTTATCTCTGTCTCATATGATTTTCGTTGCAATTACTTTGGTCTACTTTTCTCCTACATTCACTGCAATTTATTAAATTCATTTGTCAACTGGAATTTATTGAGTGCCAGCAACAGCGGTTTAACTGCTTTGATGAAGCTTTTAGCTAAGGATAGGGGAAGAAGAAATAAATAAACTTGTAACAATGTCGGGTAGTAATAAGAAGAACCCCAGGTAAGAAACTGGAAGGATGGGGGAAAGAATTGTGCATTTTAGATGGAAAGTGAGAACAGGCCTCTCTCTGTAAAGTGACACCTGAGAAGAGATCTGAATGAAGTGAGGCGGTAAACCAGGGAAAGACCTGAGCAATCCAGATGCAGAAAAGAGTAAATTCAAAGGTCCTGTAGTGGGAAAAAGTTGTGTTCAAGACAGAATCATTAGAGCCAAATGAGTAACCAGAAAGTGGCGAGAGATGAGACCAGAGAAGTGGATAGGCCAGATCACAAAAGGGGTTGTGAGGAGGTTGAATTTTGTTCTAAGTGTGATGAGAAGCAGGGAGATGATGTATGCTTCAGAGAAGTAATTCAAGTTGCCACTAAGTATTTCAATAGCAATAACTAAGTATAAAGAATCGGTCTGATAGGTGCTGTAGAACTGAAAATGCAAAAAGGGAGCAATAAAATAAGAGAGCAGCTTCAAGAAGCAGCCACTATCCCTAATACTAGGATAAACACAAAGAAGACCTGAAGTTTTTAGAACCCAGAAGCTAGCAGGGGAGACTCAGCAGAGCTAGAACCCTGGCCTCAAAAGACAGGTTGCTGCCCATTTGCTGCTGATACCTCTGACAGGGTATGTTGGGTATGTTGGGGCTGGTTCTAGGAGAGTGGAAAATAGTTGAAATTTGGAGCTGACTGCCACTTGTGAGGGTGAGTCCATAACTGGTGCAGAAAGCCAGCAAAGAGTGAGTTCTTTTCCCATCTCTTCTTGACTTTCAGTCTTTTTCTAACGCACTTTATTAACAATGCAGCAAGGTTTCAGCTGGTAAAATAAAAATGTAGTTTGCAGAGTCCCATCCTAGCATCACAAAATGTATGAGTGTGGAAGGGTTTATTATTAAGAGGTAACAGCTTAGTAACTGGCACAGAAAGGAATTAAGGATGACTTCTAGATTTTTGTCTTGAGCAACGGGATGAAAATAATGTCATTTATTGACCTAGGGAAGACTTGGAGAGAAGTAAATTGAGGGGGAGAAGAAAATTAAGAGATTGGTTTTGAATGTGTTAACTTTGAAGTCCTTACTAGACGTCTGAGTGCAGTTCCTAGGTAGGCAGTTGGGCATGAGTTCAGAGTTCAATAGATATGAGGGATAGAATACAAATCTTAGGAGTCCCAAGAACATCTGCAACATTAAAAAAGGGAAAAAAATAACTTGATGAGATGGTCCAAGGGAAAATAAATGTTGATGGAGAAGGAAAAAAGGGGTGAGGAATATGCCTAGGGTCCCAAACATTTGAGAAGAGGAAAATGATGTGGCAAGAAGTTAATTGGTGATTTCAACAAGCCCAGTTTAGGTGGGACTGTGGAAACAGTAATCCTAATTGGAATGGACTGAAGGGATAATGTAAGGTGAGGAAGTGGAAACTGCAAGCAGAGTCTATAAAAAGTTTCATTATAAAGGGGAGTAGAAAAATGGGTTCGCTCAGTAAGTAGAGGGGGAAATGGAGTGATGGTATATTTAGAGTGGGAAATATTACAGTATGTTTACTGGTTAAAATAATCCAGTAAAGAGAGAGAAAATGAGGATGCGGGGAATGGAGGAAATAATCACAGAACACAACCCTTGAGTTTTCAAGAAAACATAGAATGGGGGCACAAGTAGGGGCGTGCCTTATTTAAGAGCAGAGATAGTTGATCCTTTATAAAGGAAGATAGAGTATAAGTACAGATGAAGAGAGGTTGGTAGATAAGGTGTAGGAAAGATGAGTTTTTCTTGAGACAGCTTCTATTTATCAATAAAACACGAGTTTGGGGTGAAGAGTGGGGAGATGTGAGAGATTTAGGAGAAGAGGTGAGGCGCAATCATCTAGGAGAACAGAAGAATGAATTGACTAGGTGAATATGCTGGGATTGCCAGCGTTCCCTTTTGTTGAGAATTTGATTTCCAGCCATATTTCATTTCTTAATATTCCAAATATATTGGTTTTGAAATAATAGTATTATTTTAGTCTTCATTGGCTTAGGTTGTAGACATTTTTTGTTTTTAAAGGAATTTTTACTGTTACTTGTTTTTCCTGCATTGTAAGATATTTGGAGAGGAAGACTTTGTGGTCTGCCTTTACTCCCCGTCTTTATCTGGAAGTCTAGAATAGTGTTCTTAAATAGATTGCACTTCATATTTTTTCAGCTCACCCTATATGTAGGAATATGACAATAAGATGTCACAGTACTATTGTATATTATTATAATAGCCACCACTTACTGAATGCCTGTGTGCACTGCATGCTAGGGACTCTACACACATGATCTCTAACACTTATCACAAGCCTACAAGGTAAGTACCGTTGCCAGTTATTTCCACAAGAAACCTTTTTTACTAGTGATGTCAGATCACTGAACCTTACCTGAAGCTCACAGCTGACCAAAATAAACAAGGTAAGAACAAATTTTTCTCTCTTCTGTGTTTTTAAAAAATTAGCACATAAGAGACTCCTTTTTGAAGTACAAAATAATAGTTTGCAAAAGTGCACCACACAAACTAAAAGCAATTTTAGGGACAGCTTTTTGACACTGTACTATATCATTAAACTCTTGGTGGGAGAGTCTACTTAACTGACAGATTCAAGGAACTTGGTAAATTAATGGAGGTTGCCCTTTCTCTAACCATCTTCATCATCCACAAACATACTGAGAGCCTGCTATGTTAAAACCATTACTAAATTATATTAAACCATTATAATTTTACAACTTGTAGGAGATGTATCAGTATTTGTTTTGGAAACTCCATAATTTAAATTTAAATAATATCAAACTTTTCTATTGGTCAACAATATTTATATTCATGTGATGACACTGAAAACATACCAATGAGACATAAACATATATCTATGACAAGTAATGGATTTCTTTTTCTGATTACACAAGTAGTATATGTAAGTGAAGAAAATTTTGAAAATATGTTTAAATAAAATAAATTAAGAAAACATCTTTTTTAAAGGACAGCAGGAAATAAAAACCCAATAATTCTTTTACAGGCAACCGACTATTGAGGTTGACATATTTCCATATCGTTTTTTAAGCTTATGGAGTTTAAACTACTTGAGTACACTGCCTTTTTTCAAAATAATATAACTGTTTCCTCAAGTTATTTAAAAGTCCTCAAAAACATTTTCAATGGCTGCATAATGTTCCTTGAGTAGTATTTCCTTAAGTGCTCACTTAAGCTATTTTCCTTAGTTTCTTATAAGTAATGTTGCTATGAACTTCTTTATGCTTAAGTCTGTTTTAGCATTTCAAATTATTTCCTAAGTTACGAAAAATTCCTAGAAATGAGCTTAAATGGCCAATATCTTTAAGGTTCTTCATCTGGTAAAAAATTTTGCTGTAAAAAAATCTTTTAATTTTCTACACACTTTTATACTGAAAATAAATCTAAGGAGAAAAATTTATGTGGACTACCTTTTAAAATTGAGACTAATATTTAAGTTTAGTTTCAGTGTTTTGGTTTTGGTTTTAATATCTTACCTTTAAGGAAAAATCCACTCTTCAAAATATTTACTTGTTTTTCTTAGGTTCAAAACTTACACTTAACTTGAGGATGTAAGTTTAAATATATACTTATTTCAGCCTAGGGTATCATCATCTCTTTTTTCCTATTTTCAGATATGCTTACCCAACAGTGTTGCCTCCTGACTCATCATCAGTTTAATCTCACATGTACACCACTAATTCTTGGTATATATGTACACATTCATCTGTGGATGGAAATCTAAATAAAATTGCAGGCCAAGGTCATTTCCAAACTAAGCAAACTTGGCACAAGAGTTTTAAGAGTGCCTAAATTAATACTACAAAACAGTTCTATTGTTCTAGACTGAAATACAGAGCATATGAACAAAGCAGGTTCACCTAATTCCAAAATTAATTTAGACTTGTGATGGAATTGCAAAACTTGAGAAAACATCCAGAAGAAATCTAGTCTAAGTAAATAAAGGATTACTGCTTTTTAGTAGCTATCATTTATTCATTCACTCACCAAATACTTACTGATTTGTGTGTTAAACACTTGCTAGGCGCTGGAGTCAACCAAAAAAAGATATAGGCCTGTCCTCCTGGAAGATACATTCTGGTGGAAGGGACAGACAAAAGCAAATGAATAAATGAATAGTCCTAAGCTGGAATCTAGGCACTTCCATTACCAATATTACTTAAGTGTGACAAAGAAATGATTTGGGTTCTACCCCAAGAGTTTTTAAAGTTGTACTATTGAGTAAGAAAAAAGCTAAAGATTTAGGATTATTAGGAAATATAGATATCTCTACATATAGATACCTCTACAGATCTTTCATGAATGGTCATTATCATCCTCTTCTGCCCTGTACTCCCCCTCCAAAAGAAAGAACAGACTAAGATATCTAGACTTTGGCCTTCCCTTCATCACTCTCTATACTCTGATCTGACCCAATCTCTGATGTAGCATGTTGTAGTACAAAGTAAAACGTTCCAAATTTGGGGAGTAAGAAATCCTCACTTTTAGCAAGTGACAGTGCTAAAGGGATTGAAACCTTAGGTGAGACATTTCATTTTCCAGAGTATGTCTCCTCTGCAAAATGACTAGATGATCTCTACAAATCACTTTAGGTTTTAAAATTCACTATCTATGCATCTCTCTGTTACACATCTCTTCCATTATGCTCCTATTTATAGTGGGGGTGAAGAGGAATAAGATTGATTCCTGTTTAATAGAGATAAAGGATTTATAGTTTTTACTGACCATTTTTTCATGTTATTGAATATTTTTTAAAACGTGTTTTTAACGTCTGCATAGCATTCCAACATATGGATATACCAAAATGTATTTATCCATGCCCTAGTTCTAAACGATTTTTCCCAGTTTCCGCAGTATTGTAAGGATATTTTGGAATCTATACTTGTCAACTAGTACTCAAAATACTATTACAGGCTTTCTCTTTTGTTTTATTCCTCTTGTTTGGGAAAAAAAAATCACTGTGATTCCTTCTTATCTACTCCAGCCTTTGCATGGCTTTCTATTAATATAAAAACTCCAGTTTGGACAATGTTATAGAGCCTGTCCTTTCTCCTTTCTAAAACGGTATCATCCCAGAGTAAGGTCCATATTTCTGCAGCTTCCTGCAGCAAAAGAATGTGGAGTAAAGCCAATTCCATGCCTGCCTCAAGTCTGGATAATGTATATTTTAGCTTTAACCAAAGCTGAAATCCATAAGATTAAAACCCCAAAAGCAGACAAATAGGCAAAGGTTCATTTCTGTTAGTTATCCCAAAAATGTGATTTAGTGTGTTAATTATGACAAAAATAACTACAAATTTGGTGATTTTGCCATGATCCTGAACTTGCTATAATATTAGCTATTACTACATTGAAGCATTAGAGCATAAATATACAATTAGGAGAAATAAAATTTAAGGTTTTAACTACTAAATTCAGTGAACAACTATATTCTGCTATTTAGTTTTTTACTTTTTTTGCAATATATTATTTCAATAGTTATCACATTCTGCATTAGCATTGGTACTTTTCCACCCATGAGTAAAGAAATCAGAGAGGTGACACCTACTTTAAAATTACCCTAAAAAAATATGAGTTAAACACTTTTTCAACTTAGTAGTTTTTATTTAGGAAAAGAATGGAACCTCTGTTGTGCCTCTTTGATATGAATTGGAGCAAGTTAAATACCTTTTTAAAAACCTCCAAGATACTATTAAGGACCTCTATAGAATCAGTTTGGAATCCAAAGGAACACTCACATTAACAATTATTTCTACCAATAGCTCCATAGCTATTGACATATCACTTATGTCAATTGACATTATATCAATGACATTATAGTAGAATTTTAGTGACAGGATCTTTGAGGTCACATAATCCAACTCTCATCTTATAGATGAGGAAAGTAAAACCCAGAAAATTTTTATTACTCATAGCAGTAAGCTTGGAGTGGGCGGAGGCAGATGAGGGATCCTAACACTCTCTTTCAGCCTAATGCATACCAGAGGGTATTAGGTTATAAGTACAGTAAGTAGGTAGCTAACAGATGAACAAATCTGAGAAAGAGATCTGATCTGTATCCGAAGTACACATTTTCCCTTAAGATTTTTGTTGGAAGATCCACTCCACCTCAGTCTGTTAGCACAGATATAAAATTATACAAATTGATGCTTGTGTGAAATAAAACCCAGGAGAAAAGCTGGAGTTAATTTGGCAGAACCACATTGTTGCATAACTCCTGGGATGAAGATTTATGTATATCCATATGTTTACATACCTGTAGCTTCTTAATCCTGCTTCAGAAATGACATTTACATATATTACAATGTAAATAGTGCCCAGTGGAGTTGTGCATCATAGGGACACTGCAAATATAAGTTCTGTATATTAAATTAATTAGGGTAGGCTAACTGCCATACAGATCAACAAGGATGTATAATGGCTCAAATTATATTTGTTATAATCAAGTTTCTTGCTAAAATACACTAGTTCAGTACTTAGTTTCCAAGGTGTTCTAGTACCTAGGCTTTCAGTAGCAGACTTCAGTACCAGTCCGTTAGAAGGGGAGTTTTTTAGGAGACTCAAAAGTAGTGCATATAACTGCCATTCTTAATTCCATTGGCTCTAACTTGGTCACATGCCCACACCTGCCTGCAGGGGAGGCTGGGAATAAGTTTATCTGTGTGGCCAAAAAGAAATGAGAACATGGATTTGGATGTCTAACTAAGAGTCATTGCTCACTTGGGTTCTCTCTCTCTCTCTCTCTCTCTCTCCACATACAGTCCCCCCACACAAACTCTGAAGTGACACAAAAAAATAAACTCACATGATTATGCTTCAAATAGAACAAATAAATAATGAAAGAAAGGGGCTTTTATTTAAGAATTGCATTCACCTCTGCCCTTTCCCTCATTTAGGTGGGACTGTTAATTAATGCATAACAATAACCAATTAGTAACTGACATCTAAAAAGGAGGGAAAAAAGAAAATTTTTGCAAGTATTACCCTTACTATATGTGTGTGTGTGTGTGTGTATGTGCGTGCGTGTGTGTGTGTGTTTTAGGGACACAGACCACCAAGTTCCCCTTTTAACTACATAATTAGTAAATGATGTTTGAAAAGTATTCAACTTTTTACACAACAAAGATAGCAATTCCACAAATGAAGGCAGCAGTTAAGTTTAGTTGTTTTTTTTTTCCTTTGGATAAGTTGTCATTATAATCCTCAAACTGTTCTCAATCACTCAGTTTTTAATAGAAGCACGCATGGTTGCATTTCTGAAATCATAAACAGGAAGTGTAATATATAAATGTCAGTAAAACTAAAACTCAATTCTATGGCTTGATATTTTCATGTTAATGTCTGATTTTTGTATGTACTTCAAATGATTACATGAAGGCAAATAGTAATATTACCTGATGAGCTTTCTTTGGCAACCTAACACTTTGGGGTTTGGGGGAAATATGTAGAGTAACTCATGTGTTGTATACTTTCACAGAGGAAGAAATGGGAATGACCCAGAAACTGCTTAGTTTGGCATCCTTAGAAATCGCTTTTTTATATAGATTCCCCAACTTTATTATTGCCAGAAGACAGTGTAGATGGAGAAAGAAGACAGAGAGTGCATGACTCTGAATCTATTTAAAAATATGTTCTAGAAAATAGTCTTAGACTTTGTATATTCTTATTCTGACACCTCAGCAATTCCCTGAATGTGTTCTACTACATTAGTTCCTTCATGAGACAACTAAGAAGTAGCTTAAGTACTGCAAAAATCAGGATATTATCTCTGTTTCCTCTATGAAGAAATTAGGAGTCTTTTTAGGATTGGTGATATTTTCTACATAATACTATTTCAGTTTCTTTGTTACATGGACATCTCTATGGAAATTACAAGAAGAGATTCAGTGCTCGCTTTGGCAGCACATATGCTAAAACTAGAACGATACAGAGAACATTAGTATGGCCCCTGTGCAAGGATGACATGCAAATTCATGAAGCGTTCCATAAAAAAGAAGAAATAGAAGAAGAAGAAGAAGAAGAAGAAGAAGAAGAAGAAGAAGAAGAAGAAGAGATTCAAATTGACCAGTCTAGAACTTTTATATTACATTAAATATTTCTGGAGAAATATACCAACATATAGATACTTCTATAACTTCAAAATGTTTTTTCTTTAGGAACAAATTCAATTTGTTCTTAAACTGAGCACTGAAGGAACAATTTTACTCAAAGTCACATAATACAGGAGTGAAATAGCAAAAAATAGAACCTTTCTATGTATCTAAACTCCTTTCAAAGCAGATCACAATGATCCAGAGAATATCTTAAAAGGAGATAGCCTGCTCGTCTACTGAGTATCTAGCTTTCTACAGCACATGAGACACTGCTGAGCAGCATATATAATATATAAAATTTGAGGTATATTTTTATTTTTAAGATTTATTTTAGAGAGAAAGTGCGTGTGAGTACAAGTGGGGGGAGGGACAAAGGGAGAGGGAAGAGAATCTCAAGCAGACTCCCTGCTGAGCACGGAGCATGATGCTGGGCTTGATCTCATGACCCTGAAATCACTACCTGAGGCAAAATCGAGTCAAATGCTCAACTGACTGAGCCACCCAGGTGCCCCAAGAATTTGAGGTATTTTCATTGAAAATACAGCATATGTTAAAAAGATTTGGGAGTGTTTGAAAAGTAACATAATAAGAGTATATTAATCAAATGCAAACTATTAATAATTGCTAAGGGGTAATGGAAAATGAAGTGATTTAAAACTAGATTGATAATGGGTAGAAGCTTATTGGAATAGGCAAATTTTATATAGATTTTTTAAAGTGATGGATTTTGATTGCCAGAGAGAAAAGATAACCATTCATCAAAGATTTACTGAGTGCTCACTATGTGCCACGTGCCAGGCACTGTTCAAGGCACTAGAGATAGGGCAATACACAAACTATTGCAGAGCAGGAACAGGTATTTCATTGCCCAGGCATGATAATTTGATAGGAACAGAAAACACAAATATGAGAGTAGAAAGAAATGAAATAGAAAGGAAAAGAACTAGTAAGGGGCTTATAGTAGAAGGCCTTAAATACTAGAATGCTTCTAAATGGGAGAAAGATGTTGGTGTGACTTGAACTCCTTTGGTCACTGCAGTCAGAATAACTGCTTTTTTTCCCCTTCTGTCGGTCAGCTCTCCTAGCCTCTTAGATAACTTTATAATAACCAGGATAACACAAAATAAATACTACACATATAAAAATTCCCAGCTAAATTATGTGGAAAGCAAAAAGGGAAAGAATGGGTAGCAAAAGTTGAATTTTATGTCTCCTTTTATCTTTATAATGGCTATTACGTATTATCAGTCCCTTTCCAGCAAGTCTCCCATTCAGTATTTGTGATTCAATTCCTGAAGGTTCTGCTCTTCTTCTTTCCTTCTAGGTGGAATCACTGAAAGGAAAGGAGATTCCATTTAAATTCCCTTTTTCTGGTCAGTCAGGTGTTCCTTATTCACCTAGCAATACTTCTCTACAGAGTGTGATGAAAAGTACTTTATGTTTTGTGTAGGATGGTAGGGAAAGGGGTAAGACAAGATGGGGGCTAGGGAAAATACCAAGAGGCTGTAATGCAATGCAGTATAAGAGCCTAGAATACAAACTTGACAATTAAGAGCTTGGATTAAATGGGCAGCTTTAAAAATGAAAAGAGACATATCTGAAGTATACAATAAAGAACAACTATACAAAATAACAAGTTTAACCCCTGTTTACCTATGGGAGGATAAGAAACTAAGGAAATGAATGTAAGATTTTAAGTTTGAAGGTCTGAAAATTTGTGTTGTCAATAAGAATAGCCAAGAAATTGAAAGAAATAGCTTGAAGGGAAAAAATGAACTTAATGTCAGATCTAAATGAGATGTCACCAGAAGACAGAGGACTCAGACTTTCTCAATAAGCTAATGGACCTGTAATGTACACGTGTAAGTTGGCATCATATAGAAATTGACTGAAACTCTATGGACTAATGAGGAATTGCAAAGAAGAAGATCAAATGGCTATGTATGAACTTTGATTATAAGATGAGGTATCAATTTCAAAGAAGACAGTCTAGTTTTGGAACTCTTTCCTTCAAGTCAGACAAAGCTGTCCTTTATTAAACATCATCTCTTCATTTTGACTGACCCCTTAGTAAGTGAGAATAACAAAACAAATGAATAAAATTGAAAGACTTATTTTTTCTGGATTATCTCACTCAAGTTCTGGATTTTTAAAAAAAAATATTATGTTAAATATGGAGTTTGTTTTATATACAACTGTCAGGGTGAACATAAATTTCCATGCCCAAAGCAAATCTTGGTTATGGAACCACATAAATAGAAACTCACCTTTAAAGAAGGTTCAATTTTAAAATGCGCTAGGTTACATGTTTCTTTAAATAGGAAAGGATCAAGCTTGATACTCCCTGAACTAAAAGTTTTTAGAACCTATTTGCTATTTTTGTACGCAGATTATATCATAAAATAATTTCAGCATTTCATCATTATATAATCTGGCTTTGGATTTCTATATTTATGTAGTAGCTAGCAGTGGAACATTTGTTAGAGTACTTTCTATATGTTGGACACTATGTTAAGTGCTCCAGTATTTACGATCTCATTTAATTAACATTCACAATTCAGTGAAGCATTACTAACCCATTTCACAGATGGGCAAAACTGAGGCCCAAGTTAAGTTATATCTTCAAGGTAACATAGCTGGTAAGTGGGCAGAGCTAGGATTTGAGTTCAGATCTATCTGATTCTAATGCCACTTTTCCTAATACGCTATTGCCTCCAAAATTCACCTAAAAATATTTTTATTATAAAAGTTTTCTGTTGAATTTTATTCAATATAATGGAATACTTTTTTTTGGCAATTTAGAAATGTTCCTATGTTCTTGCTTACTGTCATGACTTTAACCAAGAAAATCTTCTTGGGTGCCACTTGGACCACATATCAAACCATATCTCCCAGATTAGTAATCATAACTTAACACACACATACAGAGACACACAGACATACATTCACAGGAAAGGAAGATTTCATGGAAAAGTAAAAAAAAAAAAAAAAATCCTCCAGTACAATTTTAGGGATATAGGAACACATCTATTTAATTCTACTTATAGAAGTGCATAGATAAGTTACTGGCTTTAATATTAGCCTGAAAAAATCCTCCAAAGTCACACATTCAATTTCTTAGTTTCAACAGACACAGCTATACTATGAATACCGAAAAGAGAATTGTCAAGACAAAGCAACAAATAATTTTTGAGCTTAGTTGCTTATCGGTGTAAAACATTCTAATCTATAGCCAACAAACATGCCAGACAGCACTATTGAGTGGTAAAGGGGGTATGGAAGACGTGGATCACACAGTCTGAGCTCTTGTTATCAGTAGTAGAATACGATCAGTGCTGCTACTGAACCACAAATCTAAATGGAGGCAATCTAGTATAGAAGAGTGTATATTTTGGAGTAGAACAAATTTGAGTTTAAATCTTGACATTACTTACAACTTCTGTGATCCGGAAAAAGTTACTGCCTTTGTGAGTCACAGTTCTTTCATTTTGTAAACTGGAACTAAAACTCTGTAGTCTAATGGATGTCATAAAGATCTATTAAAAGAAGAGACTTCCCAGATTCAAATCTCAGCTCCCTCACACAGAAATTGTGACTTAATGCCTCCTTTTCCTCATCTATAAAATGAGGGTAATAAAAGTCCCTATACCTCAAAGAGTTGTGAGGATTTAACACCTTAATATATTTTAAGTACATATAACAGAGGTTGGCACGTAGAAAATTATATATTTACATATACTGTAATTCTTATTTAAAGCACCTACCTAGTACTTGCTCCTTAGTATATTTCTAATAAATGTTTATTCCCTTTTATATTTCAATTGAAATTTTCCTTTCTTTTCTAAGATTTTATTTTTCAGTAATCTCTATACCCAACGTGGGGCTCAGACTTACAACCCCAATATCAAGAGTCACATGCTCTACTGACTGAGACAGCCAGGCACCCCTCCTTTATTTTCTAGATACATTTTTAAATGTATTAAGCTAAGGTATAACTGATATTCAATAAACTGCATATACATAAGGTATACAATTGATAAGTTTTAACATGTATAGAATTGATAAGTATACAGTTGATAAATGTTAACATGTATATCCCTGTGAAACCATCACCAGAATAAGACAGTGAATATATCCATCAACCCTAAGAATTTCCCCTGCCTTTTTAAAATCCTCCCCCTAGCACCTCTCTCCCCAGGCAACCACTGGTCTGTCTGCCCTTTGTCCCAAAAGATCAGTTTGCATTTTCTAGAATTTTATATTTTCTGTCTTTCTTCACTCAGAATATTGTTTTGAAATTAAACCATGCTGTTGCACATAACAGTAGTTCATTGCCTTTTATTGCTTTGTAGTATTCCATTGTATGAATATATCACAATTTATTTATCCATTTATCTCTTGGTGACATTCGAGTTGTTTCAAATTGGAGACTGTTAAAAATAAAGCTACTATGAATATTCGCATACAGATCTCTGTAGGAACATATGCTGTCTTTTCTTGTGGAAATACCTAGAATGAAATGGATCATATATTGGTGTATGTTTAACTTTTCAAGAAACTGCCAAACTGTTTCCAAACCAATTGCATCATTTTACATTCCTATTAGAAGTGTATAAAGTTCTAGTTCCTCCACATCCTTAACAATACTTTTTATTTTAGCTGTTCTAATAGATGTATATGGATATGGATATCCAGTTGTTCCATCATGGTTTTACTCTGTGTTTCCCTAAAGACTAATGAGGTTAATAAAGTTGAACATCTATTCATATGCTTATTTGCTATATGGGTTATCTTCTTGGTGAAGTTACTATTCAAGTCTTTTGCCTATTTTTTGAGACTTTTGTTTTCTCCTTGTTGAGTTTTGTGTTTGTTACATTCTTTCTTTTTTAATCTTTATTTATTTTTTTAAGTGATCTCTATACCCAACGTGGGGCTTGCACTCATGACCCCCAAGATCAAGAGTCACATGCTCTACTGACTGAGACAGCCAGGCACCCTGCGAGTATGTTACATTCTTGATACAGATCCTTTATTACATGCTTTGCAAATATTTCTCTAAGGCTGGAGCTTGTCTTCTTTAGCAGTGTATTTTAAAGAATAGAAGTTTGTAAAATTTTGATTAAGTCCAATTTCTCAATTTGTTCACATATGGATTGTACTCTTGATGTTACATCTAAGAAATCTTTGTCTAACTCAGAGTCACAAAAATTTTCTTACATTTTTCTCTAGAAGTTTAATAGTAATATCAGGTTTATGTTTAGGCCTATGATCAATTTTGAGTACATTTTTGTACATGGTGTAAGATATGAATCAAATTCCTATTTTTTATATATGGATATCCAGTTCTTCCAAGCACAATGTGTGAAAAAACAACAACAACTACTCTTTCTTCACTGAATTACCTTTGCACTTTGTAAAAAATCTGTTATCCTTATATATGTGGGTCTATGTCTGGACTCCGTGTTCTGTTACATTAATTGTCTAGTCTTACACTAATACCACTCTGTTTTGACTACTGTAGATATTTAATAAGTCTTGAAATTAGGTAGTATCAGCCTTCCGACTTTGTTCTTTGTGTCAAAGTTAATTATTTTGGCTATTCTAGATCTTCACATTTCTATATGAATTTTAGAATCAGCTTGTCTTTTTTTTTTTTTAACTTACTGGGATTTTGATTTGGTTTGTATTCAAACTCTAGATCAATTTAAGGAGAGCTGACATGTTAACAATATGAGCCCACTGAGCGAGGTAAATCTCCTCAATTATTTAAGTTGTCTTTACTTCCTCCTCTCAACAGTATTTGCTGTTTTTAGTATACAGATCTTTCTTGCCTTCTATAAGATTTATTCCTAAATATTTCACTTTATGCTATTGTAAATGCTATATATTTTTTGCATTTCCATTTTTGGTTGTTTGTTGCTAGAATGTAGAAATATAGATGATTATTGTATATTGATCTTGTATCCTGCAATTTTGCTACATTCACCTATTAGTTCTAGTAGCTTTTTGTAGATTCCACCAAGTGGAACAGATGGATAATTATGTCAGTTTTATTTCTTCCTTTCCAATCTGAATGTATTTTTTTTTCTTTTCTTGCCTGATTGCACTGGCAGAACCTCCAATGTTGAATAAAAGTGGTAAGAGCAGGGGCACCTGGATGACTCAGTCAGTTGTGTCCGAGTCTTGATTTCAGCTCAGGTCATGATCTCAGGGTCACAGGATCCAGCCTCATGTCAAGCTCTGTACTCAGCATGAAGTCTGCTTGGGATTCTCTCCTACTCCCTCTCCCCCTCATCCCACTCACACTCTAAATGAATGAATGAATGAATGAATGAATGAATGAAATCTTTAAAAAAAAAAAAGTGGTAAGAGCAGACATCATTGTGTTGTTCCTGATCTTAGGGGGCAAGCGTGCAGTCTTTTACCAGAAGGTATGAGATTATCTATAGGTTTTCTGTAGATGCACTTTATCTAGTTGAAGAAGTAGCCTTTCATTCCTCATTTGCTGAGTTTTTAAATAGGGAATGAATATTGGATTTTGTCAGATGTTTTTTCTTCCTCTACTGAGATGATCAGTTTTTCCTTTTTAGATTAATTTGGTAAGTTACAATGATTAATTTTTGAATGTTAAATCAATCCTGTATTCTTGGGATAAATAGCACCCAATAAATATTATTTTTTTAATATATTGTTGGATTTGATTTGATAAGATTTTGTCTAGAACTTTTTACATCTGTGTTCATAAGGGAAATTGGCCTGAGTTTTCTTTTCTTGTAATGTCTTTGTGCGGCTTGGGTATCAGGGTAATGCTGGCCTCAAAGAACAAGCTTGGAAGTATTCCTTTCTCTTCACTTTTTTTTTTTTTTAAAGATTTTATTTATTTATTTGACAGAGAGACAGCCAGCGAGAGACGGAACACAAACAGGGGGAGTGGGAGAGGAAGAAGCAGGCTCCCAGCGGGGCAGGGAGCCCGATGCGGGGCTCGATCCCAAGACTCTGGGATCACGCCCTGAGCCGAAGGCAGATGCTTAATGACTGAGCCACCCAGGTGCCCAATCTCTTCACTTTTCTAAAAGAGTTTTTGTGTGATTGGTATTTTTTTTCTCTAAATATTGGAAGGATTCACCAGTAAAGTCCTATGGACCAGAATTTTTCTTTATGGGAATATTTTAAACTAAAAATTCAATTTTTTGGAAATGGATATATGACCATTCAGGTTATCTATTTCTTCTTGAGTCAGCTTTGGTAGTTTATGTCTTTCAAGGAACTTAGGCATTTCATGTAAGTTGTTAAATTTTTTGCCTAAATTTGTTCATAATATTCCATTATTATCCTTGAAATATCTGTAGAATTTGTAATGATGTCACCTCTCACATTCCTGATATTGGTCTTCCTGATAAGTGTCTTCCCTCTCTTTTTTTTCCTTACCAGTCTGACCAAAGGTTTATCAGTTCTACTGATCTCAAACAACCAGGTTTTGATTACATAGATATTCTCAATTGATCTTTGTTTTCTATTTCATTGATTTCCACTTTGACCTTATTATTTCATTTCTTTTGCTTCTTTGTTTAATTCGCTCTTCTTTTCTAGTTTCTTAAGGTGGAAGTTGAGGTCATTGCTTTGAGACTTTTTGTATTTTTTAATGTAGGCATTTTGTTTATATAAATTCTGATGTATTGTATTTTTATTTTCCCTCAGGTCAAAATACTTCCTAATTTCACTTTGGATTTCTTTAATCAGTGGGTTATGTAGAAGCATGTGATTTTATTTCCAAGTATTCAGGGATTTTCCAGCTAACTTTCTGTTATTGATTTCTAATTTAATTCCACTGTCGTCAGAGAACATACTTTGCATGACTTAAATCCTCTAAAATGTAGTGAGACATCTTTTATAATCTAAAACAGAGACTGGCAAACTTTCTCTATACAGGGTCAGACAATAAATATTTAAAGCTTTGTGGGTCACATACAGTTTCTCCTGTCACATATTTTCTTTCCTTTTTTCTTTTAAGAAACCTCTCAAAATGCAAAAACCATCCTTAGTTCATAGGCCATAAAAAACTAGGCTAGATTTGGCTCCCCCAGTCAGAGTTTGCTACCCCCTGGCCAGGAACATGGTCTCTCTGGGTAAAAGTTTCATGTATTCTTTAAAGAAAATGTGTACTCTACTGTTAGTGGAATATTAGGAAAGTTGGGTAATACTGGTGGATAGTGTTGAGTTTACTATATCCTTGCTATGTTTCAGCTTGTTCTAGCAATTACTGAAGGGGAAGTACTGAAATCTCTTTCTATAATTATAGATTTGTCTGTTTCTCCTTGCAGTTCTGTCAGATTTTGCTCTATATATTTTGAACCTCTTTTTATTTGGGGCATAAACATTTAGGATTGTTATAACCTCCTAATTAACTGACTCCTTTATTATTATGAAATGACATTCTTTAACCCTGGTAATATTCTTTGCTCTGTAATTTTACTTTGTTTCTACTATGTTAATACAGCTCCACTAGTTTCTTTTAACTAATGTCAGCATCAGCATGGTGTATCTTTTTCCATCCTTTCATTCTTAACATTTTGTGTCTTTATATGTTAAGTGTGTTGAGTCTTGCTTTCTATCCAATCTGACAATCTCTACCCTTTGATTAGTATTTTTAGGTCATTTACATCTAATGTGGTTATTGATATAATTAGATTTAAGTCTATCAGCTTGCTATTTTCTATTCTATTCTGTTTTCCATGTGTTGTTTCTTTTCTTTTTCTGCCTCCTTTTGGATTGAGTACTTTATTATTCCTTTTTTTCTCCTTTGTTGGCTTATTACCTATAACAATTTTGTTATTATTCTACTGATTGCTTTAGGGTTTATAGTTTACGTATTTATCACAGTCTACTTCCAAGTGAATTTATACCACTTAAGGTATAATAAAAGAACCTTATGATATCTTATTTCTATTTTTCCCCTCCTGGTCTTTATGCTATCGTTGGCGTATATTTACTAATGCATGTTGTAAACCCCATAATACAATGCTGTTATTTTTGTTTAAACAGTTGATTATCTTAAAAGAGAATTAAATGTAAAAAGAACTTAAACATTTACCCTGTAATTGCCTTTTCCAGTGTTCATCGTTTCTTTGTGTAGATCTATATTTCCATCTGGTATCATTTCCCTTCCGTCTGAATGACTTACTTTAATATTTCTTGTAGTGCAGTCTGTTGGCAATGATATTAAATTTTCATTCTGTGAATTTTCAGAGTCTTTGAAACACTCTCAGGTTCAAAGTAGGTAATCATCAATTAATCTACTCTCTACCATACACTACTATAAATAGCCTGGGCTAAAGTGTAAAAGAGAAAACTGAAAAGGAGCATACTGTACAACCATGAAATATCCTAGAACCTTGCCTCTAAAAGTACAGTTTGAGGCAAAGGAAACTTATAGTATGCCAGGGTGCTAAAAGCTACTGAATAAACATGAGGCATCTTCTTACATATCAGTTTTACCTAGGGATTTTGAAAAAATGTATAAGCATTATATTTATACTAAACATAGGACTATTATGATATATAATGCAACATTTATATTAAATTTAAGACAAAACAAGAAATTAAGAAACTTCTAGTTTGGGATCAAGCTTCTAGGGCACTTTTTTTCACTTTTCTCTACATTAACCACACTTTTGTGAAAAAGTTTGAGAAGCTGTGAACTTGATGATTATTCATGATTTATTAAAACCTCCCCTCAAATTGGATGCTGTCAACAAATGTAGGTTATTCATAAAGGTTTTTATTTAATTTCAATATGCATTTATGAATTGATGACTATCCTGTTATTCAGCTCATGAATCATTTCTTATAGTGCTCATGAAAACTACACTTAATTCCAAGTTTTTTAAATACCCATCATTATTCCTGTAAAGGACTTTTACTTACCAATTCTCACTGTTGTGTCTATCAGCATGCCTACATCATTCAGTACCTGCAACACTGTCCAGTTTTCTGATTCCAGTCCAGGATAGAATAAGAATACACATAAACAAGCCTATTAGAAATAAGCCTAAAACAAAGAAAAATAGGCTGGCTATGAAGATCCTACTAGATCTACTTGTAAGTCTGCATCCTAAGGAAATAAAGCAAAAATTTAACTATCAGATTGTCCCTTTTACAAATAGAGAAAAACATAAATATTATACCCCCCAAATAAGAAATTGCTTAAATTACGGTATATCCTTATTCTATATAGAATACCTACTCGGCCATTAAAGGATATTATAGCTGAGTATTTATTACTAGGATGAAAAATAAACAGGTATGAAAATGTAATAAAAGGGGTTAACAGTGGTTATTTTCTGGGTTTGGATTATTAATTTTTTTCTACATCTTGCTCATCTTATTTTATATTCTTTAATAGCAACTGCATGTAATACGAAATACCCAAAGTTTCCAAAAATACTAATTCAACATGAATAAATACTTACTCAAAATGATGAGGTCATCATTTGTTTACCCATTAATTAACAATATTTGCAGTAATAAATAAGACAAGTCCTTGCTCTCATGACTCTTAATTTGTGAGGGCAAAAAGGGCATAGTCAACAATCTTTGAAATGTTTTATTCCTCCTTTTCATTCTTATTACTTGATTACCCAATGATTCCCTCCCTTATTTATAGAGGACTTTGGCACCTGACTTCCAGTATCTGCCTCCCCTGCATTTCCTGCCATCATGTGCCACTTCAGTGTCCATATGGACAACCCATCCAACAACCTAGAACTCTGACTCCACCACTTACAACCACTTCATTCAGTGATCCATACCCAGACCCATACCCTCAACCTTCTGATCACCAGGAAATTGTTCCACAGCCTTAGACGTCAATATTATTGATCTCAGACCACAATCACTTATTGTTCCAATTTTTTCACTCCCTTATTCCCTAAATACCTGCTTTCTTATCTTATTTTAACCTCTATTCCTCAACTATTCCCTTTTCTTTTCTTCAAACCACAATCTCCAGCATGGCTTCGAATCTTTTCCTATCTAGCTTAGTTTCCCAAGTACGTCAGTCTCTCTCGAGAATAACCTTGTCCCCTGGCTAATTCCCTCTCCCATTCCTCAGAGCATGTATTTTATGCCACCTTACTACAACTCAGACCTGCTACTTCACCTATGCCCTTATCTTTAGTGTCTCCTTTATCAGAAAAAAAGTGAAAACTATAAGCTATGAACCTCCTAACCTTCTTATTCCACATTTACAAGTTATATATATAACGGTCTTCACCTCCTTTCTTCTAATCTCAGAGGAAGGAGTATCTTCTTTCTTCTTCCAGGTCAACTCCTTTACTGCACCCTTGATCCCACATTCCCTCATCTCCTACAGATCTTTCTTTACCTTTATCCCTCTTCTCTTTCATCTCTTCTCTTCCTCTTCTGCTGACTCTCCCCACATTTTATAAAGATTAAACTCTCTTCACTGGAGAATCTCCTCCTCAATTCTATAAACTACTCCCTATAGTGATCCTTTATTTCTGTTTTGAAGAACTGAAAAGCCTTGAAATTATATAAATCTATTGTAACTTTTCTCATTTAAAATACTTTTCGGGAAGCCTGGGTGGCTCGGTTGGTTAAACGTCTGCCTTCAGCTCAGGGGATTCCAGGGTCCAAGGATCAAGTCAAGCATCAGGGAGCCCGCTTCTCCCTCTGCCTGCCACTTCCCCTGCACGTGCTCTCTCTCTCTGGTAAATAAATAAATAAAATCTTGGGGCGCCTGGGTGGCACAGCGGTTAAGCGTCTGCCTTCGGCTCAGGGCGTGATCCCGGCGTTATGGGATAGAGCCCCACATCAGGCTCCTCCACTGGGAGCCTGCTTCTTCCTCTCCCACTCCCCCTGCTAGTGTTCCCTCTCTCGCTGGCTGTCTCTATCTCTGTCGAATAAATAAATAAAATCTTAAATAAAATCTTTAAAAAACAAGAAAATAAATTTTAAAAAAATAAAATACTTTTCAACCAACACAGAATTCTGCCATCATCAGCACAGTGAAAATGTTCTGACAAACATTACTAATGACAAAATTGCCAAATCCCGTTATATTTTTCAATTTACCTGACCTGTCTTTATCTTCTGATACTCCTGACTCCTTTTTTCCTGAATCCTCTCTCCCCTTGGCTTCTAGAACACTGAGCTGTGTTGGTGCTCCCTTCCATCCTTCTGCTATTTACTCTTAATTTTTTTTTCCCACTGCCTTCTGTTACTTTGCCCATTTACTAATGGTTTTCATTTCCTCTCACTATATTCAGTTTCTATGAGCAATGGCATCCAGTTTCCCCAAAATTTCAACTACTACCTTTTTAGTGACACCCACTTCCAGCTCCAACCTTTCTCCTAAGCCTCAGACTCACATGCTGAGCTCCCTAGTGAACTTCTCTAAATGGATATCCCAGTGACAATCTTCCATATTCAATATGTCTGCATTGAGTTTCTCATCTCCTTCGCCTTTCCCAGTTTTCTATTCCACATCCTTATACACACATACACAGAAGTCAAAATCCCTGTTCTTCTCCATTTGCCTCTATCCTAGTTAATGATACCACTATTGTACTCTACAACCAAGCCAGGAACTAGAAAGCCATTCTAGATTCTTCCTCATCTCTATTCCAACCATTACTACCCTAGTCCAAAATCTGATTATATGCCCTCATGACTGTAAAACCACATAAAACTACTTCCATTTACTTAAGTAATAATAATCATTACATATAACAATATGTAATAATAATAATAGAGCACATTTTACAACATTTCCCCTAGTATTCAAATTATGAAATTACAACCATGTTACCTTATTAGCAAACCATGAAGGCTTATACAGAAGCATAAATAGCCTCCACTATTCCCAGAGATCAGAAACCTTGTTTATACCCCCCTACCTAAGTTTTTATCACACAGCAGTTGTTGCTTTACTATCTGTTCACTTTTGAATAAGGTAAACATGGCACACTTAAAGATAACTATAGTCATCATAACCTGCATATTAAAAGTTCAATAAATAGTAGGATTCATATTAAGTTTTATAACAAACTACAATTTTACACCTTGTTAGTTCACCAGAATTTCTTTAAAACACATACCACACACATACCTATATACATATTCCACATTAGGAATTAGATAAACTACCAAACTGAGTTTTCCCTATAAATTGAGCTTCCTTTCATTCCTATTCTACTGTCTTTAACAGCACTCAACCTTTCCATGCTTCCAAAATTATGAAAGTGAATGCACCCTCACAGCCACCCTTTTAGTAAGGTTAAGTGTGGCATAGGTAGATCAGAGGGGTCCCACTGCCTCTCCAAATATTTTCTGCTTTGCTTTCTGATGCCTGAAAGATGGAACCATCTATTCCACAAGATACAATCTGCAATTTTCCTGAAGAAGAAAAACAAAGTATAGCATTTAATAATGCTAAATGAATGAAATTCAATAATACCAAGACAGGAAAAACAAATATAGAGTCTTCCTTTGTCAATTGGGGAAGGAGAGAGTAAAGTGGTATACTGTTAAGGGGCCTTCAAAAGCAATGCCTTATTTTTTTCAATATTCTTTAATGCACATGTATTTTATAATTGGCAGAGATGTTCAAAAGTGAGTCGACAGGTCTAGTGTCAAGGGCAAATAAAAGTATTGTTACATCAAGTGATTCACAAGAAGCTTTGAACTTTATCATAATTAACAACTGTATTACTAACACTTTTTACATCTAAAGGATTAAACTTTAGGAACTTTCAATTTCATATTCCTTTCCTTTTAAAGGAAATATGTTTATAAATAAAGGTAGATGGGAGGATCATTAGGTTTGGTCATATGCTATAAGAATTTCTGGTCAGGAAAAGTTTTGTATCCACCACAATATATTAGTAGTTTTGCAGTTTATTAAATATATTGCAGTTAAGTCTCATGAGCCTTGGGTTGTTTTGCCAGTGGCATATAAACATCTAATTGTTAAACAAAACCCTATGCTTATAAAATACATCCTCCCAAAAGGGGAAAAAAATGTATGATACTTCAAACCACTTATTTTTCTTTAAGAGTTTCCTTAAAATTAGGTATATGCATTGTATATACCATCCTGGGTTCACTGGGTCAAAAGTTAATAGTATAGGGTCATCAAGTAAATTAAATGTTAACAGCAAAAATTAAAGGACTTAAATTAAAAACATAGGGCCGAATCCTATGATGAAGAAAAGTGAGGAAAAAGTGTTCCCACAAGAGCTGTAAACTGTTCACCTATTTAAAATAAATTACTTCTTCAGAGCTGCCTTAAAAAGTTAATTTGTTTTAAACACGTAAGCATTTCTTCGCCAAAAAAGAATGTGCTATATTTTATTCTCATTTCCCTATAGATTTGTGCTACATGAAAGAAATAATTTTTACATATGAAGAATAGATATGTAACATGAAGCTCAACTGTCATAGAGAACTCATCACACATTCTCAGTCATGTCTATCCTAGAGACCAGAGGGTCTCAATTTTACTTCTGTTTACTAAAAATAAAAAAGAAATGAATGATTATAGATTCCTGGTTTGCTGTCTTTCTCAACTTCCAGGACAAGGCTCGCCCCAAGTCAACAAAGTCTCTAAGAAGGTCACGAGTTATAATTTTTAAAAGTTTTTACACAATGTGAAGTTTATTTTATTAAAACTCTCAGGGGCGCCTGGGTAGTGCTGGGGCACCTGGGTAGCGCAGTCGTTAAGCGTCTGCCTTTGGCTCAGGGCGTGATCCTGGCGTTCCGGGATCGAGTCCCACATCAGGCTCCTGGGCTGGGAGCCTGCTTCTTTCTCTCCCTCTCCCCTGCTGTGTTCCTTCTCTCGCTGGCTGTCTCTCTGTCACATAAATAAATAAAATCTTTAAAAAAAAAAAACTCTCAATTTTCTTTTGATAAAGGATTAATAGATCCATTTCTGTTATTTACCAGTCCTTTTTATTACTTAAATTATTCCCCCAATACAAACATTTTAATGGCTAGGACAAAAAGTTAACTAGCACTTGGTATATTTCAGACCATATATGGTATATGATGTGGCATATCACTTTTGAGAGGGGCCCTGTTAAACTGGAGCATAACTAGAAGGAAGCCAAGATGGTAAAGGGTTTAAAATCAAAGAGCCACTAAGGAAACTAAAGATGTTTGGAGGGCAGGGATTCAGTTGTCTTCATGGTTGAAGATAATAGTGATCATATTTTTTTTTATTTTTTAAGTTATTTTAATTCCAGTTAACATTCAGTGTTATATTAGTTTCAAGAATACCTATAATAATTCAGTAGTTCCATACACCACCCAGTGCTCATCATGACAAGTGCACTCCTTAATTCCCATCAGCTATTTAACCCATCCCTCGTCCCTCCTCCCTTCTGGTGACCATCAGATTGTTTGTTTGTTTGTTTGTTTGTTTCTTTCTTTCTTTCTTTCTTTCTTTCTTTTTCTTTTTTATTATAATAATATTTTTTTATTATATTATGTTAGTCACCATACAGTACATCCCTGGTTTCTGATGTAAAGTTCGATGATTCATTAGTTGCGTATAACACCCAGTGCACCATGCAATACGTGCCCTCCTTACTACCCATCACCAGCCTATCCCATTCCCCCACCCCCTCCCTTCTGAAGCCCTCAGTTTGTGATCATATTTTTTTTAAGCTTATTTATTTTTTGTTAGTAATCTCTACACCTAACGTGTAGAACTCACAGCCCTGAGATCAAGAGTCTCCTGTTCTTCCAACTGAGCCAGCCAGGTACGCCAACATTGGTCATATTTAAAAGGTTATCACACATAGATGGGAATGAATTTATTCTCACTATCTGCATGGGGCACTTCAACAATGGGTAGCAGTTACAAAGAGATATGTTTGAACTACTAAGATTCTATGACTCCAAACCTATTATTTTAAAAACAACATTCCAAAACACTGTATTTAATATTTTATCTAAAGGCAGCATGGTCACATGAATTTTTTAGAAATAGATAACTGAAATAAGTGGGTTTATCCTTTTCCAGGTATCCTTATTGGTAAAGGGAGTGAGGGGAACCCATACTTCTTCAGTAAATATTAGCTTTTACTAATTGTAAATAAATTTTAGATCAGTCTCATAATCTGTGCTCAAGAATATGGAAGCAAAACAATTCTTCATACGGGGGGAAAAACCCCTTATACTTCTATAACCTTAAATCAGAGTTGAAAATGCTATGTATGAATTTGTTCTGACTACTCCCATAATACCCATAATACTGTTTTTAATTGAAATAAATTGGTATTTGCCTAATTTTTTTAACATTACAAGAATTTAAAATATATAGATCATTCCTACCTAAGCTATAATAGTATATGCCTGATTTGCTAAATCATTCCACATTTAATTTATATCTTCCTGGGGCTAAAACTATGACAATGGTAAAAACTGTCAACTCAAGCAAGTTAGGTACCATCCCAGGCACTGAAGTCAATTATCAGAGCCTCTCAAAAGAGATGATCTTACAGACATATAACCCAGATCCAAATTACACATAACTTAATTCTTCCATGTGCCACTAGGACTGTAGCTAATTTTCATCACTACTTAGCTCACTTTACATATCTTTGGATACCTTAAGATCATCCAGTTGGATTCTCCGTATCTCTCAAGTTCTGTGACTGTGGTCACAACACAACACTAAAGTCATAACAAGTGGGATCTAATGTTTTATGAACCAGAGAAGCAAATGCTTTAAAAAACAGATTTGTAAGAATTATGTGATCCATCAGTCCATCAGCACCCGCCAGTCTCTAAACAATGTCCTCAATTATTGATTTTAAAAAGTAAGTCAATAAAAATGAGATAGGTGGTGAAAACTTACAAATTTCTTTACTTTCACTTTCAGGTCTTGCTTTTTCAAATATTCATTAATTTTTTTGTATTTGTTTTCCTTTTTTTGTTAACTGTGTGTTTGTTAACTATCCCATTTTTCTTAGAGACTTCTCTTTATGTACATTGAGGATATTAACCCATTATCTGCTTTACAAGTTAAACATATTTTTTAGTTTGTCATGTGTCTTGTGTATTAATAGTGAATGTTTTCCTGTGTATTTATTTTTTGTGTAGCTACCAAACAATGTTCTCTGAGATTCTGTGTTGAACTTTTTTGCCACTCTACATATCTCAGTGACCTCATCCAAGCCCATAGTTTAAACTACCATCTGTAATCGGTCAACTAGGAAATCTATAGACAACATGCAAACCAGACGTTTCCCCTAAATTCCAGACTTCTAAATCAAAACCCAATCCTAATATCTAGTTATCTGTTAAGTGAGGATGGGAGGATGTACTTATAACCCACAGGCATCTCAAAATCAATACTTCGTATATCAGAATCCATCAAACCTGTTCTAGTTTCCTTATCTCAGGAAATGGCACCCACATCCACTCAGTTGCCTACACCAGAAACCTAGGAGTCCTGTGACATATCTCCTCCTCTCTTCTCCAAAAACAAAGCCTCCTAAACCTCTGTAGTCTCACCTTCCAACTTTTTCCATCCTTACTTACTCTGCTCTAGCCATATGGGCATTGAATTTACCAGTCCTTCCTGCCCAGGATGTTAACATACACTCTTCCTTTGCTTAGAATGTTCTTCCCTTCTTTTTGGCCTGCTAATTCCTAAGTCTCGGCTTAACCGTCCCACCTTAGGAAGACCTTAATTAAACCTCCAGTGTTAGGTCTCCATGGTGTATGCTTTCATTCCATCTGTATTTTTCTGGTACAGTACTTATCACAGTTATAATCTGTATAACTATTAACTTAAACATTGTTTCTTTCACTAGACTACACCACAATAGGAGCCCTGACTAATATGCCCAGTATCTTGCACAAAACGTGACACTTTGTAGGTGCTAGTTACCTGGAAATACCTACATATTAATACTGACTAAATAAATTTAATACCTTTTGTACTTCATTTCACTCCCATTTCTACTTCTTTAGTTCAAGTACTCTTTATTGCTTGCCTGGATACTACAATAGCCTCTGAATGACTCAACCACTGCTCTCACGTTTTCTAATCTGTTTTCCAGTATCCTTGGTTTTTTGTTTGTTTTAAGATTTTATTTATTTGTCACAGAGAGAGAGAGCACAAGAAGGGGGAGCAGCAGGCAGAGGGAGAAGCAGGCTGAGCAAGGAGCACGATGTAGGACTCGATCCCGGACCCTGGGATCATGACCTGAGCTGAAGCTGAAGGTTTAACCAACGAGCCACTCAGCCATCCCTCAGTATCCTTGTTAAAGTGAGTTTCTAAAATACATATCTGATCATATTACTCACTGGTTTGAGATTTTTCAGTTGCATTTTATAAAGCATACATGCAAGACCCTTCATGGTTACCTCTGTCCACTTGATCAGGCTAAACTTTCTCAACTCCTCCAAAGGCATGTAGCAACAAGTCATATAAACTACCTGAATTTTCTTGCACATGCAGGTTCTTCCTGACTTCTGTTTTCTTACAATCCAATGATTATGTTTAAAATGCTTTCTATGGCCTATTTCTATTCTCTCTTTCACACTGGGATAACCCCAGTCCTTTAAGGTTCCCTCAAGGTATCCCTCAAGATACAGCTCTACTCCTGAAAAGTTTTCCTGGGCCACTTACTCCTAACCTGGTTTAAGTGCTCTTCATCTATTATTTCTCTAATTGTCATTTTTAGAGAATTTATCTATCTTCCATTAGACTTTCAGTTTCTTCCTAGCAAGGACTACATATTTTTCATCTCTATATATCCAACCCAGGTTTAGGCTTGGGTAATTGTTTGATTAAATGTGTGTGCCAAAACATATCAAACCCATCAAAACATACCTACCTGTGGGAAGTGGTATTCCCACTTCTGGGAAATCTTCCAATAAATAAGCAAATAAATAAGAAAGTCAATTAGAAAAGGTATATGCATAAAAATGTTCACTTCAGAATTACTTAAAATAGCAAAATATTGGAAACAACCTAAATGTCCAGCAATAGAAGAATGGTAGAATCTGCTGAATGACATGTAGCAGAGCAATTTAGAATGAAGCTTATAAAATGATATAGTAACTCACAGATGCTAACAACATGTTAAGTGGAAAAGGACAAAGAAAACTGATTTCACACTATGACCCTTTAAAATTATATGTATAGATATTGACTAAAAGGGAACATGAAAATTGTATGAGTGGTTTCTGTGGATTGTGATTTTGTTGCCTTTATTAAGAACTTTATAAATGGTATCTTCTCAAATATAATGAAGATAATTTAAAATTAAGCCCATATCATTAACATATGTATATAAGTGTAAGCACATTTGTAATTATGTATATTTTGTTTGTGTATATAAATATTCTGTATGTATGTATATATTTCCTAAGTCAGTCTTATGAAAGATCCAAGAAGCAGAAACACTTCATTAGCATGAGCATATCTAGTTTTGGTCTCTAAAACCATTCTGTACTAACAGGAAACAGGGCTCCTTAGAGAAAAAGGGCTGGTAAGGACAAGATGAACATGGAACATCTTATTATACGAGAAAGTAAGGAAATGCTCATAAAAAAAAGGGGGGGGGATGTAGGCATATCACAAAGACATAGTACCTAGACTAAAAGTACTCCTACTAGCTTAATCTGGGACAATTGAAATACCAAAATAATTAAATACAGACTTAAATATTTAGAGGTGAAAGGTCATGACATAACAATTTACCTTCAAGTGATTCATTTAAAAAAAGTGTACAAAATATACATATATAAGTACAGCTAGAACTCAAGAAAACAAAGCAAATACAGAACAGAAAAACAGGAATTCATAAGTTAATGCAGATAATAAATAGAAAAGAAAGGGCTCTTTGTTCACAGTAGAATGCTATGGACTGACTGGTAGATGTGGAGAGAGTATTATATTTGTTGAATCATTTTGCAGCCATTATGTCAAAATTATATCAGCAATAATTGATGGTAAATTTAAACGGGAATTTTGATGATGAGCAGGATGTATCTTCATATCTTTCCGCACCATTTGCTTTTTAATTGCCAGGACGGAAAAAAAACCCAGTACTATACAATGGAAAATTTGGGCCACATATGGACCAGGTGATCAAAACTAATATACCAAGGAGGGACAGATGGATCATGTGCTTCTAGAAGTGATACCCTACAAAGGACACAATATCACCTGTGCAATAGTCCAGTTGAGAATGTATATAACCCCAACTTAATCATGAGGAAACATCAGACAAAAACAAAAGAAGGAACGTTTTATTAAAAAGAGTGGTGGAGGGGTGCCCAGGTGGCTCCCACAGTGAATCCAGCTCAGGTCATGTTCTCAGGGTTGTGAGATCATCAGCCTTGGGCTCTGTGCTCAGTGGGGAGTCTGCTTCTCTCCCTCTCCCTCTGCCCTTCCACTCAGGTGCTCTCTCTCTCTCAAATAAATAAATCTTAAAAAAAAAAAAAAAGGTGCAGTGGAGTGAAAAGCTATATTCTTTAAAAATTCTTTAAAAATGTCAAGGTCATAACAGATAAAGGCTGGAAATGTCCCAAAGTAAAGGAAGCTAAAGAATCACGACATCTAAATGTATTACCTGACCCCAGACTGGCTCCTATACTGGAGGGGTAAATGCTGTAAGGATCAAGCTACAAAATTGGAATATGGTGGTACACTGAAGTATTATTTCAATGTAAATTTATGAATGGATAAGAAATAACTCTTAAGTATTCATGGGTGACAGGCCAAAATGTATGTAACTTAACCTCAAATGGTTCAGAAAAAAAATGTATATAAGTGTACATGTATGTGGTGAGAGAGAGACCTTGCACAAGGGCAAGCAAATGATGAGGATGTTCTTTGAACTATTTTTATTTTTGCAATTTTTTGTAAATTTTAAATTATTTCCTTTTTTAAAGATTTATCTGAGAGAGAGAGAGAGAGAGAGAGCACATGAGTGTGGGGGGAGGGGCAAAGGAAGAGAATCTCAAGTAGACTCCCTGCTGGATCCCAAGACCCATGATATTGTGACCTTAGCCAAAATCATGAATGGAACTCTTAACCAGCTGAGCCAATTTTAAATTCTTTCTAAGTAAAAAGATTTTCTTAAGAATTAAGTCCACTTTGGAGAAACAAGACCAACAAGAAAATAAAAGTTACTTTAAAACCTAAGCAAGTCATCTTTAAAACATTCTCCAGCATATACTAAGTTTCCAAGTTACTGTTCAAAATGTTTTCTTCAAGAGTATTCATTCTTTTGTAAAAGATGAACAGACTTATAGCTTTCACAGTTTTATCTAAATAAGTTAATATGTTGAATCCAACATTCCATCAGTTGTAGCTTACTCATTAGAAACAGCAGGAGGAAAAGAAAGCCTTGAAATTACAAAACCTCTGTTCTCCACACTACCCATATCTACTATTCGTTTGCTGGTGATTGCATCCCAGTTTCCAAGTAAAACCTCAGATTTTAAATTTATGACTTCAGTTCTACCATTATGACAAGTAGAATATGCAGAAACACAAATGGGGTGGGTGGAAAAGAGTGGGGGTAGGGCGGATATCGAAGATAAAAGAAAGCTGAAAACTTCTGCCCTAACTGAGTACCTAAATAAGTGACTTCTTTTTTCATAAAGTACATAACCATGTGGAATATTAAAGTTTGGAGAAGGTATTCTTACTAGTTTTTACCTGTGAATTTGATAATCTAAAGTAAAAAGCACTTTTTTTCCTCATGAAAATTCAACTCAATTATTTGCACCCCCTTGTGGTCAAACATAAACTTCTTGGTTTTCAAAACATTTTTTCCAAATGGGCTTTTTGTTCAGGCATGGGACCCATGTTACTCAATTTTGTTTTCTCCCATTTTGGTGAATCGAGAAGATTTATGAAGGGTTTTGGGTTTATTGAACAGTATTTTAAAACAGGACTTAAATCTTCTAAAAGTGACCTCCATATAAACTTTAGTCTGTGCAAAATGGAGATGATTACACCAACCTCAAGTGTTACTGTGAGGATTCAAGGGGAAAATGCATATACATGCTTAGCTGACACACAGTAGGAACTTAGTAAATGTTATTTACCAATATCATCACTTCAGAATTCTCTTGGCAGAATATATCTAAAAGGGGGTTAGATAAAAAATTTACCAGTTCATTAAGTTCAAGTACAATGGTGCAAATAAGTTCCCCAAATATACCACTTATCCAGACTACCTCTAGCCGATTCTCACCAGATACATTTTTTTAAAGATTTTATTTATTTATTTATTTATTTATTTGACAGAGAGAGAGAGAGAGAGAGACAGCCAGTGAGAGAGGGAACACAAGCAGGGGGAGTGGGAGAGGAAGAAGCAGGCTCCCAGCAGAGGAGCCTGATGTGGGGCTCGATCCCAGGACTCCGGTATCAAGCCCTGAGCCGAAGGCAGACACTTAACGACTGAGCCACCCAGGCGCCCCCATCACCACAGATACATTTTTAAAGAACAAAGAATATGTATTTATCTCTGGATGATAGAAATTTGGATAGTTTTTACTTTATATTTTAGACTGGCCTGATTCTCCCTTCCCCCCTTAATTTTAATAATTAGAAAAATCAATAAAACTATTCCATTTCCATATGATACTCTTAGGAAATGATAAAACAAATTAACATCCTTATTCATCTGGCAGAAGCCATTACTCATATTTGGCAAAAATAATTTGTCAGGCTGATTTATCATTTTAAGGGACTTTTGAACACAAATGCTTAACTCCTAATGGTGTTAACTTAAAACTTTTTAAAACATAAGAAGCTGCTTTAAAAGATCAGTGTTAATGACTCACAATAGCTAACATTTACTAATACACCAAACACTGTTCAAATGTCTTTACTATATTAGCTCATTTACATCCTTACAACAACCCAATGATATAATAGCATTACTCCTTTTACAAAAGATCAAACTGAAAAAGCAACTTACATAGGGTCACAAAGCTAGTTAGTAACAGAGCTGAGATCCAAACCAGGTAGTTTGGTTCCAGAGTCCATGCACTTAATCAGTGCACAAAAGTACCACAGAGATGTAAGACAAACAGTACTCTGCGGTGTTACTTCTTGATGATCTCAAATTATTAAAATCCATTTCTTTTCTAATTCTACCTCAGTAATGCAGATCATGCTAGCCTTCTCCCATTTCCTTACTTCTTAGTACGTCAGGCACTTTCAATATCCATCGTCGTCTTTAACCCTCATCACAAGTTGTTTTGCAACAAAAACTGTAAAAAAAAAAAAAAAAAGTACCAATACTCCAAATTTTAAATTGTTGGATTCTTTAGAAAATGTATTATAACTTGGGATCAGGAAAAAAGTAACCAAAAATTATCTTAAAATGTAATAAATTAGAATCAATAGCAGTGGTTTTGTTTTCATTTTCATCTTAACTAGACTGGTGGCAGGTAGGATAACTCTCCCAAGCATATGAAGAGGTTTTTAAGGAAGGTGTTAAAATACTGACAACTTTATCATCATTTATTGTCCTATCTTAGCGTCCAGTTTCTGAAGGTGAGCACAGATTTGCCTAGGTCTTGTGCTTCTACTTAATAGTTGTTAGATTTAGGGGCAAATTTCTTAATCTGAGTGTCGGGTGTCCTCATGTGTAAAATGACGATAATAATACCTTCTTAGTAGGGCTGTTGTGAGCAGCAAACACGATCAATCCGTAAAGCGTTTATTTAGGACCGTGCCCAGCCAGAGTACAGTCAGTACGTGACATCTAGCTACTATTATTTTATTTATGTGTCACACAATGGAAACCCGTCTTTGATAGTTTCGGTTCCCTTACCACCCTTAAGCACACAAACGCACACACACACTGATGGCCAGACTGCCCATTCACCTCTCCAAAACGGAGCAGAACGTTTAAGAACAAAGTGAGACAGAGAGAGAAACTGGACTGAATGAAAGCGCCTTCGCAACAGGCACCCTAGAACCGGGAAGAAGAGCTCCAACACACTTAAGTAATCCTGAACCCCAGACGCGCGCGCACGCATGCACCGCACACCACACACACACGCACACGCACAGCTGTTGAGCAGGGGAAACCACGCCTCCTGTGTGTGCTCAGGTTGCATCGCACAGCAAGGCAAAGAATGGCCCATGTTCCAGAATCTGACAGATGCGGACTCATCCACGTGCTTGCTACCTGTGCCTGCTAAGGCAAATTACTTAAAGTCTCTGAGCCTTGCTTTCCTGGTCTGCAAACCGATAATAATAACAGTACCTACCTCATAAAGTTGTTAAGAGGCTTAAGTGCAATAGCTCCTGTAAAGCGTTGACATACAGCAAGCGCTCTACACACAGGCGAGGCTGTTTTAAGTACACGTGTATCCATTCACAAGGTCTTAGAGACACATTCCGTTGTTAGTTTAGACACTGGCAATAAAACGTTTTTCTTTTCGTCTAAGCTGCACCCTTATTTGTTTTCCTCGAACAGTAGAGTAAATACCTATCGACAGACATGTCATCTATGGACCCCCGGGCCCACAGTCGCACGGTTCCTCCACGTCCGCGGCTGAGCAAAGGAACTGCACGCACGCGCAAGAAAGGAGGTCGGAGGAGTGAGACTGAGGAAGCGAAGTGAGAGCGGCGAACAGCCACGATTCTGCGCATGTTCAAGGCGCGGAGGTTGGGGTAGGAGTTTGCGCATGAGCAGAAGTGTCGGGAAAACTGGAGAAGGGTTCGGAGGCGGTATTGACAGCTGTGGAGGCAGCCCGCGTTCCCGGCATGCCCCGGGGCGGCGGGGTTGGCTCTAACGAATTTGAATGAGGAGCCTCAGCGCTTTCGGCGCCATTTTCGAGTGATGCCTGATCTCATCAATCTAGCGGGAGAGACGGGATAACCTGTCCGAGATTATAGCGCTACTAGGACTCCGCCGAAAAATCACCAAAAAAATCGCCAAAAATTACTTTGAGCAAAGGGCAGTCCGTGGGGCTTCGCCAGGATTGGCGCAGACGGTAAGAACCTGAAGAAGTAATAGCGGGACCTGGGAGGTGGTAGTGGTGGGACCGTCAGACGATGGGGGGTGCTGGGAGTGGGCACTGGGTCCGCCCTCATTTTAATTGCTAAAAATGCGAGGAGATAGGGTTGGGGGTAATTGGGTGTCTGGGAGTGGGCGGCGGCGGGCGGAATGTGGCGGGAGCGCGGAGAGACGGGGGCGTGGGGGGAGGGGAGTTGCAGTTTGAGCGGGACGCGGACGGGCTGCGGCGGAGCAGCCGCCGCCCAGCGGATCTGTCAGCCGGACCCCCCGCCCGGGGCCGGACCCGGGGCGCGGCGGGGCTCCGCAGGCCGCGGCCCCTTGACAGGAGAAGGGGGACGAGCGTCCCCTCCCCCATTTGCCGAACTGAGCCGTCTTTTATCGCAGTTTTCCCGGCCCGCTGACGGCCGTCTTCTCGTGACATAAAACTTAAGGTCGGCAGAAAATTAAGAACCAGGAGTGGCGGGTGCCTCCAGTCCGTCGTGCGGACTTACGTCCGCGGGACCCAGCGCTGTATATTGTCTTTGACGCTGAAGCGTGAGGTGCCCTAGGAATGTTGAGTTTCACAACGCAGCCCTCCCGCTTTGCGCTCCTCGGTCCCGGCAGCGGTAACCCTGTCGGTGTCTGGCTTTTCCAATTTGGGTAATATAGGGCGGGGGCAGACTTTTGAGGTTTTAGCGGGCTCCTAGGAAAGATGCTGGACTTTCGATTTTTGCTCGGGATTTCTGTCATTTGCTCTCACGGTGTTGTTTTTTTCGGGGGGGGGGGGGGGG
>NW_024423344.1:21865031-21904714 GCF_017311325.1 Ursus maritimus
ATGCGGACTCATCCACGTGCTTGCTACCTGTGCCTGCTAAGGCAAATTACTTAAAGTCTCTGAGCCTTGCTTTCCTGGTCTGCAAACCGATAATAATAACAGTACCTACCTCATAAAGTTGTTAAGAGGCTTAAGTGCAATAGCTCCTGTAAAGCGTTGACATACAGCAAGCGCTCTACACACAGGCGAGGCTGTTTTAAGTACACGTGTATCCATTCACAAGGTCTTAGAGACACATTCCGTTGTTAGTTTAGACACTGGCAATAAAACGTTTTTCTTTTCGTCTAAGCTGCACCCTTATTTGTTTTCCTCGAACAGTAGAGTAAATACCTATCGACAGACATGTCATCTATGGACCCCCGGGCCCACAGTCGCACGGTTCCTCCACGTCCGCGGCTGAGCAAAGGAACTGCACGCACGCGCAAGAAAGGAGGTCGGAGGAGTGAGACTGAGGAAGCGAAGTGAGAGCGGCGAACAGCCACGATTCTGCGCATGTTCAAGGCGCGGAGGTTGGGGTAGGAGTTTGCGCATGAGCAGAAGTGTCGGGAAAACTGGAGAAGGGTTCGGAGGCGGTATTGACAGCTGTGGAGGCAGCCCGCGTTCCCGGCATGCCCCGGGGCGGCGGGGTTGGCTCTAACGAATTTGAATGAGGAGCCTCAGCGCTTTCGGCGCCATTTTCGAGTGATGCCTGATCTCATCAATCTAGCGGGAGAGACGGGATAACCTGTCCGAGATTATAGCGCTACTAGGACTCCGCCGAAAAATCACCAAAAAAATCGCCAAAAATTACTTTGAGCAAAGGGCAGTCCGTGGGGCTTCGCCAGGATTGGCGCAGACGGTAAGAACCTGAAGAAGTAATAGCGGGACCTGGGAGGTGGTAGTGGTGGGACCGTCAGACGATGGGGGGTGCTGGGAGTGGGCACTGGGTCCGCCCTCATTTTAATTGCTAAAAATGCGAGGAGATAGGGTTGGGGGTAATTGGGTGTCTGGGAGTGGGCGGCGGCGGGCGGAATGTGGCGGGAGCGCGGAGAGACGGGGGCGTGGGGGGAGGGGAGTTGCAGTTTGAGCGGGACGCGGACGGGCTGCGGCGGAGCAGCCGCCGCCCAGCGGATCTGTCAGCCGGACCCCCCGCCCGGGGCCGGACCCGGGGCGCGGCGGGGCTCCGCAGGCCGCGGCCCCTTGACAGGAGAAGGGGGACGAGCGTCCCCTCCCCCATTTGCCGAACTGAGCCGTCTTTTATCGCAGTTTTCCCGGCCCGCTGACGGCCGTCTTCTCGTGACATAAAACTTAAGGTCGGCAGAAAATTAAGAACCAGGAGTGGCGGGTGCCTCCAGTCCGTCGTGCGGACTTACGTCCGCGGGACCCAGCGCTGTATATTGTCTTTGACGCTGAAGCGTGAGGTGCCCTAGGAATGTTGAGTTTCACAACGCAGCCCTCCCGCTTTGCGCTCCTCGGTCCCGGCAGCGGTAACCCTGTCGGTGTCTGGCTTTTCCAATTTGGGTAATATAGGGCGGGGGCAGACTTTTGAGGTTTTAGCGGGCTCCTAGGAAAGATGCTGGACTTTCGATTTTTGCTCGGGATTTCTGTCATTTGCTCTCACGGTGTTGTTTTTTTCGGGGGGGGGGGGAGACAGGACTTCGAGCTTGCAATTTCCTTCACCCAGTTGCACTTTTCTTAGAAGACTTTTTGCTTCTCCAGTCTTTGAAACATGTCGCAAGGATAAAAGCAATCTGTGAAACTATTGATGTTTTCCTCCCGAAAAGTCTTAGCCCGGACAACTTAACGGTAATTTTGCAATCCCCACCTTTTCTCGGGAACTCTCTTGACTCTGAGGCGGAGGGAAGAGGGCTGTTATTTGTCTTTCCCTTTCGTGATTTTTTATCCTTGTAGTTTGTACCAATTCTTAGTCGACAACTCTTGAATGATTTGGGCCAGTGACGGCTTTAACTTTAAGTAGTACTTTATAAATAATGGCCTTTGTGAAAATTGCCCATTAAAGATATATTAGGTTTTGAGTCTTTTTCTGCGCTGAAGGCACCACTGATTAACCCTTTGCTGGTATGGTGTTTTGCGTGTGGGGCGCGCGGCTCTGGGTTGCGAATATGCAGGAGATGGGTTTTGCAGCAGTTACTCAATTGTTCGCAAAGAGGAATAACGCTTTCTGGGAACCGCAATCTCACACTCTTTAGGACCAACTGCCTAAAGAGTTTTTCCTCCTGGAATTGATGTAACGATTGATTGATTTCTTATTTCTATATAGAGGACCCGCCCTCATTTAGAATCTATCTATCCCCGAGGAGAATAGGAGAGCGCAATGTGATGTTTTTCAAATTGTATCTAACGGAGTTCCCAAAACACCGGACTTGTTACCCCCCTGATTGGCTGGAAGAGAGCGGGACTGGGGGGTTTGAATGTTGAACACTAGATTACAATTCTCGACTTTCCGAAAAATTATACTTTTAGAGAACCACGGAAATAGGAAACGTTAAGACGGGGAGTTGGGGGGGGAGCTGGAGTGTAATATTTTTTTCTTACATAAAGGACTTTCGAATGGTTCTGAAATGTATATTAAAAGTAAAACTGAGGAGGCAGTTTTCTGAAAAATTGTAATTCTGCTGGCTGAAATTGCAAGGCTTTTATGTATTTGCCCCTGTTCTCTATTGGTTAAAAACTGTACGATCTAGGTTTTTTATTTCTTTGACAGAAATTTTTCAGATTAAGCTACCTATTCGATGCAGATTACGGGAGAATTGTTTCTTTTATTTTGATGAAAAGAAACTTTAGTTTTCTTAGGAATGAGCCTCTCCACATTGTCCATAAAAATTGGATGTATTTAAATTTTTTTTACATGTAACTTAAAATACATGGATTTTGCTAATTCAGCCATTGCTGTGAACTTAGAACTTTATTTAGAGGAAATTTACGTTGCTTAATTTAGACAGTACAACAGGTAAGTATGCACAGGTGCCTATGTATGATTTCATTCCTTTGATAAATTCACTGTGAAGAAATATATTGCATACAACAGTGTGGGTGTGTTGTGTCTTACTTGGTTGGTTTTCAGTTGATTTTTGTTTAATGTTGCTTGAGACAGCCGTCCATATATTTCTATTTATTACCAAGCTTGTCATTCCGTTTAATTGCATCTTGATAAGAGGCGGGTGTGGTTTTCAAAGAAAATCGGTAAACTCAGTGATAAACAAGATAGCTGTAGATGCTTTTTTAAAGATTTTTTAAAATTTAATAGAAATTAATGTCTTTTATGAATAGCGGTTGAAATTTTGAAACTTACAGTTTATATTCTCACATTAGGTCAAATATGCATTGTTAGAAAATATTCAGATGAAAAGATCCCACGACTTTTATAAATCTCTGTAGGGCTATAAATATAATTTATATTGAGTGGAATAGCTGAGTTTATAAATCATGCTATTTTGTATTGCCTTTATAACAGGAGTTGCAATTACAGAATCTTTGTTCATTACCTTTTTTCAAAGCTGTTTATTTTGAATCATCTCATGAAAATTTCATGAAAGGTGCTAATTATCCTCTATAAAATTTGACTTAATGAAGTTGTGGGAGACCCCATTTCTATTGTAAATGTAATTTTACCTATGATAACAGATGTAGTGGGTTTTGCTTTTTTGCTGTTATTTGGGGTTTTGTGTTTTAATTTTCATTCAAATTATTGTGTGACTTGTTGAGTTTTGAGGGTGGGGTGGGGGAAGGCTTTAAATTCCACCAGGCTGGTTAAATTTAACCATACTTTTTTAGTGCTTTGGTTTATAGGGTTTTTTGTTTGTTTTGAGGGGTGATGGTGAAGGATTGTTTTGTTTAATAAGGCATTTTTAAAAGAAGTGAAGGATTCCTTTATTTAAAATACTACACTTAAAGCTTGAGAATGCACTAGCACCTAAATAAAACCCACAGCATTCAAAATATTTTCCCTTTTTATGTGATGCTAGATGAGAGTAAGATTTGGGTTTTTAGATTTGTGGGCATGTAGGTATGAGATCCAACAGATGTATTTTATTATTATGTGTATTATCCATATTACTCTGTGGAAATTGATCATTCTAATTCATTTTCTGTTGTAAGGACTAGAAAAGTCACATTATCACTGGAAAACAATGATGGGGTAATGTGTTACTACAGTAGCTCTACTCTTTTTAAAAGCTATGTTTATATAGTATGAGGGAGAGGGAACTAGAGGAGGTAAGGTGTTAGTCTTCCTAGTAGCATTGATTTTCATTTGTTTGCTTCTAGTATTTTTAAACTCCAAATAAAAGTGCAATTTTAAACTTTGGTGTAATGCTGTTAACTTGTCTTAGTTGTACATTTACAAAATGTAGCCTCAGGTGTTTGCATGTAACACCGCATTTTTTGTAATCAGATTAATATCACTTTTAACGTTATCAAGAACTGGAACTAAGGATGAAAATTTCAAAATAGCTTTCGTATTCTGGATCCCCTGTTTCATCATGCTTTGTGTACTACATTTTTGTTTGGTTTTTGTTTTGTGAAGACGTGTATTGATACACATTTCTGTTTATTGGTATGCAGTAACTATTCAGAATGTCACAATATACTTCAATCCAGAAATACTGATATTGGTCAGTTAATTTAGTTTACAAAAAGAAAAAAGAAATGCCCAGAGACTTCATTAGATATTTCTTCTACATGATAACATAAGTTTTCTCCAATTAAAAAAATCAGTTAGACACACAATTTTGAAATTTTACTCTATAAAAATTTGTCTCGTTTAAAAAAAATTAGTGGCCTAAAATTTGCTCTTGTCTTTTTTTCCTATTGTTTAGTGAAGCTTAATAATTCCCACAGTGATTTTTTTTTTTAACCCTTTTTTGGAAGAAACAGATTTTTGGTCTTATAACTAGAAAACACTTCTTAGAATTGTCATACTAGAGTATTCATTTACATGTATTTTATTTCCTATTACTATTAATTTTTACTCAGCAAACTTAGAAACACTGTGGCCAGGCAACTAATTTTGGCATATAATTAGGCAAAAAATGACTTGCTGAAATTTAGTAGCCCCAGATCTCTTTAAGACCAAAGGAAATCAGTAATAACCACCACTTTCTCTCAAACAAGTGTCGAAAATTAGATTAAGCCATTTTTGCTTTAAATTTTTACAAGTGACAGTATTAGAATTTTAAAGTTGTGATTGTCTTAATATTATAAGAGTAACATCAATTTTAGAATATCACAGTACTAATATATGTTTACATATTTGTCTATTTGCATATACATATAATTGTAGAGCCTTCCTATAAATATTGCTTTCTTACAGGGAAATTATTTTCTTTTGCCTTTTTTTCCCCCTCTTGTCTGTCTCCTTTTAGGATCTCCTTTTAGAAAGACAAGTTTTAAATACTGGAATTGATATTAAATATATATATATATATATATACGAATTTTATTCTTAACATTTTTTATCAGTTATGAGAAGTTTAATATACTTTGGTTTATTCCTGTCTTATTTCACTAAAAGATGGAAAGACTTTGCACTGGGTTCTAAGTATAAATAATGAACTGTATTTTGTAATAGATTTGACATTGAGTTGTACTATTTCGGGAGTGTTTTACATCTTTTTTTCTTATACACATTTGGTTTAATATTTGTCTTATATCTGAACCTCTTTTGTTCTTTATTATCTAATATTTGTTGTTTCCTTACTATTTAAAAACTTAACATTTGGCATAGAGTACATACTGCTTCTGTGATTTTTAAAGTTATGATACCTTAATTTTCAGAGTGCTCAAATACAGAAAACTTTGTGTCTTTTGAGGAAGACTATGTAGAAATGATTTTAATTTTTCAAAGTGTCATATTTGGATTGGTGTTTGTGAGTTACATATGTGTGGTTTTTGTCATTAAACAATCAGATATTTGGTGGCAGAGGAATAAAGGTTTTTGGTTTTCATTTCTTTTCCTAAGCTATTCTTAAATAAAAGAAAACTGAACATTATGTTTATCATATAGTATGTTATAAGCCTTTGGTAATTTAACAACTTTATATTTTTAGATAGTTGATTGCCACCAAATCATTGTTTCAGGTGAAACAAATGAAGAAGCCACTTATATACATTCGATTACACCACATCTATTTGAAAATATTTAAAAACCATTGGCCCAATAGTCATCCACTCGTTACTTATATTTTGTTTAAAAAGTTAATTGTAAATTTTGTTCTGTTAGAACTGTAATGTCTTAAAATATTTGGAAATATCAGTATAATTTCTTTATTCGGGCAAGGCAAAAGACTAAACTTAAGAATAATGGTAATTTCTGTCATCATTAAAATGTTTGATGATTTGGGGAGAAAGGTAGTTAAAAATCTGTCTCTGTCCTTTTGAGTAGTTTTTTAAACTGAATTTTATGAGTTTTAGAAGCACAAACTATATTTCTGATATATTCCTTATGGAGTCCCCTTTAGCAGTCCTCCAATACTACACACACACACACACACACACACACACACACAACTTTGAAAATGAATGCCCTAAAGAGAAATGAAAGCAGAAACATATTAATCTGATTTGTTTGAAGAGGCTTCAGATGATAAAGGATATCACAGGTGTTTCTAATCAAGTTATTTCTACTTTAAAAACATTATTTTCAAGTTAGGTTTTCTTTGAACACAGGCAATATTGGGGTCATTTTGAAGATTTTACCTCAGTGTTCAGGGATCAACTGTGGAACTGCAGGAGGCGGAAATCTGTTGAGTGTCTTCATGCTATAATACATGACATTTTTATTGCAGGTTTTGACCTTTAGGAGAGAGCCAATTCTGGAGAACAACCTAACTTCTTTGATTGAACACTCACATAATGCATTGGAACATGATAGGAGATTAAGGTATACTGATGAATTTTTAAAGTGTACTATTTTATATCTTTACAATATAATTGGACTAGACAGTAAAGCTAGTACTTTTAAGTGAGCTAAAATCAATAAAGATTTATTAATAGAAATCTGTGAAGTGGCCAAGGTGGACTTCTCTTGCTTATTAAAACTCCAGATTTTTTAATGTAATTGATACTCTCATCATGTTTTATTAGGTCCAATTCCAGCTGAGTTTATTCTAAAAATAAGTACATATAGTGATTTTTTCTTAAGGTTATTATTACACTGTTACATATACAGAAGAATTAAATAGTGGACTTTTCATCTCAAAATGGAAAGTTTAAATTGAATAGAATTTGGTGCTTGGCTCTTTGATAGGTATAGTGATAGGTAGAGCCTATAAGATTAGATAAGATTAATGAGACTATTTTAAGAGAATTTAAAGTATTCCAAATACCCTCCTAACCAAAAGTGGCATTTTGGTTGAAACTGAAAAACCCACTTTCTTAAGCAGAAACTAGTATCTTACTCATAGATACTCTGAGTAAAATATTTAAATTATTCATATCAAAAATTGCAAACTCTAAAAATGTAGAAGGCCAAAACTTCCAGTAACTTATTTTTACCTCCAAAATACTTTATCAGAAGAGCCACTTTTCTAGTATATTTATTTTCTTTGATTTTTATAGTTTTAGTTGAAAGTTTCAGATACTTACCTGATAAAAATTTTGATTGTTTGCTAGTGATCTGGTATAATGTAAATGAATTTATTGAACAATATTACTAAATATTGATTAATTTTTCCATGGTAAATATATTAGTCACATGATAAGGTATCAACCATAATGTTTAAAAAAAAAAAAAACTACTTGCTAAAGTGAGGTCTACTAAAATAAAGCACACTACAATTTTTTCTTTAAATTTTTTTCACCTAAAATTATTTACTTTATATACTTAAGATACAGGAGATGAAATTTTGTTTTCATAAGAAAAATGTAATTTAGTCTTAAGAGTGAAGTGTAATTGTGGTCATAGAACTGCTTCTGTCTTTAAACAGTGTTCAGTTTTTGGTTTTTTTTCAAACAAATTCTCCAATGTGTGTTTAAACATTGAAATGTATATCAAAATATTAAAAAACTAATATTCTATATTTATTATTAGATATTAGATAATCCAGGAATGTGAATCATTAACAGTTAATGTTAAATGAAATGTTAAAATTTAATAGAAATCAGTCTAATGTAAGGTTGAAGTTCAGGTATTGGTGTCATTATACTGTGAAGTGTCACTATACTGTTTGAGATAAATACAAGGTATAGAATGTCTTCATAACTTATATTTGAGAATGTTATGAAAAAGCAGCTTAGTTTGAATAGGATGAAAATGAATACAACTTTCCCCCTCTAATGTAACCAGTGATTTTCAGATTAGACAACATTAAGATGAAAAGTGAAAAATACGGTTTCTGAATGTCTGAAAAAAACAAACTAGATTCAATTTATCACTTTCAATCCAGGTATCTTTTATACACAGCCTGCTGTTAAATGGAGGAAGAGAGACAGCTTTTGAGTTCATATTTTAAATAAAGACAATTTAGAGTGTTTATGATTTATGATCTTTGAAGTTGTCAAAACTTAACTGTTTGAACACAAATATTTAACATGATAAAATCATCTCTCTATAGCTATATACTGGCTTATAAACTTCCAGATTTTTAGCTTCCTAAATAACTTAACATCTAAGAGACTTGATGCAAATATTAATAGTTTTTTTGTATTTGGTCAGCTTTTACAGGGTAAGAAACTTTAACCTAATTAGTAGTATGTGTTATTTTAGAAGACAGGTTAATAAAGGCTTTTACTACTATGTGTGATTGGTTAGCCTTTACCCCTTAAAGGACATTTTCTAAGGGTTTTGAGTGTTTTAAATTTGCAAACCTGATTATATCTAGCTAAGCCTTGATAAGTAGTTTATTATGTCAAGATTTGGAGGAAAGGATTTACTGTGTTTTTTTGTTTTTTACTGATAGACTTCTTTGTGCAATATTTATATTTTTCGTTAAATGCACTTTCCAGGTTAAATAACATTCATTTTTGGGAAAAATTCTTAATTGTTCCTAAAATACAGTTACACTGTCAGTGTTCCTGTTGTGTTGAAATAGTTATTCTTAGGGGGGAAAGAATATTTTGGATAAACTAGATAGTATAGAGGTAATTTAACATGTCTACATGTGAGGGGACTTGAAATTATTTATTATTTGTCATTGATGTATAATTCTAGTTTATAAGGACAACATATTTTAAGCAGTTTCTCAGCTCTAACAGCTTCCTTTATTGAGATTGTGTAATGTTGCTGAGGATTCATTAAAAAATAGACAATTAACTTTCTTAAAATTTTTTTAAATGTTTGTTTGAAGCAATTTTGTGTTGTTTCTTGACCAACAAATAAAATATATACTTAATCTATTTTTTCTTTTCAGAATTTTGTTTTCTAAGCATTTTCAAAAGGCATTATTTAATTAATGAGATGATTTTAATTTTTCATTAAATATTTTGAAATAGAATTTCAGTCCTTAGCACCACACACCACACTTTTGATATTTCATTAACATATATGATTTGACTTAGTTTTACTTTCTTGTTTCATAATTAGAGTCACTTGGAAGAGAAACTTGTAGCATGTTTCAAATGTAGTTCCTGAGACTGATTAATCCAGTTAATAGTTTATTAATTTATTACCGTTTTGTAAATGTCTTAATTTTTAGAAATACTTTTTTGATACTTGCTGTCCGTTTTTTTCATTGTATGTCTTTCGAAATAAATTTATTTAGTAATTTTGTTATCCTGTGATCCTCGGAATTATTTCTTTTATTTTTATTAGCATTATTTGTTTTTGGACTGCTGCTAAGCAGAACAATTGTTTTTGCAATTTTGATAAAAATAAAAGATTGGTTTTTCTTCCCTTTTTTCCAAAATATTTTGATCTGATTTTTCAATATTACTATATTTTATACTTTTATTTTAATAAATCCCAAATCTAGCCTTCTTGACTGATCTTATTTAGACTTCTCAGCCAATTCTAGCATTTAAAAAAAATAATTTATAGATGTCCTAATTTTTCTGACTTTTTAAATATTTTTCAGAATCAAAATTTGCTTAAGGTATTAAAAGATAAGGATTGCATTTAAAATTGAAGTTATAAGTCCCTAAATAGCATCACATTTAAATTTAAAGATAATTTGACTGAATAAATATTTCTGTGTTACTCATCAATGATATTGTGTACTTAATGAGTTTTTAGTTTTGTAGTACACATTTAAAGTATATAAATTACATGTGGGAATTTTTTTTAATAGTTGGAGTTTTTGTTAAAAAATTTTTATGGGCTACAATCTTACTTCTTTGTTAATAGGGTCTAATGTCAAACATATGGTGATGATTTGATATGCGGAACTTGGGAGCCTAGAACTTTTTATAAGCAAAATATAATTTCATTTCTTGATTAAAGTTTGGGTACTTATTTTCCAATAGAATGGATAGGAAAGATAATACAAATTTATGAATTCATTCCAAACCTGGTTAAAACTTTTCTGAGAATTTTGATAATTGAGTTAAATCTTAACTAGGAGCTGAAGATCATTACATGTGTCATTAATTTTTTTCCTCAGATACATTATAAGTTCCCTTTCTGATCAAAATACTAATTTTGTCTTTTCTTCTCTTCCCATCCTACTTCTTAAAGAAAAAATTTATCCTTAAGCAGTTTTATCATATAGTGATGAAAGCCAGCCTGCTAGGTAGTTAGGACTAGAACCATTTTTGTCTTCTGTGTCAGTTGCATATGCTTTTCTTAGCTTGCTGCTTCAGCAGCAGCAGCAACAACAGTGAATAAACAAGTATCACCACAGCCCTTGTTCTTGTCCCTTACAGCTGGGAGCAGGGGCTGGGAGATTACTACTGCTTGTCAGCTGTTGTACAAAATAGCATCAATATGCAATAATGGTGGCCAAAGGAGCCTGCACCCACCAGCTTTTACAGACCAGGTAGGAAGGGCCCGACTGTCACTATAACCTGTATATAGTATAATGAATACACTCTTTGACAAAAAGGTGCTTTATTCCCAAAGCTGAATAAAGAAAACAGTAGTTACTTATAGTTCTTAGACTTACATTATTTTCTATTATTTACTCTGTGGTTTTAGTTCATTTAATTTTTAATCAGTTATTTCCATCTGTTTGAATGGAAAACTGTCTTGCTTCTGGAAGTATGTATGGTATGTTTCATGTTTTTCACCTTTAAGCTGGTAGATTGAAAAAAAATTATTAGTTACTGATAACACAAGGTAGGTGTTATATTAAGGAAAGAAAGGTTAACTATGGCCACACAGGAGTGTTTCTTTCACTTTGGAGCCATATTTTCAACCCATATTATCTTTGTTATAGCCCAGTGTAAAGGCCAAATTCTTGTTCATTTCACTATAACTGAAAAAGAATACCCCATACTGCTTAATGTGTTAAAAAAAAAAAAACAAAAACCCTAAAGACAAAGCAGGCTGCAGCTGGAAACTCATTAAGTCTTGTCTTTTTCTATTAAATAATATTGTATATCTGAATTTTATATCTGGAAGTTCAGATGATTCTGTATCTTTTGGAAATAGGGCTTTGTAATATCAAATGATACAGAGGGTGGTTTTTTTTTATTTTTACAGTTTGAATTTGCACACATTTGTATAACCTAGATATCTGCATTTTTCTCGTCTTTTGTATTTAAAAATAATTACAATACGTTGTAGTTATAGGGAAGCAAATATTAGATGGCTATTAAAGTTCTGATTTCATTTGTAGCATTTTGGGCAGAAAACTACAAATGACATTTTATTTTAGTGTGTAAGTCTAATGTCCCAATTTAAAGTCTGATGTTTCCAGGAACATTCTTTTAAAAAGGTAATCGTTGTTTTTCCTTGGTCACGACCTTCATTAAAATCACAACTACCAACTTTCCATTTTCAATAACAGTAAACTCAGAATATGAATTTCCTCCTAATACTATCAAAACAAGCTTTGTTGTGGTTTGTGCTTAGTTATCTGAAATAATAAATGAGCCTAAAATCTCATCTAACGTGAAGTCAAACATATTCGACCACAAATTGAAATTACTTTTTTTTAATACTAGGATGTTTGATGTAATTTATGTTGATGTAATTTAACGGATAACATTTTAATTAGCTACCTGCTCTTTATCAAAAAATGAGTTACAAAATCCTTTATATTTAAAACACCTTGTTTTTACTATGAATTACTTCATAAAGTATTTATGGACCACCTGTACCAGAATAACTTAGAATAAAGCATTTTACCAGACCTGCTGAATCAGATTCTGTGGAGCTCTGGGACAAGGAATTTGTAATTTTTACAAGCTCCAAGTGATTTTTTTTTAGAAGCACCACATGTGAGGAACACTGCCCAGAATGAAATAGGGGAGGATTCTTCACAGTAATAAACCATTTATATTTTCTTCTCCCCCCACCCCTGCCCCCTGCCCTCTTTGGTCATTGCGAATCTAAAGCTCAGTAACTAATTCTGAATCTTATTTCTACCACTGTAGTTCTAGAATAAGTCTTGGTATTTCCTCAGTCATATGAGAAAAATCTGTATCATGAGAGCTTTATTTTTGTGCAAGTACCTTCAGGCAAATTTTAATCTCTTTTGTTTAGAACATTTAGTATACCTATGTTAGACCTACACTTGATAAAAACAAAAGGATATGATCACTTAAGAATTTTGAAAATATTCCTCTAGATAGAGGCGATCTTTCTTAAATGTACTTCCAAATATTAGAGAAAATGAACTTTTCATGTGCTCTTTGTGGGAGCATCTGACAATATCTTAGTAAAATTGAATATACATAGGCTTGAACCCAACAATTCCATTCCTAGATGTTCTAGATAAACTGAGACCATGTTTAGCAAAGTCTTGTTTAGTTTTATTTTTAATAGGAAAAAATCAAAAGCACGGTAAACATTAAGCAACAGGAGAATAGCAAATTGTGGCATAGTCATATGATGTACTGTTTATTATACTGCTATTAAAGTGAGAGCTCTGTGTATGGTGATGAATGAATGTCTTCAGGAAACAAAACCAAGTTGCAAAAGATTATATATTGTTTAACATTTAAATAAAGCTTGAAAACAATGTTATATGTTTATTCAAGTAATTTATACTTGAATTTACAATAGTAGTGTGAAAGCATGCATAGGAAATAAATACCAAATTCAGGATTGTGATTTTATGTTAAGAGAGAGGAGAATGGGATCAGGGTATGGTACAAAAAGGACTCAACTATATGTATTGTCTTTTTTCTTAAAAAAAGACAACGTAAAACAAAATAAGCATGGCAGAATATTAGAATTCAGTTAGAGGGCCAGGGGTAGGATGTGGTGATTCATTTTTGTATTGTCTTGATTTTTCTGTGGATTTGAAATGTTTTTTCAAATATATCAAAAAATGTGCTGTCTTTAAGATGTATACTTAAATTGCTCCATTAAAAGCATGGGTGAGTTTACTCTACTTGTTTTATTCTAATATCTTGTAGTAAGTACTTAACCACTAGTTGGTGTAAGAACTACAACTTACAGTCATGGCGCAGTAAGTAAACCTTCTAACCAGTTTAAATTAAGATATTTTTAAATTTTTTCATTTTTAAAGATAAGCTGTAGTGTTTCCTTTCTTTGCATACTGGCTTTTAATACTTCTACTCTTGTAAATAAAGGACAACCTTGGAAACAGTTTTTCTTATCACTACTCTTCCATTTTTCATGCAATTTCATAATAGTATTTTCTTTTGTTATGGCTATAGATCATAACATTATTTTCAGACATCTCTTTAAGCATTTGAAACTCCAACTTAAGCTCTGTATTTGTACTGTATTACAGTAGAATTCTTGGGCAATAGATGGATTTTTAGATTTTGCAGTTGTGTACATGTGTGTATGTATGTGTGTGAGAGAAATACTGGTCAGTCTTGAGGTATAATCTTGAATTTATCTTAAAATATCTGCAATTATATGATGTCCTCTAGAAGCTCATTGTGCTCCAATTTAGACATTGAAGTATGAGTTGTAGTTGCACTTACATATTTGACTTTTAAACTTTGAGAAGGTAATAGTAATAGAAAAGTGAATTTAAAAAACTAACGATAACACCCTGGACTAAAATATAGAAATGCTGCTGAGTGTTTATAATCTGTGATTGTGCTGTATAAGGATCAGAAAACCATGATTATCAACCTCAGTTGAAAATTTTCTAACTTACATAATGTGATCACATTTTTAAAGTCTACACTCTTATTTTTTTCCTAGGTTTAATGATAAAATGAAGACCATAATAAAACAGTCCCCGTCCTTAGCTCAGGAATTCTTACCTTGTAAGTATTAACTTTCACTTAAATATTTAGTATTAACCTTAGCCATTGCTATAAAAAGTTAGTGTTTGGTTACAGGTTTTGCTTTATTTCTGAATTTTTTTCCTACTATCCTAGATTGAGAACTTTTCTTTTAGAGCGAGCATGTGGGGAAGGGGCCACAGAGGGAGAGAGAGAATCTTAAGCATGCTCCATGCTCAGTCTGTTGCAAGACTCGATCTCATGACCCTGAGATCATGACCTGAGCCAAAATCAAGAGTTGAACACTTAATCAACTGAGCCACCCAGGCAACCCTAGGTTGACAACTTTCTGATCTCCCCTTACCCCCTACTCATTGAACTTTGGTATTAATTTAGTCCAATTTAGAGCAAGAATAATAAAGCCATTGCTTTGGGTAAGTTTCGATTTTGAGAAGTATTTTATAGCCAGGCCCTATCATCTCTAAATCTGAGAATCACAATTTTAAAACACTTTTCCTTTAAAGGAATTTATACATAAGTAATTATCTTTTTTATTATCATTAATTAGGTTTACTGACAGTTATTTTATGTTTTTATAAATTGGAAGTATTCTCTTCACTGGAGAAATAGTTTTACATTTATTTTTGCATTTAACTAGATTGCACTGCAGACTTTTTTGTGAGATACTTAAAATTTAACTTTTAAACTTCAGAAGGTAGGAAAAACAGGAAGGTAATCACTTTTCCTTCCTTTGATATATGCACATGCACACCTTTCTGAGAACAAACATTTTTACCCTGATTGATTTAACTTTTGAGAAACTTATAAATTCTTTTAAGACTTTTTATTTATTTAGTAGAGAGTAAGAGTGAGTGAGCATGAGCAGAGGGAGAGGGAGAAGCAGACTCCCCACTGAGCAGGGAGCCCAATGTAGGGCTCAATCCCAGGACCCTGAGATCACGACCTAAGCAGAAGGCAGACGCTTGCTTAACCACCGACTGAGCCACCCAGACGCCCTGAGAAACTTAAAAATTCTAAGGGAAAAATTCTAACAGGTTAGCTGAAATTAATGTCTTACCCCTAGAAAAACTCTCAAATCAAGGTAATGGTAACTATACAAGATGATAACTATTTTCCTGAAATCAGTTACCAAAAAGATTCATTTCTATCTGTTCCTTGAGCTAACTCTATATCTCTAAATGAAAGAAACTCAAGTGCATCTGTTTTTCTGTCCTTGATGTTGAGGGATGGCCCCGTTTAAGTGAAAACTAGTGCATCAGATTTTTCTCTTACCTCATCTAATACCATTGAATCAGTGACTTGGTAAATAATGTGTATTTGTTGAGGAATGACAGATCGTAGAAGATCAGCCATTGAACTCAGTAAATAGTTTTTAGGGTAGAAATCAATTAAATATTGAAAACTTTTATTAATGAGCCAGTTTGAAGAGTAGTAGCCAAATGGTCACTTCTTTCTCTAATTTTTTCCTTTTTATATTTTTGTCTCTGGAAAACTAGAATGGAAACATTTACAAATCCCCAAAGAATCCTATACAGCCCAAGCATAAGTTCCTTAATTGGTCCCTTGGAAGACAGCTCAGTTTTACTTCAGCTTAACTCTTAGGAAAAGAAATCTTTTTGACTGGTATTGTACTCCTACTGTAGACTGGAGAGCAGTCAACTTTTCAAAAAGAAATAGGTATCATTTAACTTCTGACAGATTTATAAGCATAGATAATGTCACATTCCTAACCTTATTTCATGTCCTTTATAAATTTCTAAGCAAATAGCCTTTCTTGGATATTGTCCAGCATCTTTTAAAGATAAGTCATTTACAATATTTTATAATTGGAATGCTTCTGTTGTCGGTTCTAGGTAGTAGTATGTCTGGAGTTCTCTTTAATCTTAGTTATTAAAATGGTGATTTTCCAATTAAACAGTACCCAGAAAAATTGGTACATGGTGACAGTAGTTAGTGATTCTGTAGGATTATGTGGGTATATCCCCTCTTCTATCATTCTCTTTTTAATGTCATTCTTTTTTAAGAAAGGGTATTTTTTAAGCTAATCCCCACTTGTGGAATGTGGATATTTCCAGAAGTTGTAGAATATTGGTGTTTAATATATTTGATGCTGTCAGAATTAAATAATAGCAGTATTTTGGTTCATTTTTATATATTGCTTTGGGTTCATTTTTATGTATTTGTTGCTTAACAGAAAACGTTCAGAAATAATCATTTCTTTCCTTTTTTTTCCCACTTTTTCTTTTTTGAGCAGTGTTTCGTTTTTTTACGTTGCAGTTTTGGGTACATACACTTAAATTACATATTTTTGTTTTATAAACTTAAAATAACTAGATATATCATTTAGTGCGAAATGAAATAACACCTTTAGACGCGCTGTCAGCAGGTAAGATTATTGCTTCTTTTTAATCTACAACAACAAAAATTTTAAGACACTGACTTTCTAAATAAGTACCAGAAGATAAAGCAGAAAATTCATTCAGGGCTGTCATTGTTAGTCCTATAAAAAAAGGTCATGCAAACAAGTTACCTTGTAATTCAGGAGACTTATTATTTGTCTACTATCAAGAACTAGTCTAATAAATAGAAATGACAAAAATTATTTCTCACATTGGACTATCTATATAGATAAGTTTTTAGAAATGTTATCAAGTTAGCAATAGAATAACGATGGCGTGTAATCATACCATATTAGAAAATATTATCAATTCTTGAATTATAAATAATGTGGGAACACCTGAGAGGCTCAGTCAGTTAGGCGTCTGCCTTCAGCTCCCGTCATGATCCCAGGATCATGATCCCAGAGTCCTGGGATCCCGCCAGCTTCCCTGTTCAGTGGAGAGTCTGCTTCCCCTCTCCTTCTGCCCCTCCCCCATGTTCTCTCTCTCAAATAAGTAATTAAAATCTTTTTTAAAAAAATAATGTAAATGTGGGGCTGACTAAAAGTACTGCAAATAAAATCAGAATGTTGTAATGAGTAGGGCAGTAAGTAATTAATATGGCAAATGATATCAAATCTGTTGTGCTTTCAGTGAAAATGTAATCTTTTGGTATGAGTCAATACATATAGCAGAATATTCTATTTTTAACATTTTTGTGATTGAAATTTACTCTTATGTCAATTGCTGTCTACCTGTGGTACTCATAAAATTATCTCGAATAATTTTATGATGTGAATGCTTCTGAGAGAAAGATTTGTACCAAAACAGATAAAAAGAACAAGTTGCTCTTTTGGCACTTGGATTAGTAGTAAGCAATGTTTACAATAAACAAAATTTATAAGGGTGCTAGGTACCGTCAGCATTTGGTGGTAAAGAAGGTTTGCAAATTTACTGATATGGCCAATTGATATTAATTTAGTTAAGTATATTAAATCTAAGCTCTTAAAGGGGTATGTTCTATGGTTTATGAACATAGAGAAAATTTACAATGCGCCACAGCCGTTTTTCAGTCATTGTTCTAATAACTGCTCTTTTTGAGAGTTAGACGGTGTTTAATCAAATGCCAGTTGTTCCTGTCCTGAAAGTCTTACATTTGACATATATATGTTTAACAGAATAACTTAAATTATTAAATCTGATCCTCTGTCTATGCAAGGCTGTGTTTCTGCTCTCAACAAAACTGTAGCCATAAAATTTGAATTTTAGTGCCAAAATTATAGAAAGGGGTTGGAGTCATAATTTTCCCACCCTGAGCAACTTCTCAGTTCAAGATGGATGATTCAAAGAATAATAATAAGGAATTTCTTATTTATGAAGTTACTTTTGATGTTTTCTTAGGAAAATGAAAACAAGGCAAAATTTAATAGCACAGGCCATAATTAAAATAGGAAATAAACATACAAATACAATAAATTCTGCTGTAATAGGGATTTCAAGTTCTAAGCATAAATACAATAGGTAACATCCCTAGACTATTCAATGCAGTCTTTTCCTGTGCCACTATCTTTTTGACTGAAATTGAGTTTCAAAGTGATGTCCATGTAAAACAGTAATTGAATGCAGAACTGAAATAAGATATATGTTGTCAGCAGTCACACCTGACTTTTTTGTCTAGACTATCCATTTCATGCTTCCTGTTATATCCAATAAATAAATTCCTTAAAATTTTTTTAATTTCATTTTCTTTAAATTGTGTCCTCAAGTTATTTCTATATGCCCCTCTTATTTAATGCCCTATTGTTAGAACTTAAATGGAGATTGTCCTCCAAATCCTTAATAAGACAGCTTAGTAAAATACACTAAAATTTCTAAAAGTCAATTTTTTAAAATATTATTTATTTATTTGAGAGAGCACACAGAGAAAGGGAGAGGGAGAGCATCTTAAGCAGACTCCCCACTGAGCACAGAGGCCCACACAGGGCTCCATCTCACAACCCCAAGATCATGACCTGAGCCGAAGCCAAGAGTCAGCTGCTTACCTGACTGGGCCACCTAAGAGCCCATAAAAGTCAATTTTTTAATTGATCTATATTCATTTTATTTTAACCCTCAGAGTTTTAGAATTAGAACCATAATAGATAAGCTTTTTCCTTAATGGTATAAATTATGTCAGTTATAATAATTGATAAAAAATAAAATTCTCAGAGCAGGATTTCAGTTTAATATATAATTTCATCATTTGTCCTTAGATAGGTCTTCTAAAAATAGTTTTTCTATCTTTTCTCTAGGCTGAACATACCTAGGTCCTTCTACTGGTTCTCACAGTATGAATTCTAGATCAGTAGTATCCTGGATATTTCACATTTGGATCCACTACGTTTTGTCAGTATTCCTTTAAAAATATTTCGTACAGAACTAAGTGTACTCTGTGTGGTTTGAGGTACACAATACAGTCTTTCTCTTATGAATAATATCTGTTAATGCAGCCTGCCTGATTCCACTAACTTTCTCTTTGTCATCAGCACTGTTGGTTCGTGTTGAATCACAGTCTACTGAAACCCTGTTTGTCCAAATTATGTTTCAAAACCTATAAAGTTAGATTCAGCAGTCATTTATTAAATACCTGTTCACTACTAGATGTGCTCATAAATGTTTAAATTTGTACAACCTTAACAGGGCTATGAACTGGGTATTAATAACCCATTTTACAAAAAGGAAACTCGAGGCTCGTGTACTGAAAAAACTTACCCAAGATAAGGATTCATAAAGGATAGATCCAGGGTTCCATCTTGGGTCTTCCAGATTCAGATTCACTGTTCTATATCATTGCTGCCTCAGTAAATTATTTCTGTTGTTTATTATATTGATAAAATTGGAAATGCAGAAATTGACTAGTAAATTCTTTTGCACTCAGGATGATTTTAGAGCTTAGGAGACATACCTAGAATTTTTTAATGTTTTTGTTAAATGCAGTAATGCCTTAGGTAAACTAGATGAACCGAAATTACAGCAGCATAAGGGAGAAAGTAGATATCCCTAAACAAAAATATTAATGGAGTCAAAATTAGAGAAACAAATCATTTACAAGGAAATGGGGGGGGGACCATTAATTTATATAAAATTTGTATCTTTTTTACTGTATTTTAAATTTTTATTAAATCTGTTACCTAATATGAAAACTAAAGTATTTAAAGATTTCCATTTACTCAGATTCATGTTCAAGTTGACTTCTTAAGCAAAACATTTATTGTCTCACCTTTCAAAATGACTCTTTTTTTCTTAGAAGATCATAAAAATGAAAAGTTGATAATATATCAAAAACTAGTAAAGATAATTAAGAGCCCACAGGCCAGAATATAAACCACTATACTTGGAACTGAGACTTTGATAAAGATAAAGGAAAAGAAGTGAATGGTACTGTTCTCTGATTTTTTTTAATAGCTCTCGTTGTTTGGTTCTGCACCTAGCTAGTAGGGCTCTTTCCATATCTAGTTAAGGAATGTGGCTTTTCTTTTAGCCAGCAAACTTGAAAGCACAGTTTAAGGGATGGAGGCACTATAATGTTTGTAGTGGACTAAGATATAAGAGTGGGGAAATGGTGTGGGCCATACCAGCAAGCACTGGTACATAGGTAGTCCAGTTTGGATGATAGGTATGAAATAATTAAGCCAGTTATTTGCTCAGCACAGTACTTAATACTGAGAATAATTTTCTCTGTTCACAAAGTTCTTATAAATGGGCAGTTCAGTGTCAGTGAGAAAGGTTGAAGTAAGAATGCACTGGAGAGGATACACTTCAGTTGTCCTCTAAAGTAGGAATAAATGGAAAGGGGATTAGTGAGTATTTTAGCCTCCAGCAGTAGCTTCAGTGTCAGAGATCAGGCAGGAATATATAGCTTAGCAGAAGAAAGAACTAGAAAACAATTTATTAAAAGCATGATAAGTAATTTTATTCCATTTGCTATTTACCTGGTGGCCACAGCACATGCCTGATCAGTTTTTGTCCACTCATAAATACTTCCTATGCTTCTCTAACTTATAGGGATCCTTTTTTCCTAAATATATAGCCACCCATACTTATAATAACAAAATGAATAATAATCTCTTACTGTAATATTTAGTTTCTCTTAAAATTCCTGATTGTTTCAGAAAGATCCATATACTGTATTGGGTTGTCATGTCTCTTAAAAGAGACTTAATTGGAATGGTAGAGGGTTCTAATTGAAAAGACGTATGAAATATTGGATAGGTCTTAATTACATAGACCTTGATATTTGGGGGGGGGTGTCTGTATTAACTGACTGAGCCACCCAGGCTCCCCAAAACTTTCAGTTTCTTAATAGGGTAATGAAAAGTTATTATGTTTAATAAAATTGTCATGCAGTTTAGTTAAACCCCATAATTTAGGCCTAGTCTTAAAGATATTACAGCACGGCTAATTTTAAATTTTCTCCAGGTATGGTGTCAACGTTTCATACCGTGAGTGTAGTATTCCATTGGCCTGAGCAAGTATAGTCATTCTGTGACCCAGGGGCTGTATTGCCAGCTCCTTAGAGGTTTATGTTGCAAAATTTGAAGCATACTTGAAGAAAGTAATTATTACAAATAGTGTTGATGCCAGATCAAAAGTGAAATTTTATATTTGAAAAACCCAAAGCAGTGTACTGATACAGAGTGGGTATGTCTAAACAAAAGAGCAAAAATATTTTCATGGCATTAGTATGAATATCTCTATCATGTGACAGTGGAAGCCCTCTATAGATTCAAAGAAATTTTTAGTTTAAAATAACCCCTTCTTGGGGCGACTAGGTAGCTCAGTCAGTTAAGCGTCTGCCTTCAGCTCAGGTCATGATCCCAGGGTCCTGGGATCAAGTCCCACATCTGGCTCCCTGCTTAGTGGGGAGTCTGCTCCTTCCCCCTGCTCATTCCCTCACTGTCTCTGAAATAAAATCTTTAAAAAAATAAAATAACTCCTTCTTGAAAGCATAATATAAAGCCTACTTTAGCAGCCCCAGAGTAAAAAGGTCATTATAAGCGGAAAGGAAAAATCAAAACTTGCCAGACTGGGAGATTGTGGTTGTTTTGTTGTTGTTAAACACAGGTAAAGAGATTTATCTGGCTGGAATTGCTCCACTGGAATTATTCAGTTTATTAATACATTTAAATCAAGAATTTCCATGTTTTTCTGGAGTGTGGAAAGATACTTTTGATAATAGCTAAAATTTGTCAGGCTTTCAAATAGAAAGCAGCTCTTTTTTATTATCTCAGTTAAAAATAGAAGTAAAAATAAGAAAAAATCTTCCTCTGAGGGTGTTTATTAAAACACCAGTGATAGGGGCGCCTGGGTGGCACAGCGGTTAAGCGTCTGCCTTCAGCTCAGGGCGTGATCCTGGCGTTATGGGATCGAGCCCCACATCAGGCTCCTCCGCTATGAGCCTGCTTCTTCCTCTCCCACTCCCCCTGCTTGTGTTCCCTCTCTCGCTGTCTGTCTCTATCTCTGTCAAATAAATAAATAAAATCTTTAAAAAACAAACAAACAAAAAAAAAACACCAGTGATAAAATTGCAATAATCTTTAAGAGATGAAATTAAGATGAGAGAAATTATAACATTTTTGCTGATAAGAATGACCCAGTAGAAAAACTAAAGATGCGGGGAAGATGCCAAACAAATTCCAAAACAATTTTATTTATAAATGATTTATAAAGTAAGATTATTTCTGGTCACAGATGACATGATCTTATATGTAGAAAACCCTTGGTTCACACACACACAAAAAAAAGTTATAACTAATAAGCAAATTCAGTGAGGTTGCAGGATACAAAATCAATAGTCAGAAATCAGTGGCATTTCTTTGCACTAAAAATGAACAATCCAAAAAGTAAATTAAGAAAATAATTATGTTTATAATATTGAAAAGAATAAAATGCTTAGGAATAAAATTAACCAAGATGGTGAAAGGCTTCTACACTGTGAACTATGAAACATTGCTAAAAGAAACTTAAGGCAGAAATAAATAGAAAGATATCCCACATTCATGTTTTGGGAGTCTTGGTATTGTTAAGATGACAGTATTATCCAAAGTGATCTGCAGAGTCAGTGTAATCCCTGTCAAAATCCCAATGACATTTTTGTAGAAATAGATAACTGCTCTAAAATGTATATAGAATCTCTCAGGGAACACCAAATGGCCAAAACAGTGACAGATTTGGAGATCTCACACTTGATTTCAAAAGTTAATGCAAGGTCATGGAAATCAAACAGTATGGTACTGCATAAAGACAGACATACAGACTAATGAAATAGACTAGAGGGCCTAGAAATAAACTGTTACATATATGATGAAATGATTTTTAATATGTATGCCAAGACCATTCAGCTGGCTCGGTTGGTAGAATGTGTGGCTCTTGATCTTGGGGGTATGAGTTTAAGTCCCACATTTGGCACAGAGCTTACTTTAAAAAAAAAAAAAACACACACATTCAATGGGAAAAGGATGGTCTTTTCAACAAAGGGAGTTGAAAAAAGTGGGTATCAACATATAAAATAATACTTCATACCATATACAAAAATTAAAATGGGTCAAAGACCTAAATGTAAGAACTAAAACTGTAAAACTCTTAGAAGAAAACCTAGGGAAAACCTGATGACATTGGACTTGATAGCAGTTTCTTGGATAGTAGACCACAGGCAGCAGCAACAACAAAATGGTAAATTGGACTCCATCAAAATGTAAAACTTTTGTGCATCAAAGACACTATCAACAGGGTGAAAAGGCAACCTACAGAATGGGAGAGTACTTGAAGATCATATATCTGATATGAGACTTATATCCAGGATACATAAAGAATTCTTATAATTCAGCAACAACAAAACCAAACAACCCAGCTTAAAAAGAAGCAAAGGACTTGAATAGACATTCCACTAAAGAAGATATACAGATGGCCAATAAACATAAGAAAATAAGCTCAAAAGACTACTCATTAGGGAAATTAAAATCAAAACCATACTGAGATACCACTTCACATCCATAAGGATGGCTATTATTTTTTAAAAGAAAATTGTCAAGGATTTAGAGAAATTAGAACCCTTTTGTATGTCTGAACTGTAAAATGGTAGAGCCACTATGGAAGACAGTAGGGCAATTTTTCAAAAAATTAAAAACAGAATTAAATACGATGTGATCCTGGGGTTTATACATAAAAGAATTGAAAGCAGGACTCAAACAGATATTTGTATACCATGTTTATAGCAGCAATTAATCATAATAACCAAAAGATCAAAGCAACTTAAATGTCCATAGATAAATGGACAAACAAAATGTGTATAGATACACAATTGAATACTACTCAGCTGTAAAAAGGAAAGTCTGATATATGCAACAGCATGGATGAACCTTGAAAAAGTTACCTTAAGTAAAATAAACCAGACTCAAAAGAGTAAATATTGTATGATTCCATTTATATAGGGTACCTAAAATTGACAAGTTCATCAAGACAGAAAATAGAATAGTGGTGTCCAGGGGCTGAGGGGATGAAGGCATGGACAGTGTCTAATGGGTACAGTTTCAGTTGGTGTAGATGAAAAGATTCTGAAGATGGAACATGGTGATACATACACAACAGTGTAACTGGACTTAATGCCACACAGTTGTATAAAATGGTAAAATTTATATAGTGTATTATAACCACAGTTTTTAAAAAATAGACATTCTTACTGTGGAGTTTTGTGTAAAGATTTATAAAAGTGACTTTCATTTTGCAATATTCACATTTATTTCTTTCAAGTTTGGCACCTTCGACTTTGTTTAAAATAAATAGACTTAGCAAAAAAGAAAAGAAAGAAAGAAAATTGGAATTGAATTGACAAGTGGATTTCTTCTTGACTTTGGAATTATCATGTATTATTATCATGTATATGTATACATGAATTAATGTGTATATATATACTCGGGGGGGGGCAAGAACAATATATAGTCTTGAATAGTTATTTGTTTAATGATTATGTATCTTACAATTTAAATGATTTTAAATTTTTTCTGAGAAGGAACTGTGCCTGTATTCTAGTGTACTAACTAGTGTAATAACCGGACAGTACCTGGTACATCGTAGGTGTTCAGTAAGATAGTTATTAAACGAAAAAGTATACATATATAAATTCTGTATATTTGAAAATGTCACATTTACGTTTTTTGTTTGGAAAGTGGGTTTATGGGACAGATAGCCTAAAGAACTCTTCCTTAACTGATACATAAAAATATATGTTGTGTATTTCTCAAGTCATTGCAAAACAGTTATTTTGTGCAAATATTGTGCAGAAATTTGAGACCATAATAGAGCTGAGTAGTACATGAAATAGGGGTTCCTCAAGAGATTAGCTACATCTATTTTTTAATGGGGAAGGTGCTCACAAAAAATGTAGAATATAGGACAGTTGTGCTTTTGTAAAGTATTAGATATGAGAAGAGGGGCAAATTTCACTGCACATCTCCTTATTCCATACCTCTATACCATAGTTTTAGCATGGCCATTTTAATGATGAGAAAACTGGAGCAAGGTTGTCAAGGCTTGAACTGGAATCATGGTAGTTTTATTGTATCTTTTAGAGAAGTAATTGCATTCCTACATCTTAGTAAGTGGAAACTGTTTAGGAGTATACTTCTTTGCCTAGTGAAGGGTGGAGGCAGGTAGGATATAGGAAGATCAAGAGCCACAAGATTCCGGTTTTATTTTCTCATCTCTGAATACAAAGTTAACTCATCTTTCCAAGGCTTCATAATCTGGGATCACCTTTGGGGTGGGGAGAGAGATTGGTGTGGGGAAGAGGGAGAGAAAGAATCTTAAGCAGTCTTTTCTTTTAAAAGTGTATTTGGGGGCACCTGGGTGGCTCAGTTGGTTAAGCGTCCGACTCTTGATTTTGGCTCAGGTCATGATCTCAGGATCATGAGATGGAACCCTATGGGCTCCATGCTGAGCATGGATCCTGATTCTCTGTCTCCCTGTGCCTCTCACCACCCCCCACTCATGGGCATGTATGCACTCTCGCTCAAAATGGATAGATAGAAAGAAATAAAAGTATATTTGCATTTGCCCGATTAAGTTTATTGAAACTGAGCTTTTGTATGTCATTTCTTATTTTTCTCTTGACATGAAGTCTTATCTACTTGATGAAGAGGTCTTTTGAAAGGTGTTCTGCAAGGAACGCAATGCTGTCTATAAATTAACGCTTTTACCAAGGTAAAAACCAAATTTTATGAATTCATTTTGTGCTTATAAAAGGAAAAAACTTCTATATACTATAACATTCAAAAATACGATCAAATATTTAACAGTATTGGCTTATTAGGTTGACAAAGGGAAATGCTTTTCATTCCGTATATTACACATCTTTGTGTTCCTAACCTATAGCAATGTGCTTGGCACACAGTAGGCTTTTCTTAAACATTTGATGTAGAAATAAATTTTATTATGCTCCTTTAAAGCTTCTAAGAAATAGCTAATTATGCATACTTTGTCACTTATAATCTTTAAACATGGGTTTCTTAATGTATTCTCTTCTAAAAGAAAAAAACTTTTTGTATCTTTAGGTGCTAATGTGTGTTTAAAAAAACAAAAACCTTGGAGTAAAGTAGCAGCACATAATGGTTTGTGGATTTTGAAAAGGTGCAGGCCATATTGTGCTGCCTCAAAAATACAAGGATCTGATCATCTGAAGAAAATATTTTTCTTTTTATTCATAGCTCTTATGATAGTGATGTCAGCAGTGCCTTAGCAGCACGTAAATATTGGCGTTAAGATTCTAAAATTATCTCCAGTATTAACTGTGCTGCTGAAGTAAGGTTGGCCATACTCTACAGTCTGATGTTTTATAGCTTAATATGTCTTAATATACTGATATATCTTCAGTTTTATTGATAATGCATTTTCAGTATTGATAATCTTGTTATGTTTAGAACGATTCTATAAAAATAAGTACTAACTGTTCCGATGTATTGTATGTGTATTAAAGTAATATATAATTGTGGGGTGCCTGGCTGGCTCAGTTGGAGGAACGTGCACCTCTTGATCTCGGAGTCATGAGTTTGAGCCTCACATTGGGTGTAGAAATTACATGTATACATTTAAAAAAAAATAAAATCTTTTAAAAAATAGAGTAAAATAAAATAATTTAATTACAATTTAATAATTGTGTTGAATGCATCAAGAGTTTATCAAAAGCGTTTACACAGAATCAAGCTTTAATTTGCATATTTTATTCAATGTAAATACTGAAATTTTTACTTAAATATTAGTTTTCCCTTTGTTTCCCTAGTGAAATGAAATTAAAGTTATTAGCTTATCTCACAGATAAGTGTATATTAGAAAATATACATTCTGAACAGAACTTAGAAGATAGTTTTTAGTAATGTTTCTAAATATTTCCTTATAAAGGAAGAGGGAACTATCAAAATGTGTAAATTAAATTCCTGAAATCCTGGGTCTTAAAATGCTCCTAATCATAACTTCAAAAGTAGGGAAGACCTTAACAGATGACCTACCTATCTGTTGGGTAACTCAGGAAACAGAAACTCAAATTAAGTAATTTGCCCCACATGACAGATTATGATCTTAATTCTATGCTTCCTAACTTTATAGTATCACATTTTTTTCTCCTTTTTATTAAAATGTTTTTCTAAATCCTTAGGCTGAAGATTTTTGACAAGTCGAAAATATGAAAGCCTTGTCTGTTTTTTTATATCCAATACTCAACTTCAGAGTAAAAGTAAAAATTATTATTATAGCTATTACTTTTATAGATGCAAACACTGTCAAAATTTTTAATTTAAGATTTGAAGGAAAATGTTTTTTGTTTTTTGTTTTTAAGATTTTATTTATTTGAGAGAGAGAACACAAGCAGGGACGGGGGGGGGGGGCGCGGGCGCAGGGGTTAGAGGGAGAAGCAGACTCCCTGCTGAGGGAGCCCGATAAGGGGGCTCTTTCCCAGGACCCTGAGCCAAAGGCAGCCAGCCACTTAACTGACTGAGCCACCCAAGCGCCCCAGGAAAATGTTTTCTTTACCTTCTTTTTCTTATTTTGTTGTTTTATGAAGTCATTAAACTGAAAATTAATTTTCAGGATAAGACAGGCGTGTTTGTAAGTAGTGTACCACACTTCTGGTCTTCTTTTCTACAAGGACTATCTTAACCTTTTCAACTGTAACCCAGCGGAAAATCTACAAAATAAAAGCAGTTCTTAACGAATCATTTCCAGTTACTGTTGTCTCTTTTAGAAACTCTAAAAGTTATGTCAGATGTAATTTAAGGAATTGTATTTGAGGATCTTCTGCTTGAATTCTAATTTGAAGGTAAAGAAAATATATAAGATAAAGCTTTCATTTTTAAGAACAGTTTTTCCTCTGCAAAAAAATTTTCCCCCCAAATAAGGAAGCAGCATACCATATATATGGTAGCTAGAATTAAATGACAGCATTTACATGGAAATAAGTATTGCCTTGGTGCTTTGAAAAATCATTCATCAAGCTCTTAACCTGTTTTCCTTTATTTCATTTCAACTATTTTGTGAAAGACTGTAACAAATAAATGATAATTTTTAATTCCACTAAAAGTATTCCAGGATTTAACATCTAAATGCTTAGAAATATTTATTGAATAAATTACAAAGTTTGTCCAGTATTTTCCAGAACAACTCAGGAATTAGATTTCTTTTTTCTATTTTTGTTTTCCTAAGTATATTTTGACTAAATTTTAGAAAATTATATTTAGTCTAATCTGCCTTCTAAATGACAGAGAGAAAACCTGGATTTTACATTTACTAGGTGAATCTTTAGATCCTCCAGATGTGAAGAAGGAACATTTGGGGCTATTACAGCTAAATGAAAAGTTTCTTGGTTTAATCCTGAGAATGGATTAAAGAAAAACTGAAATATTGGCGAAGTGAGAAACTATAGAAAAACTGTTATATTGAAATTTATCGTAACAGCATACAGCTTCTTTCCAGTCTCTTACTTAAAGAAGAGGAAATGGCCTGTCAGTACCTAATGAAACACACATTTTAGGTAATTCAGCGGAACTGGGAAGTTTTATTTGTATGGGTTAATACACTTCCATCTTTGTGTAATTTTGAACACATAAAGCACAAATAGTAAAATAAAAGTTATACCCCTTTAATAACCTTAATTTGGCTATTTTACAAAGAAAAATCAGTATGGGTGTGTATTAAATTTTCATTTTTTCCATCATCTTTGGGGAAAAAAATCTCATTTTTTTCATTGTTTCTTTTTAAGTTAATGCCAAATAATTTAAATATTGAGCATCTTAAGTCTTTTACTTGAAATATGGATTGAGTTCGGAGCTAACTCAGAGGACTTGGGCAAGTATCCAGGAGGTAGCAAGAGGAATATTTTAATAGTTGAATTACTCAGTTTACATCCTGTATTTAAATGAAGATCTCTTAAGGTCACACATATGGATATGTGATGGTAGATATGACAGTTTGGCCTTACACTAAATTCTATACTCACCCGTAAAGGTTTTCTTCAATCAATTATATATCCTTTTGGTTGTTAGAGAGTTACATGTTGTTTGTAAGCCACTGAGTATCATTATGGATTCATGCCCAGGTTAGCCATAATTGGATTAGCAAGATTATACTTTCATAAACTGTGATCTCTAAATTAATGATTTATTTATTTAGAAGTTGACATTCTAAATCAATTCTTTTTCCTTTTGCAGGTGGATATTACTATCCCTTATTCATCGAAAAAGTTTTAATTCTAAGTGTTGTTTCTCATTGAGTATTAACAAAAAGGAGAAAAATTAATGTCCCAAACTTTTGAGATAGATTTGGCTCTAGTAAGTATTTAGACATATTATTTGCATATCTAGGAGAAGAAATGAGACCATCATCATTTCCAGCTAAAATTGTTTGGTTTTTTTTTACCTCTGTCAAAGGATTTCTTGCAATTTCTGTCTTATTAGTAATAACTTGAGCCCCTTTAATGCAGAACTAACTCACCAGAAGTGTGAGAGAATGTGTTCTTGCCTTGTTTGTTTATAAATATATCTCACAGATTTCTGATGTCTTTCTTTTTAAGCATATACAATGAAAATGTTCACAAAATAAATAAGTTTAAACCTTTTATGTTAAAGTTACTATGCAAGGTGACAAGTTAGTTGCTTTTTTTTTTTTTTGGTCTTTACTGAAATTAAATTCAACATTTATAATTTCTATTTGGGTCTATTTCTTGATTACTAATACATGGAATTCATACAAAAACTTTATGAGTAAAATACTTAAATTAGCATATTAATGATTATAGGTCCCCCTTAATTCTGTGGAACTTTGAATAACATATTGTATTCTTGTGAGTGAACTTTTGTGTTCTGAAGAAATATAAACTACCTGGAAAATGTTGTTGTTTCTATTTATCATATACTGTAGGGTTAGATTTTAAGAAATTATGCTGAGAAAGAACTTTTAAGCTACTTTTGCACAAAATGTTAATCTGATTAACTTGTTACTTAAAAGTATTTTATGTATCTTTGTTTTATAAATTAACCACTACCATGGATTATTCTATTAAAGAATATCTTTAGGAAGTGGTAGAAATTCTGAATCACCCCAGAGTTTGCTTATTTCCACATTTCATTATTTTATAATCTTTAGGAATGCTTATATTATAGCCTTTCAGGGTTATAAGTTCTTATAGTACCACTAAAAGTTTTTTCTTTTTTGTACTTAATGCATATGATAGTAAATTACAGATTTTTTTGAGTTTCCCTGTCATCAATTAAAAATGCCACTTTAGCATGAAACAATCAATGAAGAAGGGTATTTGTTGTCCTGTAGTATAAGTCAAGAAAGTTTAAACTCATCATTTCTTAGGAGAATTTGTAAATTTTTAAGTAGTTCATGCAGATTTTTATATTGTTTATATTTTCATGAATGTCTATTGTGGCAGTGTGAAAGTACTAATTTTGATAGGGAGCATTAAAAATAGATTTGAAACATTTATATAGAGAGAGGTACAAATTTGTTCTATTTAAATGCTGAGGATCAACACTGAACAAAAACTTCCACCCTCATAGGCCTTACAGTCTTGGGAGTGAAACGTAGGTAACAGAATAGACAAAAAAACTGATAGGTACTTGTGGTGTGTCAGATGGTGATAAGTTCTATGTAGAAAAATAATGCAAGGAAGGGGGAAAGGATGGAATAAAGATGTTTAGAAGGCAGGAGAGAGATGTTTTTATATATTATGGTCAGAAAATGCCTCATAGAGATGATATTTAGTAAGACAAAGATTTTTAAAATGATAAGGAGCAAACCATTAGGTATCTGGGAAAACAACCTTTCAGGCAGATGAAATAGCAACTACAAAGATTTTGAGGCTGAAGCATTTTTGGTGTGTACAAGGAACAGCAAGGAGGTCTGGGTGGCCATGATTAAATATACAAGAAGGAGAATCGTAGCTCATGGGATCGCGAAGAGTTTATAGGGGCTAGATTTTATGGCTGTTTAAGCTTTTAGCTTGCTTTACAGATTTAATTTTTCATACTTCTTGATCCTTGACAATGGTATGTGCTTCATTCAGCCTATTTGACCCTTGTAGGTAGAACAATATTTACGAATCTGACTCAAGGTTAGAACCTCCATCTGACACCATTTACAATATAAGCAAAATGTTGAAATAGTTGGCAAATAGGTACATGTGTGATGATCAGGTTTTTACATATTGTGCTTTCATGGCTCTGAACTTGTTTTCCACTTGATCTGTTTAGCTTGTCAATGCTAATGGCTCCAGGAGACACTGACCTTACTCATGTTTGTCATTTCCCCAAATGAATCACCACCATCTTTGACTCCTCCCTTCTGGAATTGCTGCCATAATTAAGTATTTCATTATTTCTCACCTATTCTCGCATCTTATCTGAGGAGTTCTTTGCCTGTAATTGTTTCATTCATTACAGTATATGTCCCACTAATTTAATCTTCCTGAAACACTACTTTTGCTCATAGGATAAAATTTAATCTCCTTAGCTTACACCTCATGATTTTGCCCTAACCTTAAGTTTTTCCGCTTTTCTTCAAGTGAAACAGTCTTGATCCATCTGTTTTTGTCTTTGCCTTTATTTATGCCATTTCACCCACCACAACTCTCCCCTAATTCTTGTACATGCTTAAAAATGGGCCAGACCTCTTGCGTATGGTAAATGTCTCCTTGCTTTAACAATATGACATTATCCCTCCCTTCTTGTGGTATGAAGAGTTTATATCTGTAGTTCTTAACCGTTTTCTCTAACTTAACATACCTGAGGGACATAACACTTCATTAATAGTGCCTCATTAATACATGTTAACCTTTTAAATGTATTAGCCATATGAATAAAAATTCATAATTTTATAAACAAAATGAAGAAAAGCAAGTGGACTACAATGCCCAGAACTTGAAAACATCAGCCTAAGAATCAGGTTCCAAAGTTTAAATACTAGTTTTATGCTGATGAGTCATATACTTGACTTTTTTTCTTCAGTTATGTAAAAAGTTCTTCCCCTCCCTCCCTCCATTTGCCCTCTTTCTCCCTCCTTTCTGCCCTTCCCTCTCTCTCCATCTCACCTATAATTGAGTATGGACCAGCCATATACATTTCTAGGATTTTAGCATATTTTAAAAAATAATAAATTCTCTTTTAATTTTTCAATATTGTAAAAGCAATTAATAAATATACTATTTTAAGAAGTAACCCATGTGTTTATTACAGTGTTGTTTATAATATTAAAAATTTGGAGGAGTTTTTAAAGTGTCCAGTAATAAAAGGCTGATTAAATAACATGCTGGGTGGAATATTGTTCAGCTATTTAAAATAATGTAACGAATATTTAATCAGCTAGAAATTGTTCATGATTAAGTAAAGATATGTCAGATATTATAAACAAACTCCTTAAAAGAATACATTTGCTAAACTGTTACTACTGGTTTACTGCAGGTAGGAGACAAATCTCATTACGGTGAGGGGTTGGATTTATTTTCATGATTATAAATAAGCATGTATGATTTTTGTGACTCAGGGAGAGGAAAGTTTGTTTTCTGAAAAGGAGAGAGAGAAATCCTTGAAAAATAAAAAATTATTTGAAGCAGACTTAACAACCACATAATCAGCCCCTTTTGGAAATCTGTAAATGGAAATCAGGAACTTTAGAAGTGATAATGAAGAATTAACTATCAGGGAAGAACTGAACAGGTAATTTCAAAAATCAGATAATTTTAAAATCAACTGTAGGGGAGCAATCTATGTGTTCTCAAAGGAGTGTTGAAAAGAATTCAAGAATTTGTTGAGTGGTTTTTTTGTCATTTCTCCCTCTCCAGCCCCCAAAACCTCAAAAGGTAAGTATTAAAAAAAAAACAAGACAAATCTGTTTCAATTTTGAAACCATATTAATGAACTAGGTAAAGAAAAATTTAGTTTATTTTATAGTTATATTTAACAGCAATTAAACTGACTTTTAGATCTAAAAATTAAGAATTTTCCTGTTTTGGGTCACCTGGCAGGCTGTCGGTAGAGCATGTGACTTGATCTTGGGGTCATGAGTTCAAGCCCCACTTCAGGTGTCGAGCTTACTTAAAAATATATATTTTTTTTAATAGGAAAAAAGAAAAAAAGAATTTTCCTTTTTAAAAAGATTTGTCTTAATTTCTCCTAGCATAAAAGTAATACATAGGTGTAGAAACCTTGGAAAAGGCAAAAAATTCTATTTAAAAATGACATTTTTACCATCCAGCAGCAACTACTATTACTAGCCTTATTCCCTCTAGTGGCATAGTTGGATTAGCGAATTTTTATTTCTTAATCCAATTCTATGCCAGGGATGGAAATCTAGAGTATTTCCCTCTAGAAAAGAGAGATGGGATATGCATCTGACTAAGAAATTTCTTCACATTTATCAAAAATATTCCTTGAACTACTAATTTTATAATTTGTTCCATAATACTTTACTGTAAAAATGATTAAGATTTTTTACTGACTTTTTTCCTCAATATTAGTAAATTTGAACATATAAGATACATCTTTTTGACCCTGTGGGTTCCTCTACCACACCTTTATGCCAGCCCCAAGGATACCTTTCCGTAGTGTGAGAAGCATTCTGAGGCAAGGGAAATCATTGAAGTTTTTTTAGCAGGAGAATAAGAAAAATAACTACTGAAGTATGTGTAGTGGCTAAAGATTTGCTCAAAGAGAAATTTCAGACTGGCATATTAAATTATGAGTTTGTTTCTTTTGTATCCCCACAACCATATCAAATTTATCATAAAGCTGAGCTATTCTGAAATTGTGGAATTTGTACTTGATATCCAAAAAGCATTTATTGTGGACATTTCAGTTCAAAACATGGCTAAATGTAAATATGACACAAATATATGAATTCATAGTGTATGACCTTTCTGTTACAGTGACCCATTTAGAATATAACCAAAAATGGTATGTCTCAACTTGTTTTTCTCACATGCAAATATTTTAGAACTTAACTAAAACTCTTAAGAACAATAGTAATTTAGAAAGGTTTAGATTCACAACTTTGCTAATAAAGAAAATATTTTGGGGGAAGTCTAAAAATTTTTATGGGAGGGGTATTGGTCGCCAAAACAGGCCTATGGTACAGATTTCAAGTCAGATTCTCTGTTGTGCCACTTTGGTCAGCATTTTAGTGGTTTATTTCATCCTTTGGAAAAATAGGAAAACACCCGAAAGTAAAGTCTTTGGTCCATAATAAATAAGCTATTGTACCATTTTTTAAAAAATTAGTGATTCTTAGATATGTTTACCTCTAAAACTCAAGGAATTGGGACCTTTAAGATATGATGACATTCATTTTAGAAAGACTACACAGTATGCTCTTCAGGAAATATTTATGGTAGTTTTACTGTACTTCCTATATTCGTTATGAAACTAAATCCCCCCAACACAGAAAAAGAGAATTCTTTTAATGTACTTTTCTTTTAAGATTTTATTTATTTGACAGAGCACAAGTAGGGGGAACAGCAGGCAGGGGGAGAAACAGGTTCTCCACTGAGCAGGGAGCCCCATGTGGGGCTCAATCCCAGGATCATGGGATCATGACCTGAGCCGAGGGCAGATGCTTAACAACTGAGCCACCCAGGCGCCTCTAATGTACTCTTATTTTCAACAATACCAGATGTTCTTGGTTTCTGGATAGCCAAGTTGGATAATTTAATTTGGAATTTAGGTAAAGTTTGAACAAATTTCAAAACTAGCATGAAAATTCATTTATTTAGATTAACCTATTATATGCTAATAAACACTTGTTCCCCCAAACCATTGTTGATTGGAAGTCTTGGTGTGTATGGCTCATGTCAGGACACATGTAAAATATGGATGTGAACCAACTAGAGTACATTTCAGAGAATTGAAAAATATGGGGTATTCAAATGTCATAAGGAATGGTTGAAAGTATTAAGAAGCTTCCTTGAAAAAGAGAAGACAAGTAACAATCTTGAGACTTGTGTATTTTGTTTTGGTACTGGAGAGCAAAACCAGGGAGATCAAGTTTCAGGGATGCAAATACAGCTCCTTAAAACGAGCAAGGGCTCTCTACCAACTTTGGATGTGTGCATTATGGAAGTGGACTGCTTTACCAAGGGCCTCAAAAGGGATGAAATGAGGATGGGGGGAGTTAGTAAGATGTAAAGATAACTATTTGAAATGAAGAAAATGAATACATCATCTTAAATCCTTGCCATTAAAATGTAAGGGCATTTGTGCTAACAGGACAATTTTTGACTAAAGGAAATAGGGAAACAGATTTTTTAACAGACCTGACACTGTCTAGGAAGGTGCTCTAAGAAGTTCAAGATCAAGGTTTCCAGAAACATGTCACTTGTCTGGGAACTATGAAATAAATGAAAATGTCAACTTATTAAATACGGAGTTGGAACATAATATTTAAGTACTAAAAGCTTTTATAAGTTGGCATTTGTTTTCAAGGATTACTTTTTGAAGGCTATTGGACAAATCCAATATAGAACTAGATAATTAAGTTTTCATTTTCCTCAAGACTTCAAAGGACAGTAAAAATAAAAAATTTAGATAAAACAACAGGAAGAAGTCAATTTTACAGAAATTCTTAATTGTACAATTTTGGTTTGAGGTGAGTTATAGTGTCAATGGGGGCATTCTTTGATGTTTATATTCTTTGGTGTTTGGATGTTAATAAGACTGAAAGGCCATAGCTTGGATTTAGAATTACACACTTGAGATTCTCTTTTTGTAGTTAGATATAGGGGAATCCAGCTTCAGTTGGAGCTTTTCCTCTTGCCAGGCACACAGTAGGTGCTCAGTTACTTATAAGATGGAGTGTTCCCAGGAGGATCACTATCACTCTGAAATTGGCAATGGGGTCTAGTTGATTCTGGCATCAAATATGCAGGAAATAATTCTGTAGTATCTTTGCCAGTTCTTTTGAGGCCAAATCATTGTGAGACAAACAATGTTATGGCTTGGCTAAGAAGATAATTTTTCTGACATCTTTTAATGCAGGCTTCTTAGTTATTACAGTTAAGTACTTTTTCAAACTATTCTGGTTCTCTTCCAAATTAGATAAGAGATTATGGATATGAGATAATTGTAAATACAGTAATGAACATCAGCCGTGGCACAGTTTTTAAGGTGTATTTGCCCCTCTGGGAAATAAGGCAGTAATTTTTTTTGTTTAAATGGTTATTTTAATGAAAATGACCCAAATCAATCAAATTAAAGTATTACAATACATACTAGGATTGATTTTTTTTAAGTGCATGTAGAAACCACTCAAGCTTTACATAATGCTATTAGTGATAGAAATAACTGCTAATATATCGATTGTCCTTTACCAGGAACGTTTACATTTTATAACTCATTTAAGTCCTATAACCACCTGATGAGGGAGGTACATCATTATCCCTATATTATAAGTAAAGAAATAGAGTTACAGGGAAATAGTATACCTAAAGCCACATAACTTGTAAAGGGGTGGGGGCTGTCAGTTACTCAAGCTCAGGTGGTTTGATTGCAGATATCATGCTCTTGGTAATTATAGCCTCTGTCCTATAGCTAATAAGAGGCAGAGAAGAAAAATTAACAAATAGCCCTAAAATGCTAAAAATAATACTGATACCTTAAAAATAGGTTTGTATGTGGAAATATTCTATAAACACAAATTATCTTCTCACATATTCCAGGGTGGTACTACTGCCCCGTTGCAAGGAGACACACTCTTAAAAGTGTATTTTGGTAATGTTTGACGGGTGGGTTTATGTGTCCATGTCCTGTATGTTTGTATGGTCCATGGATATACATGCAGATATATTAATTCAGTCAGCTTCAGTGTAATAGTGTAGTCCTCCCCTGAGAAAACTGCTACCACCTAATTGTCCAGAGTAAAGACTACACAATCTGTATGTTATACTTAGTTGCATTGTTTTTAAGGCATTAAAGCATCAAACATCATTGTCATCTCACTTTAACAAAACACACTGTGTCTCTGAAAAACTCATCAAAATTAAGAAAAAGAGACCTTTTGTAACTAAAAGGCTGCAAACTGTACAGTAAAAATTGTGACTTGTTTGGAGATCATCCCTAAGCTATCAGACATACTATTTTCTTAGTATTTCCTATCAATTTAAAGAATTGTACTTTCGGCAGGGCTTAATAATAAACTTCATTCTGTCTCATAGAACAATTCCAGGCAGTATAGCAAATCCTTACTCAGCATTTAGAAACATTCTCAGATATTACGTCACAAGGGCAACTTCCCAGCCTGTCCACATACACGCACAGAAAATTAATAACTCCCTTTTTTGTACCATCATCTTTATAATAGTTTCATTGTTGTTTATGTTACATCATACTGTGATTATTTCCTTATTTCTCTGCCGTTGGGCTGAAAGCCTAACACTCTTGAGCCCAGAGACTATATCTTAACTCTGCTGATATATGACTGATGTAGTAAATAGAATTGATGACCTCACATAGCACTAAGTTAATATGTTAGTTCCTTTCCTTATTGTATAATACATTGATACCAGTATTAATATGGCTACTCAAAGCAACTCACTAGTCAGCTAGACATTCGATCTTGCTTTTCAGTGGAATTCTCCCAAGCTCAAGGTCAAATCTATAGATCACCAGTATCACAATTTCACTATAATCAGTAGGAAAGATAAATTAGAAACATGAAATAGTGTTTGCCAGGTAATACAGTTTTATATGTGAAATAAGTCTGTGTAAGGGCTCTTTATTTCTCACTGAGATGATGTACTAGTTAGGAATAAAGAATTTTACAGAGCATATTTTATCTCCTAGGTAACACAAGAAAAACTGACAATATATCTAAGTCTTAAGAAAAATTGTCTCTAGCAGGCTGAAATGGATTCTCAGATATTCTTACTCAGATTTTACAAGAAGGGAGTATGGAGGTCAGAATTTCGGTTAGCTTTTCTACCACCTCAAGATTCAGAGTTTTAAGTATTAAGTACTTTAAAAAGTATTAAAATTATTTAGTGGTTGTTTTTTTTTCCCGCTTCATTGTTATCTGATTGACCCTACAGTTGATTGCTTAAGACAGCTTTAGAATCCAAGTCAGCCTTGCTTAAACTAACGAATTCATACAAGCTTGTATGTAAGAATCCAACCAAAACAGCCCTTTGTAACTCTCTTTCTACCACATTAAGAAATAGAAATAGATGTTTTCACCTGCATCTTTACCTGAGATCTGGGTGTGACTCCTTTACCTCGTACTGCATTTGCTGATCTCCTAAACTCTGCCTGCCTGAACTCCACAGTACCTAGCCTCTGAATCCTGCCTACGTAAATCTGTGACATTCAGATGCTTTGCTCTGTATAGGGAAATCTTCTGGCTTCTGGGCTCTACTTTTGCTTGGGGGGGACCCAAGTATATTCCCAAACTAACTGAAGTTCATAATACCTTGTTTGCTCTACATAGCCTCTTGAATAGGTTTCACATGGTAGTCTCTGTTGCTCTTCCTGGGTTAAGTCCTCCCAAATTAGACTACCTTGTCAAATATTTGGTTGTTTTATAGTTAACAAATGAATTCCTTGATAATTTACCTGACACATTTGCTAGTCTAAAATTAATTTTTATTTTAGTAACATCTAAAATTAACTGCTCACTTCCAGAGAATACTCAATATCCTCATTTTTGGACAAGTAAAAAGCGTGAGATATTGCGTTAGTATAGGGTTTTGATATCAAGATATCAAGTACAACGCAGGGCACAAAGGAAGTATAAGAATGATGAAATCATCTTATAACTTCGTCTTCAATCCAGGCCTGCATATACTAGTCCCCCGTTATCTATGGGGGATATGTTCCAAGACTCCCAGTGGATGCGTGAAACCACAGGTAGTACTGAACCCTATAAATACTATGTTTTTCATATATATAAATATATATATGAATATATATACGTATATACATACACACAACACACCCATGGTAGAGCTTAATTTGTAAGTTAGGCACAGTAAGATTAATAAAATAGCTAATAATAAAATGGAACTATTTTAACAATATACTGTATAAAAGTTATGTGAGTGTGGTTTCTCAAAATAATCTTGTGTTGTACTCACCTTTGTGATGACGTGAGATGGTAAAATCCCTATGTGATGAGGTGAGGTAAATGATGTAGGTATTGTGACGTAGCATTAGGCTACTGTAGATCTGATGATTCATTAGAAGGGGAATCATATTCTGGACTGTGGTTGACAGCAGGTAAATGAAACCATGGAAAGCAAAACCAAGGATAAAGGGGGACTACTGTATTAGCCATGGAGAGGTCTAAAGTGTTGGAAACTACTTTTTCTGGCTAAGTTTAGTTTTCACCTTGTTTAATTTCCTGTCTTAGTATGATAATCTTTTTATATGAAATTGTACTGTTTGCATTTTCATAATTTTAATTTATTCATGCATGGACTGTATAGTTTTACAATTTGTGATATCTGATGTTATTTCAAGTAACAAAATT
>NW_024423344.1:21904719-21937699 GCF_017311325.1 Ursus maritimus
ACACATTTAAGGGCAACATTAAAATTAAGCTGAAAACATAACTCACATAGTAGATATCCAGTAAGCATTTAATTAATATGGAATAAATAAATGTGGTTTATTTCTCATGGGGGTTTTAAAAGGTAAGTCAGAATTTTTAGAATTCTGTTATCAACAAATCATAAGTTTAGTACCTTCTCCGCTTTCAAAGTTTTTACTTTTAGTAGTCAATATTTTTATATTTAATTTCTCATGGTTGAAAAGATGCAAGTTCTCCTAGAAATAGTAAAATAAATTTTTTAGATTAAATAATTTCTTTTTAGACTATGCATTTGGTCTGTTACTTGCTCCTATGGAAAATAATACAAGCATCCCTAAAGAAATAACTTAGAATTAGTATTCATTCAAGAATTCATATAAGAATTAAGAATAATGTGGAATATCAGGTAATATAAATTAGAAATGAAAATATTCATTACATTAATTTGATGATTCTAGACATGCAAATCTGTAAGTTATTTTCTATGATTTTGTCCTTATTTTTAAGGTCTCAGACAGTAAAACTTCCATCAGTTCATTCTCATTCAGTAATGTGTATATAGCTATTCATTCATCCAACAAGTCACTTTGTTCAGAGGCACTTGCCTCTGATACCCATCTCTTCAATGTCATCAAGATGCCATTTTATTCAGATAGCAGTTGAGCATGTAAAAGAAGCTAAAGATTTCTCACTGGTTTAGAAGACCATGAAATGAAGCAGAGCAAAAGGTCATAATGCAGTATAATAAATTCATATTTGTGAATATTATGCTAAAGAAGTGTTTAGGTAGCTTGATCACTTTGCCAGAGGAATGACAATGTAAACAGAAGCTTAAACTGTTCCTATCCCAGAGACATTGAGTGTGGTCATATACAAATATTTAAAAATTGGCTGTGGTACTACTGGTTAGTTCTGTGACCTTAAGTAAGTTGCTCTCTCTCTCCAATCCTCCATTTAAAATGGTAAGAGAATGAATTTGGCTCTGTGTTGTCCCATATTTTTAAAATCCCTAAACAAAGTCAGCCTCCAGTATACCCATTTTGCAAATAATTCTTTATATTGACATACTACAAAAGCAAAGGAAAAAAACTTATAGATTTATGTGGAAACTTTAATATCACCTTAGAATTTTGGAAATTATTTGTTTAACTTTGCCATTATAAAAAAAAATGTTAGTTTGGTTTCTCCTACCCTTTGTCAAACTGACACCTTGACTGTATGAGATACAGTCAAAAAAAAAAAAAAAGAAAAGAAAAACAATCCCCACTGGAACTTAGAGAAAGAGAAGCACTTGCTGTACTGTAAATGAAAAATAATGATAAAATTTTTAAAGTTTATCAGATAATGCATTTAATTGAATTAATGGGACAATATGGAGTACTAGTTAACTGAAGTTTACAATTACCCTAAACTTTTGTTTGAATATTTTCTAAAACAAAAAATTACAAAATTTCAGTATATTGACTTATCTTAATATTGTTAAATTTTATGAGTAAGGAATCTTATCAAGTCGTATATTCTGTAATAATAGGTACAGAAGTTTTAAGAATTATGTTCAGTGTGTTTTAAGCCAGAGGGTATTTGATTACAGTTTTTTTCTTGAGATAGAGTACAAGACACTAATTTGGATTAACTAAGGATTTGATTTGAAGAATTCCAATTTCCTAAGCAAAATCTCACTTTATTTCAAGCTGAACATTATTATATCGTATTCATGATTTGACAACACACTTTAAGATGTACATCTAAAGGATTTGAATTCTAAAACTTTCCCTTATAATCTGTTGCTTGTAAGCAAGGCCATGTACTTGTATATCTCTCCTACTGTTAGAAATTGGATCAGAAGGGCTTGGATTACCAAGAATGGCCACTGGTTTTGATCATGGTTATGTACATGTGGTAGAGTAAGATAGTTTTACTAATATGCAAATCTATTTGAGTAGTGTGAAAATCTGTGTTGGTTATAGTTTGAGGCCTCAAATTCTATAAATGAGAGTAAATATAATTTTAAATCATCAAAAATAGTTATTAAAATGCTACTTTAAAATTTTTTTTAAGTTGGGGTGCTTGGCTGGTTGAGTCAGTACAGCATGCAAATCTTGATCTTGGAGTCATGAGTGCAAGCCCCATGTGTGACATAGAGTTTACTTAAAAAATTTTTTTTTAATTTTTTTTACATTTGTTTGTATTTTTCAAGTGACTTTTAAGGGCCTGTTCATGCCCACTATAGTCCTAAAAAGATTGTCACTGTCAGCAAAGAATTTTTAGCCTAGATGGAAATATTATACTAACATACAAGAAACAACTAGAGAATAGTGTAGTGTAAATTCTGTCATGCAAACTTGAAATTCAGTAAAAGCGCAAAGAAAATGTGGACTTAGACTCATCAAAGAAGACTTCTTAGGTGGAAGATGATCTGGGCTTAAAGAATAGAATTAATTCAATGAAATGAAGAAATCAAGACTTTCAAGTGCTGGAAACATGGCTCAAAGCGTCATCAAGTAGGAAGGAATAACCATACACTAGATCGAAAACAGAGATTGGTATTGAGGAATAGGTAGGGAAATGAATGTAACCATGTTTGAGATTGTTTTCTTTTGCCTAAGGTGCCCTAATATCTGATAGAAGAAAACAAGAGTATTTGGATTGCCCGCAACCCTTTGAGAGCTGAAATGTGATGATTTGAAGGAGGAAAAAAAAACACAATTGGAAGGAAATCCAGGATTAAATTAGACAAGTTTACCCTAAATATTAGGGGGCCTATGGATTTTAACAAATCAAGTGAGAAATCTAGAGAGGAAAGGATTTCATAGCCAATATTTTACTACCAGGGATATTTTTTGCTCTAGGTAAGATTGATCTTAATGCTATGGGAATGATTGTGAATTAATACCAAAGTACCGTGCCAAATAGAAATACTCCTTTTCCAAATGCCTCTCTAATTTGCATCTAAGCCTTAGCTCCAGTTGTTTACTCTTAGAGTATCCTTTCCGTCATCTTCACCTGTCTAAATCTTCTCAGGCTATCTATCCCTTGCGTTAAATTTTCCCAGTTCATTTTTCCTCCTTAGCCAGAAATACCATTTCTCTCTTTTTGTGCTCATATACCTGACTTAGAACAATTAATATATCCTACTTTATGGATAGGGATTATCTTAACTCTTTTTTATTGTATACTCTGCAAACTTAACATAGTGTGGGTTCTTGATGAATGGCAATTGATTGCTGAAAATAAGCAGTAATATCTTTATGATAAATTTATTCTGGAAAGGCTGAATACCAGCTAGATAAATACAGAAATGCCTAGCTCCTTCCTGGTACTTTAAAAAGTTCACCTTTTACTACGTTTACAGGGCTCTTTGATTCTGTTCTACCTAATAACACCCGCCTCAAATCTTACTTATCTTAAAATGTCCTTTTTAAAAATTTTTCAATCAAAGCCAAAACTTGTGGGTAGGTTTATGAACAGTTAGAAGGCCCATGAAATTTCAGTATCCCTCTGGAGGGCCATTGATAATCTAATTGATCATCTAAAGCTTGTCAATGAAGTATAGTTTAACTGTTTCTGTTGGCCTTTATTTGTGTGTCTCTGAGGAAATGGGACATGATAGAATGAAAAGTACTTACATTAAAAAATAATTTTCAAGAAACACCGACCATAATCATAAAAAAACAAATGTACTGAGCATCTGCTGCGATTCTTTGAAGTGTATCTTTAAAGTCAATGGTATGCTTCTGCATCCCTCTGCTTACTGGAACCACCTTTTTTAGTGAAATAAGTTTTCTAATTTTCTTGGACGATTGTGTAAGAGACTATCCACATCACACCAATGAAAGGTTTTTGTTTTTGTTTTTGTTTTAAAGCTCTACACCCATTATGGGGCTTGAACTCAGACCCTGAGATCAAGAGTCTCATGCTCTACCGACTGAGCCAGCCAGGCGCACCCCAGGGAAAGCTTTTAGAAATCTAAGACAAAACTGTGGCTCAAATGTGTAGCATTTGTTTTCGACTAGGACATTTAAATCATATTTATAATGTGATAAGGATTTATTTTATGTAAACTGAGAGCTTTTATATAAAATCTGTATGACATGTCTTTCTCAGAACTTGTATGTGAATTACATTTTTTGAAAGATCTGTTGTTGCTATTGAGTTTGATTTGGCTTTGAGGGTGGTTGACTTGTTATACTTAACATTTAACCAAAAGCCAGGATTTCAACCAGCAATTAAATAATGGTTTATATGGCAAAGCAGTTTTCCCTCGGTATTGATTTGCTTTATGACCTGTTTTCTAGGCATGTATTTTGATACTACCACTGCCTCCCCTCCAAAAGGTGAGAACTGAGTATTTGATGTGTACCTAGACCATGTGGAGAAAGGACTGAGACTGAAAACAGAAAAAAGACATTGTATAGAACAGAGGCCTGACAACAGCTCACTCTAGTAACGGGCAATAGATGCCACACAAGATGATCTCTCATCACAAAACTGTAAGTAATTTTGGGGAAGTTCAGGGGAATTGGACCATTGTCCCTGATGACTCAATAAAAAAAAAATGTCTTCATTTTATAATTTGTGGCCTGTATGCTGTAAATTAAGATGTGCTGACTGTTAAATAGTGGCCTTTCCTAGTTTGTGAATAAGAATTTAAGGCAAAGGAAAGTGCAATATTCCTTGAAAAGTAAACTTGGGACATTTGCCTTAAGACCTGAGGCAAAGGTTACATGAATTTGGATAACTGGGTTAAAACTAAGTAATTGGGCCTTTGCCTGGAAAACAAATTAAAGAACTTTAGTCTTGATATAGCATGGAATAAGGAGATGTTATGGCCTCTTGCAACACAATAATGGAATTTGACAAAGTAATGGAATTTTTGGAAATTAAATATAGCAATACTATATACTATATGGGGAAGGATTCTAAGATATAAACTCTGGTGGCAAAGAAACCAGTCATGTGACTGTTGTAGTAATCTAGGAGTAAAGAAAACCTGAACAGAATAATAGTGTTGAGAATGGAGATGAAATAATAAATTTAAGATATTTCAAAAAAAATTGTAGAACATCATGATGAGTTGGATAAAAGGGAGGTGTCAAAAATTATGTTTTCTATACTGGAAGACAACGGCAGTATCACTGAAAGAGGACAATTAAGAGAAGCTGGTGTGAGAAGGAAAGATGTTGTGTCCCATTTTGGTAATATTGAATTTAAGATGATATCCAGGAATTCCATTTCAAATTCTTTAAAGATCACTGAATATACAGAAGGGGACTTCTATGTAAAAGTCAGGCTGGAAAGGTAAATTTATCAGTTAGTCTCATAAAGCTGATAAGAGTAGACAAGCAAACTGAAACTATTAAGGACGATAGATCCCTTTCTCTTATTTATTTTTTCTTTTTTTCTTTTTTTTTTTAAATTTATCTATTAGGGGTGCCTGGGTGGCTCAGTCGGTTAAGCGTCTGCCTTCGGGATCCCAGGGTCCTGGTATCCAGCCCCAGGTCGGGCTCCCTGATCAGCGAGAAGCCTGTTTCCCCCTCTGCCTGCCACTGCCCTTGCTTGTGCTCTCTCTCTATAACAAATAAATAAATAAAATCTTTTAAAAAAAGATTTATTAGAGAGCGTGCACATGCATGTGCGAGTGTGCAAGCAAAGAGGAAGGGCAGAGAGAGAATTTCAAGAAGACTCCGCGCTGAGCACGAGTCTTACTCAGGGCTTGATCTCAAAACCCTGAGATCATGACCTGAGCTGAAATCAAGAGTCCAATGTTTAACTAACTGAGCAACCCAGGTACCCCAATCCCTTTCTTTTAAAAAGAAATATGTAACACATAAATTTACATAAATAGTTTGATTAGGTATGTAATCTTAAATAAACATTTCCAAAAAATCAACTCTCTCTTTTCCTTAGACTGTCATATCCCAAGCTTATGCCTGTAAGAAAATCCCTACATTTATATTAGTTATAAGCATCAATGACGAATGTGTGTTAATATTCTTGAACCTTACCTTCATGCCTATTAATAAAACAGAGATCTTTCCCAGTATTAGATTGAGGGAATAAAATTGAGAACTTAAAGTTCAAATGATTCAGTCAGTTAAAACTTTATAAAATTGACATGGCTTAAATTTCTCAAATGGAAAGGCAGGTAATTGAATTGTGGAAAATGTGCTGGTCTCCAGTTTCAAGAAACAGTACAGCACAAAGACCTGGCATTCTGGCTGAAGAGCAATAATAATAAACAGAAATTTGAAAACCAGGAAGACAGGTTTTCCAAATGTGCAATTGTGGCATTTCAAAAGAGATATAACAAGAAATTCCATTAAATGGCCAAAAATAGGTTAGGTAATTGAGATTCCTTATATGAATACTTGTTTTTGATGGAGAAACACAGCTAAGCAGAAATGAAGGTTCTGTCTAAGAAGGCTGTGACTTTCTTCTTCTCACCCTAAATCAGGTTTGCTTCTGAAAAAAACTGCTAGCCAGAACAAAACAAACACGGATTCAGTAAATTGTAGCCAGGAATTTAAAAGTGACCAAAGGGAGGAAAATTTCATTGAAAGCAAATATTTTGGTTTTCTAGGAGCTAAACCTTGTGTTTTAGGATTTCTATTTAGAGAGTCAAAGTGTCTTGCACTGTTTACCTAGTTACTACTTGCTGTGAAAAACAGCCACCTTCATCAGACAGAAATTCCACATTATTCTACATCTTGAATTGATTTTTAAATATATATTCCATTTTAATGATATGTAAGGAAACCTAAAATGTTAATCTGTACTTCCAAAATAGCATTTAAAAAACTCAGTAATATGTCTTCTGGATGTACGAGCATCTTTTAGACCATTTCACCTTAATCCTTGAATCATTTGATTAATCCAAGTTCAGTAAACCTAGGACTTCAAATCAGGTTATCCAGAACTGGGAACATTTTTTTCATGTATTTCTTTCCTAGTCCCATCTGATTTATATGCCTGGTCTGATGACTTCTATCTTTTTATGGCTCCTAAATTGTGGAGGTAAGTCAAGATTTAATATCAATTATAGTCATATAACATTCATCCTGAGCTTGTATTCCCTTCACATTTCTTTAATTACTAAGCATTCTTATAGCATTACATTTTTATTAGCAAAGTATGTATATTCCAATTTTGGCTGGACTGTATTAATTTGATTAAATGTATAATTTTGTGTAACTTTCAACTAGTTAGTATTCCTATGTGCATCTATATTTTCATCTCATTTTGTATGCTATTACCCAGGTGAACTACTTTTTTTTTTTTTTTAAGATTTTGTTTATTTATTTGAGAGAGAAAGAGAGAGCACATAAGCCAAAGTGGGGTTAGGGGCACTACCCAAGTAGACTTCTAATAGAAAAATACCATGGGATTTTTTTCTGTAGTCTCTAGCTTGAATCAGTTCCTTCAGACTCTTTACATAAAGTGTCATCCATCTTTGAATTACTATAATATTTGTTTTTCCAAGTGCTTATTTACTGAGACTACAGTGTTCCAAATTTTTCAGTTCAGTTCAAATGAGACTATTAGATGTCCAGCGCTGTGGGGGGAGGATAAAGATCAGTATAAAGCACAATCCCAATCCTCATCTTAAAAGAATTTGTGGAAGCTCAGACACCGTAGCCAGACTTTCCTGGGGTCTCTTACTACAAGGAGAGTAAGACAAACCTCTCCTGTTCGGTTTCCAACTCGGGAACCCAAAGAAATTCAGATTCTTACCAGAGTGTGAAATAATGGAGAGTAACGTGAAACAGAAACACTTAGTTTTGGGTGTGTTTTACTCACCTGATAGAGTAAAAAGCCACTTTAAAATAATTATTTCTGGGGGTGCTTGGGTGGCTCTGTCAGTTAAATGTCTGCCTTCAGTTCAGGTCATGATCTCAGGGTCCTGGGATCCAGCCCAGCATCAGGCTCCCTGCTTAGCGGGGAGCCTGCTTCTCCCTCTGCCTCTGCCGCTCCCCCTGCTTGTGCTCTCTCTCACTCACTATCTCTCTCTCAAATAAATAAATGAAATCTTTTTTTTAAAAGGTTTTATTTATTTGACACAGAGAGAGACAGCTAGAGAGGGAACACAAGCAGGAGGAGTGAGAGAGGGAGAAGCAGACTCCCCACTGAGCAGGGAGCCCGATGTGGGCTCAATTCCAGGACCCTGGGATGACGACCTGAGCAGAAGGCAGACGCTTAACGGCTGAGCCACCCAGGCGCCCCAATAAATAAAATCTTTTTAAAAAATAAAATAATGATTTCTGGATTTGAGGTGTTGGTATGAAATGTAAAGGTGCAGAATGTTGCCTATCTAAAATTTCTGTAGAATTAGACAAACCTTAGGCATGTTTTAGTTCGGGGATCAAAGTCCTATTTATTTTGCTGCATGTTGCTGCCCTTTTGTTCTGTGCCATGTTTAATACTTATTTCCCATTTACCATGTAAGGTGTTAACTTTTTATCCATGGAAAGATTTTTGTGATTGTATCTATCTCATAGTTTAAGTAAATATTAAGGCATTTCCTAAGCTTAATATTTATGACATAATGAGTTTTTTGGTGAAATTTTAACATAAGTTTTCACCTCTAATAGGTCTGATGGAAGGCCTAATAATTCTTGAAGTGTAGTTCTGTGGCAAATCTAGTGAGTAATTATAATTATGGCTTTTACTAGGTCATTGGTATTCCAGATATCTAAGTATTTTTAGTAATATATTTCATGTCAACTCTATTTCTTGAACTTTGTTTGAAACACTAAGTTTGTTATGTTATTCTCTTCCATGGGTTCTTTGGCTCCAGGAAAGTAATATAATTTCCTAAATTTATTTTTAAAAATTCCCTCATAGTGGCTCTTCTGCATTGCTAAACTTGCTGTTAAGGAGTCAACTACCCCAGCATAGAGTAAAAATAACAGTAGAATATGGGAAATTTAGAGTGCTCTAAGCAAGTCTTTTGTTTTCCTAGCGAGGTTTCTGGTGATGTGGCCATTTCTAATATTTGTGTTAGATAACCAGTATTGTAAGCAGTATAGAAGCTAAATTGGAAATAACTTATGATTCCCTAAACCATATATTATTTCTCTAGCTGCTTTCCTTTGACCATTTTATATTATTTCAGGCTCCTGATTTCAGATATATTTTGAAAGCAGCCCAAATTAATTCTGACTTTACTATAACCTAAGAACTCTTTGTAATTATGACTTGTATATTAAATTCAAAAGTAAGTTTCAACATTAGATCTCCTTTTTAGAAAATCTTTTTAGGGACAACTTCCAATCGCTTATAAGGTAAATTATTGAGGTTCAAGAATAAGCTAAGATATTTAGTACCTTATGCAAAACAAAACTGTGGGTGATAGAGGCTAAACATAACAGAAGTGGGAGAATAGGGGAGACCCAACTACTAATGGTCCTGTTAAGGACTGACAGAGCTAAATGTATCATTGTGATGATTCATGTTTGTATATATGAGATGGATTGATAGGTACATATGATTTGGTAAAAGAAGGTTTTCAACGAGGTTTGCCCAAGACAAGCTTCTTTTAACAGTGACAAATCAATTCAGTCAAGAGTTAAGTGGTACCTGTATGGAAATGTTAAAAGTTTTTTTTTCTAAAGCAGATAAGAGTCTTTAATTTGCCTGTGGTGCATCTAATATATCCCTGTTTTCTTCAAACTACATTTGCCTGCCTCCCTTTCTAAAACAAGACTGAATTTTTTGCATATCTTGATATCCGAGTAACAGTGTCCCACTCTATTTTAGAGTGAACACAAAAGGCTTACTGAAATGATCTTGACATATGTATCTACAGATGCAATAATCTGTAAAATATTTACTAAAATAAGAAACTCAATCTACTCTGAAAGTACACTTCCCCTAATGAATAATATTTTAAAATTGGAATCTTCTGTCTCCTTCTAAAAACCTCTGCATTGTGAACTCATAACTTTTGAGAAACTATTTAATAATAATGCTTGTTATTCTGATTGAACCCATTGTCAATGTTATGAATTGTTTTTGTGAAAAAACCCTAGAAGGGAAGGCATTGTTTTGTTCCTTGCAGTATCTCCGATGTCTAAAATAGTATTTGGCACACAGTAGATGTCAATAAATATTTATTGAATGAATAAATGAATGTCATATATATTATGTCTCCATAGGTAATATGTTTCTATTAGCACATTAAAAAGAATATTTTATTTCTCAACTCAAAGTAGTTTTGTGCAAATATGAATGACTGAGAACACATCAACAGTAATTATTTTTAAAGATATTATCTATTTGTTTTGTTTTGGTTTTTTTTTTTTTTTTTTAAAGATTTTATTTATTTGACAGAGATAGAGACAGCCAGTGAGAGAGGGAACACAAGCAGGGGGAGTGGGAGAGGGAGAAGCAGGCTCATAGCAGAGGATCCTGATGTGGGGCTTGATCTCATAACGCCAGGATCACGCCCTGAGTCGAAGGCAGACGCTTAACCGCTGTGCCACCCAGGCGCCCCAAGATATTATCTATTTGAGAGAGAGAGAGCACAAGCAGGGGGAGTGGCAGGCAGAGGGAGAAGCAGGCTCCCCACTGAGCAGAGTCCAATGCAGGACTCGATCCTAGGACCCTGGGATCATGACCTGAGCTGAAGGCAGACACAACCGACTGAGCCACCCAGACGCCCCTTAACAGTAGTTTAAACATTTCCTGTCTTATTATTTGCCAACCTGTTACAATATTTTTTGTTTCAGCATTTTTTAACCAGTTACCAGTTTTTTAAATAATCTTATCAGCAAAGCTCTCTACAGAATTAAACAGTGTTGCATATATAACCATGCCAACTATATCCAACTAGTTAAATCACAAAATGTCAAAAACTTACCAGAATAGAAATACTGTGCCCTAGAATATGGTGCTAGCAAGGGAACCAAACTCATCATCCCCAAAATTAAGATGACATACTAAAACAACTAAATTGGCTTTTTTGCAGAAAAAAGGGGATAAGTGCCACCAAAAACAAAATACTTATTCATAGGGCTTTTTCTCTTATTTGGGTCATTTTTTTCAACTGCTAACGTTGACATTACTAATCTTGAAGTATTTGGCTTCTACATTATACATAACCTGTTGAGATACTGTTGGGAAATTTTTAAAATATTTATTTCTTCTCTACAACCTAGTACACAAATCTATAATTGGTAGAAATTTATGGAATGCAAATTCTTTACTAAGTGGAGGGCTTTCACAGGAAAGGTAGTAGATTAACATTTGTATCAGTATAAGATAATAGGCCATACTATGCCATTATAGTCCCCCTAAAATCGCTTCCCCCCCACACACATACACACAGTCTTTCAGGTGTATCTTCTTCCTTTCCTTTTTTTTAAATAGATAATACATCTACTCTGATCTAGTGAAAGTAAGTCTTCCTTCCACACCTAAACCCCACTCACCTTGTTGCCTTCTACATAGGTGACCTGTATCTTTGCTGAAAATTCTATGCATGTATAAGAAAATGAGTATGTTCCCACAAATGGAAACTACACACACACACACACACACACACACACACACACATACACACACAAGGGGAATCTATTTTCCCACTTTATATATTGTTCTGCTCTTTGCTTTTTTTCCACTTATAAATATTTGACAATCTTTCCTTAGTTTGTAAACTGTTGCCCTATTCTTTTTTAAGGGCTACATAGTATTTCATTGTGTGAACCATAATTTACCCATTCCCTATTGATGAACTTGAGTCTATTTCTAATCTTTTCCTGTTATGATGATGTACTTTCTTTCTTGAATGTGAGCTCTTTGAGAATAAGAATTTTTGTCTTACTCATTTTTTAATTCTGAAAACCTAGTATGTTGTCTAACAAATGTTTAATGTACATCTTTTAATGAATTAATTTGTACTTTTTAAAAAGGTACTCAACTGCTTCCGTGCAAGTTTTTAACCCTACTGGGTGTTTGGTGCTCTTTGACATAAAGTTTCCTTTTCTCGATGTTTATCCTAGTGCTCAAAATGACACATATATATAAGGAATTCCTACAAGAGGAATCACTAAGTCATAGTATATGTATATTTTAAATGTTAGGAGAGGTTATTCAGAAGCTTTTCACTGAATGTAGGTGCTAATTAGTAACAGTTATTATTCATCTTACCAAATGTTTAGTAGTGCTTGACACATAGTATTGTTAAAACTTTTGAGTGGATTAAGCTCACAGTCAAGTGAAAAAAGTTTGTTTTTATGATGGCATATAAGTCTATACAGAGGAAAAGGCTGATTAATATCCCTGGGAAAAAAGGGAACAAATGCCTCACAGAAGAGGTACAATTGAAAGCAGGCTACCAGTCTTTTTCTTCATCATCATCATTGCCATCACTAACAGTTACTTGTCTACCATGTGCCAGACAGTGTGTTGAGTACTTTACATTATCTCCTGTTATTTTCACATATCCTAGAAGGAGATAACATTATCCCCACTTGATAGATAAAGAAGTTGAGGCACAGAGAACTTAAATGACTTGCCCAAGTCATATAGGTAGTAACTGTTTAAGTTCAGATTTGAAATCAAGCAGTCTGATTCCAGAACCCATTCTTAAGAGCTGTGTAAGTGTTCATGAAGAAAAGAAAGGGAAGGAGGCATTGAAGGTAGAAGGAGCATATGCCAGAGCACCAAGTGCACAGTGTTATTTAGAGAGCAGCAAGCAGTTAGTGTGGCTTAAAGCACTGTTGAGGTATGGTTGCCGGAGATGGCGCGCTAGGAGACAAGACCAAAAGTTAAGATGAGTACATATATGACTAACATACATGCCATAAATATGGAATTTCCAAACAAGAAAATGGCAATTTCTCTTTACTCTAAAAGAGAACAGAGAACCTCATTTCTTTTTCTGAGATTGCTCTGACGTGATGGTAGTCTCTGGTTTCAATGTTTTGTTCATGGTGAGAGCTTCAGGCCTTTTTATCCTTTCAAAGCAATAGCATTCACTTTTGTCTTCAGAGGATAATGTTCTAGCGCTGACTAAGTGGAAGCCTTCCATTAATAAAGCGTCGATTAGTAAGCCGAGGACATTAGTTCCATTGGCCAATTTTCGGTTATCAGGTTTTATAGAAACATACCTAGGACACACAACACATGTTTGATTATAAAGCATCCCTTTAATAACTAGCAAAACTAAACACATCAAGTTGACTTATAACCTCAAATAAAGGCTCATACCATTTTTGATCAGATTTTTTTTAAGACTTTGTTTATAAATCCAAATTAGTAATTTCAGGGTGCTGAAAATAGAGACCTTCTTGTGATCTCCAAAGTCACTTAAATCCACATTTAGGAATATAACCAAGACTGATGAATTTTCATTGAGAAATTATTTTCTGGAGCAAACAATTTGATCAGGCAAATTAGCTTAATTTTTTATATAATTTAACTATTTCTAATTTTTGTTTTCAATTTACTAAATATCATTTAATCAGCTTAACTAAATGAATTGATTTAATCATTTTAATGAATATTTTATACACTAGTTTCCCCCCTAGATCTAATTCTACCCATTATTAATACTGACATTACAATTTTTTTCTTTTGTGACTTATTTCTATCAAATGCATTTTTTCAGGTACAATTGTGCGGATAAAAAATGTCAAGATTTTATTGTCAATTTTTACTCAATAACTATCCATTGTTAAAGAGTAAAGCATGGGGTCAAAAGGCCTCTGGAGTCAAAATGACAAATGTTTGTATTTCCTAGGATATTCTATAGAACCAATACATATAGTTCAAGAAAAAAGCCAACCTGAACTTTTCAGATTGGCTGTATGTTAGTTTTAATAATGTCAACATGTCTACATAGATATAGCTATATTACCCCCTTTAAATACCATCAAGGATATTTTTATGTCTTTGAGTCCTCTCACCATTTGTTTATGAGATGTGAAGAAAAGACTAACTTAAATTACTTCCACATAGCACCTAAATTCTCTGTAGTTTTATGGCATAAAAAGAGCCTTTAGGACATCCTTTGCCTCCTTTTAATTATGATTAAAATAGAGTAGTTATTGTAGCTCATGTTTAGAAATTAATTTTAGGCAAAGAAAATACTGTAAGATTTATAGAAGTACAAAGTACATATCAAAAAATGTTTATGTTTGATACAGCACATTTTTCACATTAGATCATTCCATCTAGTCCCAAACCCCAGATTTTGATCGTGTAGCCTAGAAACATTTGTTAAAGAGAAGTTATAGCACATCTCACATTAAGATACAAATAATACATAGTAGGTATTACCAAGCGCTTGCAATAAATCACTGAGCCATAGTACTTTATTCCCTAAGAGGTCAAATTAAGAAATGAAAGATTTTAAGGCAGAAAAAAAGGATAGAAGAATGCATTGAGAAATAGAAAATCAAAACTTATTTTAAAAATTTAAAAGGCAACTACACTTTTCCATTTGATCCCATTTAAAAAGGAAAGGTCAGATAGAATAAAGGCTAGCTACCAAAGAGACTCTAGAATCCTATGACCATAACTTGAGCTTGATAATGTGGTATCATATGAATGGTCTTCGGCAAGATCAAGCCAAGTATTTCTCATACTGTGAACTTGAGAGATAGTAACTGAGCAATCTGCTAGATTAACAAGAACATACTGAACAGCTGGATGATACACCAGACTCTTAGGAGCCATCCAGGCTTACTCCTCCACTTCCCACCTTCAAAAAACATCTGAATGGATGATTCAGAACAGGGAGTGAGCAAGAAATAAAAATGATGGCTAGCCAGGCAGTTATGTACCTAACGTGGGCCTTTCAGGGCCAGAGTTTTCATCCAGTCACCCAAAATCCCAGTAATGTCCCCTTACTCAGGTTCTCCATCTCTACTTTGAAATTGGTATGATAGAAAAAAATCATAAACACTTATGAAATGGAAAAAAATTCTGAACTTCCAGCAAATGAAAAGAATACCATTTGGTGATGAAAAAAAAATAGTTATTAAAAGAGCCTCTGGTTTTGGAATATCTATTTTGGAAGTTTAAATATAATGCCCTTCTCACATTAAAATGAAAAAAATTTGTACTATTTCTAAAACACAAACACTTAGCAAAGGTGAAAACACTTGGCACTGTACATACAAGAATATTCCAACCTTAGTTTTTAGTCTTGTTTTTCAGCATATTTTTTTCAATTATTTTCTCCATGTGCATAGATTTTAAAGTGTTTGTTATTTCCAGGATCTTTTTACTTTGCATGTTTCTTCTTAAAATTAATTGTACGATTTTTCCTGGGGTTGCTGTCTTTTTTTTTTAAGGGATCTTCAAAGATCTTTAATCTTTAAATCAATTTTTTAAAAAAGCTAATAGTTTTCCCTTCTGAATTATTCATGTTAGCACCCACTAGTGAAAAGAAAGGTGTATACAGAGATATCTTAAAACACTTTGAGATAAAGGTAGGGTCTTAAGTTCTCTTCACAGTCAGCCTATTAATTTAACTGGCTCCCTTTTCCCAAAGTGACATTTCAACCTTTTTTGGGAGGGCAGGAAATTATTAAGTGTAGAAACTGAAGAATTGTCATACTGCCCAGTGTTCTTCAGTTGGTCAGTAGAACAAAGGGGTGTGTTGTAGGAGAGGCAAACATCGATAGTTCCTGATGGCAACTGCTGAAGTCAAGAAAATACCACAAACTATGTCTACCTTTTCTCCTCCCCAAAAAACATTTTAAATAGTATCAGTAAAGAACATATACGGACTATTTTTTTTCCTCCTGAAAATTAAAGCCAGCTTTCACAGTTAGTAAAATAATGATGGGACAGCATTAAGACATTTTTAAGGAGAAAAAAAAAAAGTGTCCCTGACGGAAGAGTAGAAATCAGCCTTAGTGTTCAGCCAAGAACAACACGGGGAGAAAGTGAATAATTGACTCAGGAGCAACTATCCTTAACATACTGACAGCCTATCCCAATATTTTGAGTTGTCTAAGAGTGCCAAAGATGTAATAGGATATCAAATTTGCTATGGGATATATCTGCCTTAATGGCGTTTAAAAATAAAGTGAGATGGAGGAAGATCAGTAGTCAAATCATAAAGACTAAAAGAACAAATACACGTAGAGTGTAAGGAAATCAGGAGAAACTACTGAGACTTTACTGTATGCCAGCCACTAAAAAGAATCTCTTGGGGGGAAAAAAGGCGTTGTCTCAGTCCTAAGCCAAATTCACTAGCAATGGAACATAATCTATAAAATTATTTCCTCTTACAACTTGAATGACCATAGTTCCAGTTTTCCCTGGACAGTCTTGGTTTATTCCTATTGTCCCACATAATAACAATACCCTCTTTGATCTGAAAAATAGTCCAGTTTGGACAATAATTATCTGATCATTCTATCCAACTCTACTTATTACCCCCAAAACATTTGAGTAATAATTTTTTCCAAGAAAAGTTTCAACCATGAGAAACTTTCAGTTTTGAGGGGAAACATGAGGAACTGATATAGAAGAGAGATGCTTCAAAGTACAAAATACCTGACTCCAGTTTGGTTATCAGTAGTGCTGTCATAGCCGCACTGGAAAACCAGGTCATGGTAAGAAGGTGTTTGTGGAGGCAGTGGAAGTAAGGTCATCTGAGGAGGGAAAGAGTTACGACTCCAGGTCAGTGCTGAAGGTTGCTCTATAAACACTGTAATCCTCCCAGTTAGCCTCTCAATTGTTTTGCTGCAAGAGCCAAACACCCTGAAAAAAGCTTGAGTGTTTCGGCTTAGGAAATGCACCTCCACAATAGCAGGTCTTGGCTGTAGCAGGTGTTCTTGGTTTAAGAGATCAACCAGAGGATCCAGTTCATAGAAAAGAGCCTCTCTCTGAAGCCTAAGATGGTCTGAAAAGTCGGTGGGTAGTAAAAGCTGGTGAGTTCTCAAAAAATCTAAGATGAAACTAAATAGAACACCATCTCTGTCCACAAAAATCTGGCCACCAATCATCTTGAATTCTTCGTCTCTGCCGTCTATCATTCGTGTCAACCGACAAGCAGGAAACTGCTTTATGGTAGAAAACCTTGTTGTGAATATCTTCCCTCCCACATTCAAAGTGACCAATTCCTGACTACTCATCCTTGTCTTGCTTCAAACTAGAGGCTACAGACTTGTAAATCAACCTCTAGCCATAAATGTTGCTAGTTATATATGATTAAGAAATGGGAGGGGAGGGGAAAATAACAAAAACCGAGACCTAGATTCCCACGTCACTACTGTAAAGCAAATAGTGTATCCATAGCTGTGTTTGCAAATTTGAGTTGCTTAGGAACTTGCAGTATACAAAATGAAAAAGCAACAGATGAGGAACTGGATTGTTTAAGAAAAACTGCCAATATTTCTAAGGATAGACGTCAGGTAGATCCCTTTCCTGTATTCCATTAAAAAAAAAAAATCCATGAAAACCTATTGTAAATCTCTATTTTAATAAAAGTATTGGCAGGGGTGCCTGGGTGGCTCGGTCCGTTAAGCATCTGCCTTCAGCTCAGGTCATGATCCAGGGGTCCAGGGATCAAGCCCCACGTTGGGCTCCCTGCTCAGTGGGGAGTCTGCTTCTCCTTCTCCCTGTGCCCCTCCCCCCGCTTGTGCTCTTTCTCTCTCTCTTGCTCCCTCTCTCTCAAATAAGTAATCTTTAAAAAAAGATTTAAAGATTTGAAAAATTAAAGAAAAAAAAATGCTGGGAGCAGAAAAGCATTCCCCTTTCCCCAGACCTCTTATCTACAATGAGTTGTCATGGCAGAAGTTAAGATTTACAGAGAAACATTATCATAATTTATGAATGCTTTAGCAATTTAGTGGCTAAATTATGAATTGTCAGTTATGGATGAAACAGCCATTACCTCAACTAGCAGCTTAATCTGACTCTTATTCCCATAGCTGAATTCTTCTGTTGCCTCCTCTCAACCAAATTAAAGGTTGGGGTAAAGACACTCTGGGCTTTTCAAGGAATGTCTTGTTCCGTGACAGAAATAAGGGACTAGAGAGCAGTTCTAGGATGAGAATGCTTCTTTTCATCTGGATTCTAAGCAAGATGAAAAAAATGAAGTATTTTTAATCAGTGGGAGTTGGGGGGGCACCTGGGCAGCTCAGTCCTTTAAGCATCAGCCTTCAGCTCAAGTCATGATCCCAGGGTCCTAGGATTGAGCCCTGCAACGGGCTCTATGTTCCGTGGAGAGTCTGCTTCTCCCTCTGCCTCTCCTCCTTGCTTTTGTTCTCTCTCAAATAAATTAAAAAAAACAAAAAAACAAAAAAAAACAAAAAACTACCTAGTTCTCTTTTAAAAAAAAAAAAAATCTGTGGGAGGTAGGACATCTTTATCTCATGTGAGCATTCGTGTTTTATTTTTCCCCCAGTAGTATGTATGTATGTATTGCTATTTTTTAAGTTTTTATTTAAATTCTAGTTAAATATTAGTTTTTAGCTGATTAATTTGCACTTTATAATAGCTGAAAGATTGTTCCATCTAGTGTCAAATTAACCTTACTACTCTTTAAAAAGATGTTAAGCAAGTAGGTAGATTGGTTTGGTTGCACAGTTGCCACGATACTTTGGAACAACACAACACTTAGCTGCCAGTAAAAAGAAGGCTTTCCCATTTCCTGTTCTTGCCATGTGTTAGAATTTTTTTTTTTTAACCTATGCCTTTGCTTGCACAGCCACCTAACATTTCCTTTGAATTCTTTGGTGATAAATTTATAGAACCGAAGGAGAAAAAGGCAAGCTGAAATCTCCACCCTCCTAAAAATGTAAACCTATTATGCCACTTTTTATTTACCTGAAATGTACATTTTAGCAAAAAAGTAAAATTTAGAAATCCAAATCTAGAGAAATTTGAAGTCCAACCCACCCATATCTTTCCTTTTTTAAAAGAATGTCCAGTCTCCAAAAAAGTTGCTTTACAAGAGTAGTCTTTATTACATGCTTAAATGAACAATCACTGTAACACTACCTCATTTACACAATATTAGATCCTGTGCTCTCTCACCTCTTTTCCATAGCATAAACACAACCAGTACTGGGTGGGGGTAGGAAGCGTATTACAAAAGCACTCTTTAAAACGGATGGAGGGTTCAGGACTTACTATTAAATCCCACATTTATCTTATGCTACCTAATTTGAACAACACGTATAGGACATTATTTTTGAAAGGAATACTTTTGCAGGAAAATATCTGAAATTTTGACCCAATCTGAACTACCACTCAGCTCTTTAACAAATTTCTAACAAAAGACAGAGAACTACACACTTGCAACAGATTTTATAATAGTTTGTATTTGCACACAAATTCTGCCACATTGTTCAGCACCACCAAAGTAAAATTCTTAAATCTTTCACTGAAAATGAAAAACCCATCTATCACCTGTTCCCAGTAAAACATTGATTGTTCTACAAAATCAGCTGATTTAATCAGATAGGAACTGAAGTTTGAGAGATGGTCTTTCCAACTTGTGAATTCATCAAATAAAGACCCTTCTAGGAATATAGTGGGACCAAAGAAAATAAGAAAGCTAAGCAGAATGACTACCACAAATAACTGATAAAAGCTCCAGGGAATCTTGCTAATGAATGTGCCAGTGTCTTGAGGCAAAGAAAGTTTATCCACATCTACTAGTTTTATGTCTTCCCACTGACTGGTATCAAAGTTCTTCATTAAAGGGCTTGTGGGCAAATTAGAGGGAGGTAAAGGAGTTTCCTTGATTACTTTTATTTTCTCTCTGAACTCCTGCATCTGTTGCAGAAATATGATGGGTTCTGACACATCTTTGAAAGCCTCAGCAATGTTAAAAGCCATTCGTTGTTCCTGCAAGATGGTGTTGAGTTTGTTGATCTCTGGGTCATAGGCTTGCATAACTGCAAGTTTCATGGTCTCAAAGTCAGACAGGATCTCATTCTTCTTTTGATCTAATGTATGTTGTAACTTCTCAAAAAACTCCTTTACTTTATCTGAATCTTTAGTCAGTAACTGTAGAGATTTCCTTTTGCTAGTTTCCAAGGTATCCAAGCGAGAAAGAGCATCTCCCCGACGCCAGGTCTCAAAGCTCTGGAAGAGGGACTCAAAGGCATCTCTTTCCTGAGCATAGGCATCTTCGATAGAACAGAAGACATGCTTGGTGTGGTCACCACGAGTAGCACAGATCCCACAAATCAGCTGCATATCAGTCAGGCAGAAAATGTTGAGAGGCTGCCCCAAGTGTCCTTTGCACACTGGCATTTTGGGAGAGATCTTGATCTTGTTATACTTTTCCACAATACCCTTCAGGGAGTAATTAACCTGCAGGCTATTGACTCCGGTAGCTGAAGTTTCTTTACGGCATGTAGGGCACTTGAATGGAGAGGATCTCCACAAGGAATTCCGCACAGTCCCCTCTAAGATCCCTTCTAAGCATTTTTTGCAAAAGTTGTGTGAGCAAGGCAAAACTCGAGGATCATCAAACAGACTGCAACAAATTGGGCACGTGAGATCTTCTTCAAGCAGCTCCATCACATCCTACCATAGAGAAAGAAAAAATTTAACTCCAGTCATCTCCTCCACTATGTAATAATCAGAAGAAACTATCTTCAGAGGCATTAAAAATGATCTCTCGCTGAAATAACCAGGCAAACAAAGGAAATGAGTGAGAAATTTAGGAAGGGAATGCACACCAAAGCAGATTTAATCTGCTGGGACTGGAACACACTCCTTATTAGCAGGACTCCCTGTACACAAGGCCTTTGTGTGGGCTTTCCAACAACAGTCTTTGGCTGAGATAGGGTTAGGTCTAGGACAACTGCAAGTTGAGCCAGCAGGACCCAACTGATTGTTTTAAAACAGAAAGCTGACTACTAGCTGTCAGAAACAAAGCTACTCAGTGTCTGAATAGAATGAGCTCTTTAGTCTGGGCCCACAATTATAAAATGGTATGCTATTTAAAAGAAAGAAGCATAGAAATATAAATTCAAGCATGCATCTTGTGCAGGCTTTTATTAAAAACTAGCAAATTTTTCTATTTCAAAAGCAAGATTACAATTATTAAAATAGTAAAAACCTGAGAGTTGCAATTCATTCTTCAGAGAATTAAATGAAGTTTTCTTTTAAACCACCAAAACTGTCTAGTGTGCATCAATTCTCAAAATGTGGGCAGAAATCTGCTGTTCCTAAGACTCTTCAAGTCATTTGTGAAGCTCAATACTTTTTTCACAGTAATACTGAGATATTTGCTTTTGGCACCATATTGACAACTGCACTGTAAAAGCAATGGTGAGTAGACACTGCTGGAGCCTTAGCAGGAATCAAACAAGGCAAAGGCAGCACCAAACTGTACTACAAGTTACTGTATTCTTCATTACCACACACCCACGATGCAGGTGGTGGTAGCCGGCTCATTTAAGAATGTTCTTTATGAAGCAGCCAAAATTATTCATTTTTCTGGTTTTTTTTTTTTTTTTTAAGATTTTATTTATTTATTTGACAGAGATAGAGACAGACAGCGAGAGAGGGAACACAAGCAGGGGGAGTGGGAGAGGAAGAAGCAGGCTCACAGTGGAGGAGCCTGATGTGGGGCTCGATCCCATAATGCCGAGATCACACCCTGAGCCGAAGGCAGACGCTTAACTGCTGTGCCACCCAGGCGCCCCACATTTTTTTTAGATCTTGATCAGTGTGTACATGCCTTTTTAATATTTTGAGTGATAAAAAAAGGAAGTAAACAAAGCATTTCTGCGGCACCCAACAGATATTGTCTGGAGAAAAAGCACTTACGTGATTGAGTTGTAATCTGAACCAGCTGCTTTTTTCTTATCGAACACAATTTTTATTTAAAGAATAAATGAAAAACTGGCTATTCAGACTTAGGTAAAGCAGACATCGTCTCAAAAATGAACAAAATAATCCCTTCACTTCAAGGAAATCAAATGGTATTTCTTACCAATGATAAAAGTATAATGCAGGGACAGATAAAAGACTCCAGTTATAATCTATTAATAGCAATTCATTAAAGGGATCTATAAATATGTAAAGCAATGCCACTCTTCTCACAACTGTTTTGAAAATGTTATTTTTCATACAAATTATTTATGTTAACATGTAATAGGTTTATTGTTATAGGTTTATCTTTATTTTAAATGAATATCTTAAATTTTTTGTTTTAATTTCCAATATAGTAAATATCTACATACAGTACATATGTAAACAAAAACTCTTGGGATCCTCAGTTTTTAAGAGTGTGAAGTTGTCCTAAGACAAAAAAAATTTGAGATTCCTGATCTAGAGAATACCATTTCTCAGTTCAAGTTTATTATTTTAAAATGTACATTTTAAAACTTCTATCCCTGAAGTTTTAAAACCAAATATAGTGCTAACTATGTCCTCTTCAGCTTACTGAGGGACAAATTATGTCATGTTACCACCAAACGGATAAATAAGATAGGATCTAATAATCTATAGACCATCTTATAATCAAAAATAAGTAAATAAATTTTAGCAGTAATTTTAAGAATCACAATTAGAGCTAGAATCTAGAAGATAAATAGTGTTTAAAAAATAAGCTGAGTTTGTAAGGCTAATTAATTCGTTTATGGCTTTACATTAAGTAGTGAGAGATATATGTATAATAAATTATAATAAAATTATATGCAGAATTAAAGCAAAGATTATTCTGTCAAATTTAATGTCATATGGCAAAAATACGTGATAAGCTGATCTTTCTGAACAATCTCTCATGACATAAGAAATCATAAAACCTTTTAAAAGCACTGGGAGGAGAATGGCTATAAAGACGGGTTAGTGTGCTCCCTGAGAGAAGTTATGAAGCAGCTGTAAAACATTCTGCCTCTAGGGGTGCCAGGTAGCTCAGTCAGTTAAGTGTCTGCCTTCAGCTCAGGTCATGATCCCAGGAACCTGGGATGGAGCCTCGCATCAGGCTCCCTGCTTGGTGGAGAGTCTGCTGTCCAACTCCCTCTGCTGCTGCCCCTGCTTGTGCTTGCTCTCTCTCTCTTTCTCTCTGTCAAATAAATAAATAAAATCTTTTAAAAAATTCTGACTCTAGAACAAAGAAGGAAAACTTTTGATGATCCTCCTACCTTAGTCCTGGTTTTATATTTTATCATCTCTACTCCTCTTTGTCCTCTTTCACCTAAGAATTCTATGCTAAAACTAGATTTTGGAGAAGGTAGTAGAAACAGGAAAGTAAGAGGGGGCAGCATTCAATAAAGTAAACTAATTTACTCATTCTTGCAAGGAATATTTCCAGAGAATCTTATCCAAGCATATTAAATAAGTAAGAGGGAAAACAAAGAATACCAAGTGGTTGGGATACAGAGGGAAAAAATGGGCACCCTAGGCAAAGGGAAACTTTGAGGAAAACTGAAATACATACTGTAATAGGGGCCAAAAAGAATTTTAAGGCAATCAAGTATGAAAAATAAACAGGAAAATGTCACACACAGAAAAATTTAGTAGTAAACAGTCATCCCAAAGCCATAATCACCTTATAGCTCTGAAAATGAACCAGAGGAAAAAACTATTTAGAAAGTCCCTTTTTAAAAATTTGCATCAAGGGGCACCTGGGTGGTTCAGTTGGTTAAGTGACTGACTCTTTTGATTTCGGCTCAGATCATGATCTCAGGGTCCTGGGATCAAGCCAGGCTTGAGGCTGCTTGCTCAGTAGGAATTCTGCTTACTTCCCTCTTCCTCTGCTCCTCTGCTCCTCCCCTAGTGCTCTCTCTTTCTCTCTCAAGTCTTTTTTCAAAAAATAAAAATTTGCATCAAAATTATGGTGGATCCAGTTCCATTTTTAGTGATGCAGCTTACAAATTTTGGTTTATAATTTAAAGATTCTTATTTCTGGGGCACCTGGGTGGCTCGTTAAGCGTCTGCCTTCAGCTCAGGGCGTGAACCCAGGACCCTGGGATTGAGCCCCACATCAGGCTCCTCTGCTGGGAGCCTGCTTTTTCCTCTCCCACTCCCCCTGCTGGTGTTCCCTCTCTCGCTGGCTGTCTCTCTGTCAAATAAATAAAATCTTTAAAAAAATAAAAAAATAAAGATTCTTATTTCTGTTAACTTTAAAAGCTAAACATTTTTTTCTTCTCTTTATACTCAAAACTTTCTCTATGACCAAATTAATGTGACCACTTCCACAGCCAACTTTTAGAGAATGAGACAGCCGAATCCAAAAAACCACAGAAAGTTTGTTGCCTCAAGTTTTAAAGGAAAATACATAATTAATAAGGTTTTAGGCTCACTAAGTGAAGAGTATATTTTGCAGTAAAGGAACTCGTAGATCCTTTTCTTTAAGTATGGCTAACACATAAAAATCTGGAGAAGTCAATAAAACAAACTCCTTTGTAGGAACTAAAGAACATATCCCCTCTTTTCTACAGCTGATTTTCTTTACCAATATAGAAGTCAAGAAACTTTATGTGAACAAAATTATTGCTCTCCAGTAATAAAATTTCAACTTAAGCACTGTCAAATTCAGTGTACAATAGCAAACACATTTCCAAGATTCATTTTTTTCCTTTGAATATGTTTCTGAAAACCAAGAAAATCTAAATTTTGAAGCACAAAAATCGGTTTTACCCACCAATTAGAACTTTCCGAAGTTTTTTTTTTTTTTTTTTTAAGATTTTATTTATTTATTTGACAGAGACAGCCAGCGAGAGAAGGAACACAAGCAGGGGGAGTGGGAGAGGAAGAAGTAGGCTCATAGCAGAGGAGCCTGATGTGGGGCTCGATCCCATAACGGCAGGATCACGCCCTGGGCCGAAGGCAGACGCTTAACCACTGTGCCACCCAGGCGCCCCAGAACTTTCCCAAGTTTTATACCAACAAAGTAGTAAATATATACCTAATTGTCTACCACCTTTCATTTTCAACCTCATTTTCCTGCCATATGTGTATTTTTAAATATACTTTTAATTTACATATAATGAAATTCACTCTTTTTGGTATACAGTTCTATGAGTTTTGACAAATGCATAGCTGTATAACACCACCACAGATTTACTTTTAGGCAAAAATTCATGACATCTGCACTCAAGGTAGACTATGAAAACTGCTTCATCAATCCTACCTCGAGTGGGTATATAGCAACAAGTCTCTACAAATGAAAACTGAAACATGATAACCAGAATATTAAAAATGGAAAAGTCAATACTTATAAAGGAAAGTAGACTTAAAATAGAAGCAAAACCTATATATGTGTATTAGACTTCTCTCTCCTACAAGTCCCTTGTTTTTAAATGATCAACTCAAAATGTTATAATGCAAAAGGTGCTCATTTATTGACTCTTAAACAAAAGTTAATTTTAATAAAAAAACTGACAGAAACTTTCCTATTAAGCCTCTGAATTTAATTGGCAGGAATATAAAGTTGTTCAAGATATTACCCATGATTTCCTTCCAGATCCCATTAGAGAACAAAAAGAAAAGTTAATAATACTTTGTATCTTAAGGATTTAAATCAAATTTCCATCCTGCTTTGAGGCATCTTTGGATTCAGGAATTCCAAAGTAGATACCTAATATGAAACTACATAGCAAATACTGAAACACACTTCACAGACAAAACTAAATTACACAAACCTCAACTAAACTGGGAACCATCAATCTTTCCTGAAACAATGCTTGGAATAAAAGGGATCACTCTTTTTTTTAAGAACTTTCTCTTAGCATATTAATCTTATTTTCAAGTAGTATACTGTATTCTGCTAGTAGGAGATCCACTAGTAATGCTTTTTTGAAACTTAGGGTCAAGTTACTGAATCTAGGTAGAGGATGTAAGGATATTTATTGTATTTTTCAAATTTTCTGTATATTTGAAAATTTTTACAATAAAAAAATTGAGGAAAAAACTAAAAAGGGAGACCAATTATAAGAAAACCATATTGAGGGGCGCCTGGGTGGCTCAGTCGTTAAGCATCTGCCTTCGGCTCAGGGTGTGATCCCGGAGTTATGGGATCGATCCCCGCATCAGGCTCTTCCACTGAGAGCCTGCTTCTTCCTCTCCCACTCCCCCTGCTTGTGTTCCCTCTCTCTCTGGCTGTCTCTCTCTGTCAAATAAATAAATCTTAAAAAAAAAAAAAAAAAAAGGAAAACCATATTGAGCTTAAAAAGCAAAACTTCAGAAGCATTATTAGCGAAGTATGATAAGCTTTACAAGAGTTTGATCTGCTATAGTATTGTTTTATCTTTTATAAAATAAAAAATGTATTACTGAGAATCTCTGGATCCAAGCCTATAAGGAGGCTGACATACTTGTCTGGTTCTTAGACAGTGGCCTTTGACAAACCACATATACATATTACAGTTTCTCTCCTCATTATATACCTGTTTTAAAAGTCATAATGTATGAAAATTATTTATAAAATATTTGTTTTAAGTGCTCCATATCAATGTGTAATTATAATTTATTCTCGCTTTTAGAGACTGTTCCATAATTTATATGATCAAAACAGGATAAAGTGAGTTTAAGAATCTCAAAAAAGGACTATGAAGATATATATAGTGTCTAAAACAGCTTGTCTAATTGTTATGTGGCTCTACAAACACAATATAAAAGTTATTTATGTGTCAATGTAAGACAATAAGAAACTTTCATTTTCTGGCATTATCCTAGAACTAGTAGTTAAAATTTCCCACAGCATATTTCTAGTAGGATTCCTGATAAGTAGGACAAAATAAAGCTAGAACAAAAGGTCCATCAGCCAGGAAGACCCACCTATTCAGCAATTTCACAGAGGTTTTGGACTACGGTAACATTCTCAAAAACATAAAAACCAGGTCTTTACCCTTACTAGTTAGTCCAGTCAGAGGAAAAACATGGGTTTTTCCCTTCCTTCGTTCTCTTTTCTGAACCACTATTTTGCCTTGACTCTTTCCTTTGTTTATTCTCTTAAGTCATCATACTCCCCATGTCAAGGTGTACAATCTTTTGATTTCCTCCTATTCTTTCTTTATCCCTTACCTGCCTCTTCACCTTACTTACCTTTCTTTCCCTTTCATCTTTTCCTTGTGTCTCTTGATAATTACCCCAGCTATTATTCTGTAATCCACAGCATTATATCAGTAGGGTTTTAGGTACCAGCTCAATCAGATATCCCTATCCCACTTCTGTACAACTATCAAGAAGTCTGTGGGAGGATGCCTGGCTGGCTCAGTCAGTAGAGCATGCAACTCTTGATCTCAGGGTCGTAAATTCAATCTAGAGATTACTTAAAAAAATTATTTTAAATTTAGGAACAAAAAACCCCACAGAAGTCTGTGTGATTTCCAAACAGTATTGAAGCCCATTCTCTGCCACCCAGATGAAATCCATTCGAATGAGTCTGAATTTGAGGAAAACATACATATAGACTAAATTATTCTCCTACTATAGTACCAACCAGATTCAGATATTTATCTTTATCTGTTAAGAGTTCCAACTAAGTTAAGTTGGAACTAATGACTTATGGAAAGGTCAAACCAGAAATGTCTGGTCTCTTTTCTCTCAAATAAACGTAAGTGGGTTTAATGAAGATGTAAATTTTTACCCCTAAAACCACTTGTCTTCTTTTACAACCATAAATTTGGCAATCTCTATTGGTTGGTATCTATTAAAAAGTTTCCGTCATCATCTAAATCTGTATTTCAGGTTAATGCCAGCTTTCAGAAAGTACTATCAAAGTCTAACATTTGGTAGGTAGCCAGCTGGATTTATCTAGATAAGTGAGGTTACTTATGTTATATATAATACCATAGAAGGGAAAATAGGCATTTTGTAGATAAACTGATAAGCACTACTTATCAACTTAAGAACTTACTTCTGAGATTCCTATTAGAAATGTCACTAGTATAAACAAAGGTCCTTTTGCTCAGTGTAGAATTATGTATACATCTTATTCTAAAGTAAATGTGAGCTACAGAATATATCAAGTAGAAAGCCAATCATGCTAAACTTTAAGCAATTTTTTGGTTGGCTATATTATATATACTATGTTGGCACTCCATGCTCATATTCAATACCACAAATATGCAGGGGGAATAAAAAAGCTCCCCATGGAGTTATAATGGGGAACCAGGCTATTGCAGTAGAATATACTTGTGGCACTAATGCCACAAGAAAGACAATAAACTATCAACAAAAATTTTCAGTCAACTTTTCCTTAGTAATATGTCTCCAGCTATAATGGAAATGATTTTTTTTTAAAGCTTATAGGAATTTGCTTTATAGAAGGCTTAACGGGAATTAAACTATTCTATATGTCAGAGGATGCCTGTATTTGGTTATGAGGAGTGGGCATAGCACTCTATTCATCCACTACCATTCTGGTATCCAGAGTTCAAGGCCAAGGTAATGAAGATGGCAGTGTCTTCAATGAATAACAAGAATGAATAATCCAATGACCTAATGATATTTAAAAAGATGAAATATAAGCTAAAAGTAAATTCCTGCCCTAAATTCAGAAATACAGCACATTTACAAAGATATTGTTCCTCTAAAAGGTATAATAAATGCCTTATGAAAAGGACATAGAAAGTTGACTCCATACTGAAGTTAGAGAAGTTATCCAAGCAACCAGCTTTTATGTTTTTCTTAAACTATAAAAGTAATTTGTGAGTACAGAAAATACAGGGGAAAAATCACCCATAATCACATCAGCAAGGAATAACCATTATTATTGTTTTGTTTTATTTCTTCCAATCTTGTGTGTGTTCTGTTTGTGTACATACATATTTTAACAAAACTGGTAGCTTCACACAATTTTGTGTCCACCATTTTTTACTTACTTAATCACATGTTTTCCCCCTATTATTATATATTCTTCTAAATTGTGATAGTTCATCTTATGGATGCTCTTACTGGCTATATGTCTTTTGCATTATAACATTTAAATGAACATCTTGTAGAAAAGTCTTAGTCCACAGCTCTGGTTATTTCCTTAGACGATTCCTGTAAGTGTACTGTTAGGTGTGTCAAAGAGTAGAAAACACTTTTAAGGACCTTGAAAAGATTGCCAGGTTTCCCTCTATAAGGGGTATTCAAATTTATGAACTCTAACCAAAAACGTATGAGTGCCCCACTTCTCCATGCAGTTCCTGATCTTACAACAGAACCATACTTTTATAGTTTAGTAAAAAACCAAGAATAAGGCATACATTTTTACCATACCTACCCAAATTTAAAATATAAAACAGTTTAAGGCAGTTAATATTAGTATGTGTTTAGGATTACCAATATGTATAGGGAATATATGGTAATAAAAGTTATGGGGTAGGAATAAAATGTACTGGGTCTAAAAGTATTTTAGAGACCATCTAGAAAACACCTAACTTTATAAATGAAAAAAACTGAGCCCCCCCCCCCCCCCGCATAAGTGGAGCTTTCCCAATTATATACAGCAAGCTAGGCACAGGACCTGAGTTTCCCAATTCTTAGACTTTTAGCACTATCCAGAAAGTGGGTCAAGAATTCAGTGTTCTCATTCATAAAATGGAGAAGTTTAATCATGGCTCTCTAAATACCCCTCTAAAATTTTATGATTTTTACAAATTAGGTTATAACAGGCTCACTAGTAGAGGAAACAGAGCACTGAACCTGTCTCTGAATACCTAACTTCAAGCAGGAGTTTTAGCCTTCATAGAATGAGGATTTTTACATTATCTACATCATCATGCTTTTGGGAAGATTAAGTAACGTGTGCCAGTTTTGTAAATTGCTAAACCATATAAATGTAAGGTGGATTAGTTATAGTTGTGTACAAATACAAAAAATGTAAATTCACGTTTAAAGTGTTATTTTAGAGCATGAGTATATTAACCAAGAAAGGTCCTGAAAGAGAGCCGGACTCTCTTGAAATTCAATTTCATGAACAGGTAAAGCATTATATAGGATAGCAGGTACAAAGCCATTTCATGGAAATGGGCATATCTGAACAATAGCTGTGGTACAGGTAAGACCAGGTAACCAACCTGTCATAAATGTATAGAACTGAAAGAATAACATGGTGTTATGGAAGGACTTACTAGGGAGGCTTCAGTATCTCAGCTAGTGCAAAAAAGATGGTATTTTTGAGAAAAGGAGAGCCTGAAGGAATGTATCTTCTCATTGTGTAAGACAAATATAACCAGTTAATCAACAGCTCCATCAAGTTCTACCAGAAGGAGTGGCTATATAAATGAAATTCTGCTTTTAAAATACGTATTGTATAAAAAACTCAGTATTGTTGTACAAGTCCTAGCAGCATGGTATGGGAGAAGGAAAAAAAATCTTCTTAAAAAAAAGAAATGCTAAGGCCTCTCTTTTCCTTTTCAATATAAATCTGTGGACTGTAATACATATCGACTAATTGCTACATAAATATTTTCCAAATACTGAATCTATCCTGAGTTTTGAAAAAATACGAAAAGTACAGAGACCACCCATGAGGATGGGAACACATACATTCTACACATAGTTCAATTTTGCATGGTTCTGGACCTAAAAAAAAACTGGGTGCTTTTTTGGTTTCTTAATGTAGGGAGAAGTATTGTAGTTTACCTCTGTCCCCTGCCAGCAGGTGTATTCGTCAGGGTTACTATTTCCCAGGACAAAGCAATCAGGTTTGTGTTTTTTTTCTCACGGGGCTACTGCAAAGAAAGAACAAAGAAGAGAGTTATGCATTTATTTGCACAGGATCCTTAGTCTTGACCCTCAATATTTTTCAGTCGTCCGGCACAAATAGAGCCAGCGTGCTAGGACCTGGTGAAAAAGCCAGGAGCATGACGAGATCTTTGTGCAGTACTAAGGAGCTTCCCGGTTAGGGCGCCCTCCCCCGGCGCCAGGCATCTTCCCCAGGTTCAGTGCCAGAAAGTGGCCGAGTGCTCCGATTTATGATTCATGGTCGCCTTTTCTTTCCTAGGCGATACCGAGGCGCTGGCAGTGAAGCCAGGCATAATCCGTAGCGGAGCAGGTTTTCTGGGGCACAGACACGCTGCACGGGCCCAGCGGACGCCCCCTGCACGCCGCTCCATCTCACGCCTTGTTCCAGTGCCCAGCTGGTTTCCGCTGAGCAGCTCGGAATGGAGCTCAAATTGAGCTCTCCGGGAAACCACCCCCCACGCAGGTCGCTGTCCTGCCAGGGCAAGTCCCCAGCCTCGCGGCAGGTCCGAGGATCACACCCCCTTCCCTGAGAGGGACCCGGTGGGTACTTATCTCCGACCTCGGGGGCGCGGGAGGGCCCCTGCCTGAGCCGTGCGGCCGCCTGTCCTCCGGCTGCGGGGGACCGCGGCGTTACCGGCTGAGCACCGCCGCAAATGGACTCGCGGCGCCAGGCGTGCCCCCGCCCCACCGCCCTCCTCTCCCGGCACCCGGTCCGCCTCTCGGCCGGGCTTCGCCTTTGTTCCGTCTCCCGGGTCTCGCCTTCCCCGGGTGGGGTGGGGGGCAGCGGGTGAGGTGAGGGGAGTCCTTCCGGTGCCAAACAACCGCCAACAATAACTGCCACCTCGCCCGCGGTGCGCCTGGAAGAGGGGGAGGTTCCGGCCGTTTCCCTCCCTTCCAGAGGAAGGCGCGCCGAGAAGCGCCGTGTCCAGAGCCGGCCGAGCCTGGGCGCTGAGAAGCTGACGGCGTTCGCTAAGACGCGTGGGCTGGGCCTGACGGACTGCGGGCGTCCGGAGGCGGTGCCGTCCCCGGTGGAGCCACCCGGGAAGAAAGCTGGCGCGCAACAAGATGGTTGGGTTTGGATTGTTGTACTTTTTTTTTTGTTCGTTGCATTTTTAGGAACAAAAAAAAAAGCCCAACCCTTCACACCACTTCATCTGCATCTCTCAAGACCAGAAATACAGCCACAGTGGCTTGGAAGGACGGAGACAACTGTCTGCCTTTCACCCTACAACTCGGTTTGGGTGGGACGGGCATTCCTGTTGGTCCTGTTGGGACCAACCCCAGGGTTCTAGTTATAGGCCCCGGCCAGAGCACAACCAAAATAAGGTTAATTATCGTCCACCCCAACCTTGCACCTACTTCTTTGCGGGCTTTAGGCTGAATACTAGCGACCCAATTCAATTTAAGATTTTCTTTTAGGAAAAACCACTCTTCTTTCCTTTGGAGAGAAGGAAGAACTTAAAATTGGCTTTAACTTAAATGCTGCTAATGGTTATTCAGTTGCTAACCTGAGTCACTATTCTGTATAGGGACTTTGTCTAATATCAAACACATTAAGCACTTATACTAATGATCTGTTTGGTTCCAAGAAGGATACAAAGGTGAACGAATGGCTTCTCCAAAATTTACAATCTTGGGGGAAGGGCAACAAGGACAAAATCACAGAATATGCCCTGGGGTTGAGTTCACCCCCTGTAGGGAAGTCTGGTCTTTGGGAGTAGAATTTCAAGGAGAGGTATTCTAGGCCTGCCATACATAGTCCTTGGGCTCTGTGACCAGTCTTTAGCTCCAACTCCATAAAAGCCCCTCCCCACTTCCTTCTGGGATGTCTAGTTCCTTGCCATGCCCCTATCCCTTAAACCCAGTTTTGCCTCTGTAGAACAGCTCCTATATGCCATATAGTCTTCATAAAAAACACCGTGGGATGAAAATTATGATTCTCATCCTGTAGAGGAGTAAATGGATGAAGTGATTTCTCCAAGAGAAAAATCAAGAGGTAGAGCCAAGACTCTAAAGTTGGATACGAGGTATAGCTTCTTTCTACAGCACCATAACTGTCAATGCCATGAAACTGCACCCTAGTCTTCTACTAAATTAGTGTTATTTTTTTAAACACACCAAAAAAATCTGATTTATAAAAGCATTTTAAATGCCTAATATTAAAATGATCCAAGAGTGAAAGGTTGTTGACTCATAAACACAAATTAGCCTTAATGTAATTATATAATACATATTTATATAGTTAGATCTGTTTGGTGGCAAATACTAATAAACTTCTGCCCAACTAAAAGTAAAACATTGGTTAACTCGACATAGAAATCTTTAGACTCAAATTACTAAAAGAACATTATA
>NW_024423344.1:21937709-22174930 GCF_017311325.1 Ursus maritimus
CCCCCCCCCCCCACGCAGGTCGCTGTCCTGCCAGGGCAAGTCCCCAGCCTCGCGGCAGGTCCGAGGATCACACCCCCCCCTTCCCTGAGAGGGACCCGGCGGGTACTTATCTCGGACCTCGGGGGCCGCGGGAGGGGCCCCGCCTGGAGCCGTGCGGCCGCCTGTCCTCCGGCCGCGGGGACCGCGCGTTACCGGCTGAGCACCGCCGCAAAATGGACTCGCGGCGCCAGGCGTGCCCCGCCCCACCGCCCTCCTCTCCCGGCACCTCGGTCCGCCTCCTCGGCCGGGCTTCGCCTTTGTTCCGTCTCCCGGGTCTCGCCTTTCCCCGGGGTGGGGGTGGGGGGGCAGCGGGTGAGGTGAGGCGGGAGTCCTTCCGGTGCCAACAACCGCCAACAATAACTGCCACCGCCCGCGGTGCGCCTGGAAGAGGGGAGGGTTCCGGGCTGCTCGCTTCTCTCCCTTCCAGAGGGGCTGCGCGCGCCGAGAAGCGCCGTGTCCAGAGCCGGCCGAGCCTGGGCGCTGAGAAGCTGACGGCGTTCGCTAAGACGCGTGGGCTGGGCCTGACGGACTGCGGGCGGCCGGAGGCGGTGCCGTCCCCGGTGGAGCCACCCGGGAAGAAAGCTGGCGCGCAACAAGATGGTTGGGTTTGGATTGTTGTACTTTTTTTTTTGTTCGTTGCATTTTTAGGAACAAAAAAAAAAGCCCAACCCTTCACACCACTTCATCTGCATCTCTCAAGACCAGAAATACAGCCACAGTGGCTTGGAAGGACGGAGACAACTGTCTGCCTTTCACCCTACAACTCGGTTTGGGTGGGACGGGCATTCCTGTTGGGACCAACCCCAGGGTTCTAGTTATAGGCCCCGGCCAGAGCACAACCAAAATAAGGTTAATTATCGTCCACCCCAACCTTGCACCTACTTCTTTGCGGGCTTTAGGCTGAATACTAGCGACCCAATTCAATTTAAGATTTTCTTTTAGGAAAAACCACTCTTCTTTCCTTTGGAGAGAAGGAAGAACTTAAAATTGGCTTTAACTTAAATGCTGCTAATGGTTATTCAGTTGCTAACCTGAGTCACTATTCTGTATAGGGACTTTGTCTAATATCAAACACATTAAGCACTTATACTAATGATCTGTTTGGTTCCAAGAAGGATACAAAGGTGAACGAATGGCTTCTCCAAAATTTACAATCTTGGGGGAAGGGCAACAAGGACAAAATCACAGAATATGCCCTGGGGTTGAGTTCACCCCCTGTAGGGAAGTCTGGTCTTTGGGAGTAGAATTTCAAGGAGAGGTATTCTAGGCCTGCCATACATAGTCCTTGGGCTCTGTGACCAGTCTTTAGCTCCAACTCCATAAAAGCCCCTCCCCACTTCCTTCTGGGATGTCTAGTTCCTTGCCATGCCCCTATCCCTTAAACCCAGTTTTGCCTCTGTAGAACAGCTCCTATATGCCATATAGTCTTCATAAAAAACACCGTGGGATGAAAATTATGATTCTCATCCTGTAGAGGAGTAAATGGATGAAGTGATTTCTCCAAGAGAAAAATCAAGAGGTAGAGCCAAGACTCTAAAGTTGGATACGAGGTATAGCTTCTTTCTACAGCACCATAACTGTCAATGCCATGAAACTGCACCCTAGTCTTCTACTAAATTAGTGTTATTTTTTTAAACACACCAAAAAAATCTGATTTATAAAAGCATTTTAAATGCCTAATATTAAAATGATCCAAGAGTGAAAGGTTGTTGACTCATAAACACAAATTAGCCTTAATGTAATTATATAATACATATTTATATAGTTAGATCTGTTTGGTGGCAAATACTAATAAACTTCTGCCCAACTAAAAGTAAAACATTGGTTAACTCGACATAGAAATCTTTAGACTCAAATTACTAAAAGAACATTATACGTTAAACTCTAAGATATAGAAAAATAGGGAAGAATAGCCTCTCTCCTCCCAAGGTCCTAATAAAACAGCAATGGGAGGGGTGCCTGGGTGGCGCAGTCGTTAAGCGTCTGCCTTCGGCTCAGGGCGTGATCCCGGTGCTCTGGTATCGAGCCCCCGAGCCCCACATCAGGCTCCTCTGCTAGGAACCTGCTTCTTCCTCTCCCACTCCCCGTTTGTGTTACCTCTCTCCTTTTCTCTCTCAAATAAATAAATAAAATCTTTTTAAAAAAAAAAAACAGCAATGGGAATTGCCACATACAGTATGACTAGAATAACTGCCAGATTAAAACATATACACACAGCTACATTCGTCCTGGAAAATCACAATGTTAACTAGATGCCATTAGAGATAACGCTGAGGGGTTGTCAAAATTCTTGTCACACTGGAATTTCCTTCTATTGACTGTTCTTCAAATAAGTAAGCTAACAGCTGAAGATTGGAATTCGTATGTCAGCACAAGACTATATAGTCTTATTTAAGTTTGTCTTTTGTGATCTATTATTACAGGGAGAATTTCTAATATACATATGAAATATATGTATATATTCTTAGTGTTGTGTTGATTTCATTCTGTTGTTTGTGTCTTGAGTCTTGACAAAGGTAAAAACTGCCAGCTCTCTTTCCACCTACCAAGACGTGTGATCAGATGTTCTGTAACAAAAGGGACAGTGCCAAATTTGGTGAAAACTATAATGTAAATTGTCAGAGTGGGAAACACCTAATATAAGACTGAAGCAAATGTGTGCAGCAGAGGACTGCTGGTGAGCCTCCTCAAACACATTGAAACATTTTATTATTATTCTGTCCTTTCCAATAGCTGCCAAGGTCATCAGTACAAGCCCCAACATTCCCGAAACAGAATTCCTGGCAATACGAGGCACTGACATTGCAAGGTGTAGTGAAAAGAGCAGAGTCTTTAGAATAAGTTCTGCATCCAAACTCTCTAGCTGTATCACTAGTTCAAATTACTTAACATCTCCAAGCCTCAGTTTTCTCTTCTGTAAAATGGGAATTATGATTCAGTCAATTATGATAATTAGGTAATATGTAAAGCAATCAATGTTGTATCAGACATATAGGAGGTGATTAATAAATGGTCGTTACGGTTATATGGAGGAAGAGAACCATGCTGGTTTGGGATTACAGCTGCTTTGGATTTGTAGATTTGAAGCTAAAGCATAACGGTCTTAAGCAGAACAAAGCTGCCTATGCAGTAGAGGAAGCAAGGACCATAATTTATACTTTTCTATACCAAGCCCGGGGTGGCCTTTTAAAAAGCATATATCCTACCACTTCTATACCCCCTTCCCTTTGCTCAGTTACGGAAACAAGGGAAAAAAGGGGGGGGGGGATCACACTCAACGGAAGGAGAACTTTCCGTTATTTTAAAGCTCTATAATTTCAGAGAAATTGATTGAACATCCAAAATACTCCATTAAAAGGGAAAAAAATCTATCTGCAAATATACATTTACCACAGAAGACAGAAACTTACCCAAGACTTGAGGAAATTAAAGGTATTAGCCCCTGGTTTGAAGAAAATTCCAGATTCCATATATTTTAGTTGCACAGTGACGTTCATGCATTAAATGGAGCAAATAGCAAAGTCGGTGGGGTTCTGAAGAGAATGAGAGACACTACAGCAACAGTAAACTTGGCCTTTAGTTGTGCTGTTTCTGTAGTTGGAAAGAAAAATTGTAATAATAAAGTAAAATGTCAGAGGTAATTAAGATGATACTAGCATGTGCTTATAATTATGTACTCAGGGTTGTGCTAGGCACCAAAGGCACTAATCAAGGAATTTCCCGTTTGGTTGAAGAGACAAGTCTTAAAAACAGGAACTAGTTCAGTAATGGTAGATGAGAGTGGCCATTTAAAAGCCAACATGAGTGTTAAAGACGAGATTAGAGGTAGGCATCAGAAACATTAGGGAAATTTTCCCAGGGGAGGTGGGAGTCCAATGAAACATTTAAAGATCGCAGGGTTTGGGGCACCTGGCTGGCTCAGTCAGTAGAGCATGGGACTCTCGATCTCAGGGTTATGAGTTCAAGCCCCACGTTGAGTGTGGAGCCTATAAAATAAATAAATGAATCAATCAATCAATCAAACAACCAACCAGTCATAGGATTTGAAGATGAGAAATGGGAGCATTGGAAGTGAGGAACACAGCTCAGGGTTGGAATGAGCTTTGCTGACACTGAGTCAGTGAAGAGCATGGCCTGGTTTGAAAATAAAGTTTGAGGCCAAAGCATGGAATATTTTGAATGTCAGAATAAAGAGTTGAACTTCATTCTGTAGAAAATGGGAGCCACTGAATAATTATTTATGTGGCACTAATAAGATGAAAGAATTTCAGGAAGATTAATCTGATCAAGGATCCAAGATTTAAGGGGGAAGAAATTTCCTTTATTTTAATACTTCTGAGGTTTGTTGAAAACTACAGATTTTTAAAAATGCAATAATATATATAAAAGTAACAGCATATATGGCTAAGTCCTACTGAAACATTTAATACCAAATAATTGCTCATTAAGTTCTTAACTTGTAATAAAATACAATATAGAAAGAATTAACTATGACACATATTTTCCTAAAATCCAATAAGAGGAAATTATATGTATTTTTGTATATAGATTTATATATCAATCATATATATAATTTATTTTTCTATAATGATCTTAACTACATTGTATGACTAATACATTATTAATACATTGCTTAGCTACATTTTAGAATGTGTCTCACTAGAGCTTTAAAAATCACTACATATATATACTCTGAAATGTACTGCTCTGTTTTGATATTTTAACAATAATTAATTACGTTCAATTATGTTAACTAAATTTTTTCTGAATTCCCATACATGTAGAATTTTATTCTTGATGAAGAATAACTTTGTGAATGCCTTGAGAATTTTTAATTCAGGTAAAGCTACATATACGATATATTTACAGTTTAAGATAATTGAGTTTGTAGTACTTTATTTTGGAATCTTTCTGTTGAGTTCATTAATCATTATGTGCTCTGTTTTTATCTTGAAAAATGTCAGTTTCAATAATAAAGTCCTATAATTTCAATTTAGAAAATGACTTTCATCCTGTTCTATGGGACTCTTTTTTAGAATATTTCTTTCACAAATAAAGATACACCAGAGGTGGGGTTTGTGTAGTTTTCAGTAGCTGGTAGATTCCCGTACCTTCAACAGTCTATGTTAAATAAAGGCAATAGTACATTTCATAGAGCTTTGGTTCCGAAGACCTAGATTTATCAGATACCTATCTTTACAGCATTGCTCGAGAAATACATGCTTCATGGTTTTTGATGTGAACCTACTTGAGTCTCTCTGATATTAAAGCATGTGGTAATAAATACCTTGTCAAAAATGCGCTTATCTTATAATGGTCTTATTTATTACACCATGCTGGTTGTTGCTAGCATGAGGCCGGGTCTCTAGGAGCTTGTGCTGGATCAAACCCAGCCACACCCCCTCCCAGTCAGGCAGAAGACACAGACAATTCAGAAGATGCATGAGACTTATTATACGATATCAGCACAGTTGGGCATTTTGTGGAGATCACTGCTTCAGTTCCTCATTTTCCTTGATCTCTTAGCAGTACTTGCTAAGTCCTCCTTTAAAGGCCTTCTTTTCCTGGCCTTTAGTAACGTCTTGCTCACTCCTGGCTTTTCTTTTCCCAGCTCAGGAACACTTGCTGGCTCATCCTCTTCTACCCAGCATTCAAATTCTGGAACTCTTTGAACACGCCACTATTTCAGGACACTTCAGGACTTCAGTCACAGTTTGGTGATTCTCACATTCCCTGTAAAGCAGGGATCACAAACTGATAGCCTGTAGTCATACCATTTATTTTTATTTCTTTTTTAAAGATTTTATTTTTAAGTGATCTGTACACCCAGCTTGGGGCTCAAACTTACCACCCCACGATCAAGAGTTGCGTGTTCTGCAGACTGAGCCAGTCAGGGGCCCCCGTCATACCATTTTTAGATGATGAAAACTGTTTGAATTTAAATACGTGAGCAGAGGCATGCTTCTTCCCCTCCCATAGCCTTTCTTCTCTGTGGGCAGTTGAGTTAGCCCTTGGGTTGCCCCAGGCTTGAGCTCCTTCCAACTTCAGGGTTCCTACCCCTGTAGTTCCTTCTCTCCCTAATGCACCCTCCTCCTGCCACCAAACCCCACCTCCCCACCCCAGTCCCTCAACTGCTGCACAGCTGATGCATCCCAGGTTAGCTTTCCAAAATGTTCCAGGCCAGGGACAGATCCCTCTGAATCATCCCATTCTGTCCTGTACTCTTCTTCCATTGCAGACACTGCAGTTAGTTTTTATATATTAACTTGTGTGATTATTTGAATAATGCTTGTCTCCACGTGACTGTAAACCCGTAAGAGCAGGGATTTTGTGTGTTGTGTGCCTGTGTGTGTCCATGTTTCCTCGTCATTGCATTCCTAGCACCTAACCCAGTGATCACAAATTTTTTTATGAATGTTTAAGGAAAGTAAGAATTCTCTCTTTCAAAGACTATTGATGCATTTCAACCTTCTAGGAATTAGCTGTTGAGACCAGCCAAAAACTGAATTTTATTCACTTAAAATAGGAACTTTAATACATTTTATTTGATCAAAACATTATCTCCTCCCCTTCATTTACAAAGCAGGTTTTCAGACTTCTACAGTTTACAAGATGTATCAGGAGTCTTCACGCTTTCACAGCATAGCTTGTCTCTGAAAATGAAGATAATTTCTTGAACAGTCCAGAAAATGCCCATAAAAAATTGAGAACCTTCTTTCTATGCATGAAAGTTAAACAATACACTGTAAAAAAGACTTAATGATATAACTCAATAAAAATGTAAAACTATTCATGTTTAAAACACACTATACTCATGATAACACACAACTATTAAAAAGAATATAAGCTGGGGGCACCTGGGTGGCTTAGTTGGTTAAGCAGCTGCCTTGGGCTCAGGTCATGGGGGTTCTGGGATTGAGCCCCAGATCAGGCTCCCTGCTCAGTAGGGAGTCTGCTTCTTCCTCTGCCTCTCCCTCTGCTTGCGTCTGCAGCTTCTCTCTCAGATAAATAATAAATAAAATCTTTAAAAAATAAAATAATTTTTCAAAAGAAGATAAAGCTGTATGTTTGACAATGGGATATGTATAAGATATAGTAAGTGAAAAATCAAGTTAAATACAATAGATATACTACGATTCCAGGTTTTTTTAAAGATTTTATTTACTTATTTATTTGAGAGAGAGCGAGAGAGGGGGAGAGAGCACAGAGTGAGAGAGAGAAGCAGGCTATCCCCCTCTGCCCAGCAGAGAGCCCAGTGTGGGGCTTGATCCCAGGACCCTGAGATTATGACCTGAGCTGAAGGCAGACCCTTAACTGACTGAGCCACCCAGGCGCCACTATGGTTCCAATTTTGAAAAGAAGTGTAATTGGTAGAATATGGATAGAAAAAAACATTTGGAGGAATATGTACCAAATTATCAATTTGAGAGGATAAAATTTGGAAATTTTCAGTGTTTATTAAGTTTTATGTTATTAGAATTCTTTTATATTTTTACATCGAGCATCTATTACTTTTGTAAAGAAGAGAAAAATTTGTAAAAGAAAAAGGCAATTAGAACAAACTCTTCCAACTGAATAACAAGGCAACACCTAGGTAGAAAAACAGGCCAAATACCTGAAAAACAGGACATTAAAAAAGGAAATACAAACGATCAATAAGCATGAGGAAAAAAATTCATTCTCAATGATAATCAAAGAAATGCCAAGCAAGCCCTTTTTAGTTCATTAAATTAGCAGAGACTTAAAACATAATGACCAATAGGCCAGCAATGAGGGAGACAGACCATCTTTTTGCTGCTGGAAACCAACATAGATGGGTACAACTTTTCAGAGGACAACCCGGGAATCTGTATAAAAAAACGTTCAAAAATTACATATACTTAATTCAATTTCTAGGAATTTATCCTAGGAAAGTAATCATAAACACAGCAATTTATATGCTAAAACTATTTGCTACACAGCTATCAGGGGAAAGTTAGAAATATTGTTATTACCCATCCAAAGGATATGAATGAAATGAATCCTGGTACATTCATACAAAATAATGATATGTAGCCATTTTTAAATCATGTTTTAGAAGATCATTTAACAATTCAAAAATGCATGTCTTCTATAAGTGAAAAACAATTTTCAAAAAGTATATACAGCATAATGCAGATTGTGTGTGTGTGCACATGTTAAAAAGTGATCACCAAGTTAACAATTGTTATCCATAAGTAGTATAAAGTGGGAATGACTTTTATTTTGTCCTGATTCTTCCTTGGATTTTTCAAAGTTTCTCTAATGGTTAAATAATGTGTTCTCTTTATAGTCATAAAAAAAAACTTCTTTTAAAAGCTGCTGGCCTATGCTTTGGAAAAAAAATTTGTCAGTTCCTCTAGAAATTAAACAGTGTTACTCTATGATCCAGCATACCTACTCCTAGATATATTCCTAAGAGAATTGAAAGCATACGTACAAACAATAACATACACACAAATGTTCACAGCAGCATTATGTAGAATAGCCCCCCTCAACTGGAAATAACCCATATGCCTATGAACTGATGGATGGATAAGCAAAATGTGGTATGCCTATTCAACGGAATATTATTCAGCCATATAAAGGATGATACTGATTCATGTGACAACATGGATGAAACTTGGTTACATTATGCTAAAAGTGAAAGGAGTTTGCCAAAAAGGCCACCTATTACAGGAGTCCATTCAGATGAATTGTCCAGAATAAGCAAAATCATAGAAATAGAAGGTTGATTAGTGATTGCCAGGGACTGGGGAGAGGAAAATGATGAGTGACTGCTAATGAGCACAGGGTTTCTTTTAAGGATGATGAAATCATTCTGGAATTAGATAGTGGTGATGGTTGCACACAACCTCATGAATATACTAAAACCCACTGAATTTTAACACTATAAAAGGGAGAATGATTATGGTATTATGAATCATATCTCAATTTTTAAGTGTGGAAAAAATGTGGTGGCCTATCAAAGTTTCCTGGAAAAGAAGAATAGCATTTTAAGTAAATGCTACTTTATTATTTTTTAAGATTTTATTTATTTATTTGACAGAGAGAGAGACAGCCAGCGAGAGAGGGGGGAACATAAGCAGGGGGAGTGGGAGAGGAAGAAGCAGGCTCCCAGGGGAGAAGCCTGATGTGGGGCTCGATCCCAGGACTCCTGGATCATGCCCTGAGCCGAAGGCAGACGCTTAACAACTGAGCCATCCAGGCGCCCCAGTAAATGCTACTTTATAAACATAACCTACAAAGTGGTAAGTGCTGTGGTAGAGGGGTGGGAACATAGGGAAAACATCTAACAGTACCTGGGGGTCAGAGGAGACCTTCATTAAAACAGAGATTCTCAAACTTTTTGCAAATAATAAATAAAATTATTAATTCATTTAAAAATAGCAATAATGATCCATTGTGTTACACAGTTCTCTCAGTGATGACATCTTACATAACTGTAAGATATTCTCAAAACCCCAGACATTGACACTGGCACAATATAGCTGACAGACATTATTCACTTTTACCAGATTTTGCATACACTCATTTCTAAAAAACTATTTTAACTGAAAAGACAATATAACAACATTAAAATTTTTTAAATAAATGATTAGAACTACCCGTAACTCTAAAAGCAATCTGATTACCTTATATAGAAATATATGAAATTTTTATTATAAAATAGTTTAAATATACCAAAAAGGTTACAAATAAATAGCTATGTACCCACATTATCTCCATTTATGTTTTTACACCTTTACTACATATGTGAATATCCATGAAAATAAGTAGTATTATTTTGCACATCTAAAAACCTTATGTAAAAATTGTATCACAATACACAAAAGGATGAACTTTTTAAAATATACATGTTTCTATCATAGTAACACATACGGTTAAGTGCCAGTTGGGGAGGAAACTTTTTCACCCTCTCTGCCCACCTTCCCCAGGAAGGGATTATCATGAAGGTCAGAGCTGAGGCTCTAGAGAGGACTTGCCTGGACTTGAATCCAGAATCTTCTACTTACCAACAGTATAACATTAGACAATTATTTGCACTGACCCTCAGTTTCCTCATATGTAAAAGAGAGGTAACGACAGTTCCTTTTTCATAAAGTGATTTGAGTATAAATTCAGGTTATGCATGGGAAGTGCTTGGTATAGTGAAGCACAGTACCCAGACATGCTCAATGGGTTGTCATTGTCATCTTTGTTATTGCAGATGTGAACTCAGACATCGATCTCAGGCTCTTCCCACAATGAAACAGAATGGTGCATTTTATAACCAGAGCCAACTCAGAGTAAGGGAGTGTCGCATGTTTTCTGCCCTCTCCTGGTGGTGTGCTGATAAATAGTTCACATTCAGTTTTGAGCAGGGGGGGTGGGGGGTGGGAAGCCACACTTTGTAGTGTTTACCAGTTTCCATGATGTAAATATTCCTGCCAGGGCTAATTTCCACCTGAAGTTCACTACATGCAGACTTGGAAAGAGAGGACCAGAATCTGCTCTCTCAAGCTCATATGAGCCTGCCTCTGCACACCCAAGAGAGAATCTCTCTTCTCTTTTGCAGCCCCTTTGTTCCCTGCTGAAGCCAGCTCTCTTCCCTCTCAGGCAGAGGACCTGGCATTCTCTCTGCTGTGCTCCTGCAGAGGTAAGAGTCTGTTTATGCGTGGAAGATAGAGGCAGTCTTCAGGCTGAAGCTCGTAGCGGTGCTCAGGCCCAGCAAATGGCACTTTTAATTCTCATTTGCTAGTGTTCCCTAGATGTCTACTGCCCTTGGGGGATCTTGGCTGTGGCTGTGGCTTGGGTAAGACTGTTATCTTTGGATCACATAATGCCGTCATAATGCCTTCTTAAGACCAAAATCTCCTTACCTATTTTTAACATGTAGCATTTTCTATGGCATTATTTCTACTTAGGATGTTAAAGCAATCATTTCTGCATCTTTCCACAGTCTTCACAAGGATACTTTTTGCCAACTATATAATTCCATCAATACACCTACATGTAAGGTGTATGCAAAAGAAAAAGAACTAGGAGACAAACACTGGGAAAAGTGGCATAAATATGAGAAAAGAATAAGAATCTCAAGAACTGAGTATAGTCTTGAATATTGACAGGAGAAGTAAAGTGAACCATTGCATCTTCCAATGAGGTCACTAACAATTTTAGGAAGAGAAAGTTAATCTCTGTCCTGGAGGCAGAAGTAGGTAAAGGAAGTGAAGAAATTAAGGGCACGTGTTCGTTACCTGCCAGGGATTTCCCAACAGAGGGAAGTCCTTTGCCAAATCATAAAGTGGCTCGTGGGAAGGGAAAGAGGGCTTCTTCTGTTTTTTTTTAAAGGTATTATTTACTTATTTGACACAGAAAGAGAGACAGAGAGCACAAGCAGGGGAGCAACAGGCAGAGGGACAAGCAGACTCCCCACTGAGCAGGGGGCCTGATGATGATGCAGGACTTGATCCCAGGACCCTGGGATCATGACCTGAGCTGAAGGCAGACGCTTAACCGACTGAGCCACCCACATGGCCCAGCTTCTTCTATTCTTAACATTTTCGAAAGATTAGGTCATTGGTTCCTAACTAGCTGACCAATACAGGCAAGGCCCGCCTTTCCCCGCCCCCTCCCCTTTTTCTTGCTGTCCCTCCAGCAGGAGGTATGGTGGCAGCCCGCTCTCTCCCACTGCCTCCTGTCTTACCAGGAGTTAGTCTTTGGGAGCGTGATCATACATCCAGGTTTGCCTGGAGTTAGTCCTAATTACTCCTAAGAGCCCAGAGTCCACTCTGGCTTGTTATAATCTTCCATTTTCAAAAGGATCCCAGTTTGGATGATAAATTATATAGTCATGCTGTCTATGAACAACAGAGCTAGAACGAAAACATGAGTGCACAAAAGCAAGTAATAGTCTGCCAGCAATTTACATAATAACTTCCATTTCTCAAGCAAATCACTCCGTGACACCACACACATCATTTCAATTAACCCTCACAGCAACCCCATGAGGGAATTTCGGGGACATGGATTTTACAAATGAAGGAAGTAACAGGGTTAAAGCGCCTTGACCAAAGTCATCCAACTATGAGGAACAGAACAGGATTCAAACATCCATCTGTGTGACCCCAACTTCTGCCCTGAAAGGGGCCTGGCTGCCTCTTCAGGGAGTGTGGAGAGCCCCCCCCCCCCAATTTCTGACTGTGAAGAAACAACTTTACCAAGAAAGTTGGTCGGTTTCAACGCTAAAGGAATACTCTCAATATTCCCTTTTTCATCTTACATTTGAAAGGAAAAATCTGTTTCTGCAGCTGTCTGTGTAATTCAGCTCTTGTTTCTGTAACCTAATTTGAAAGAACACTTCCAAAAGAAGCAACCAAGTCTACAAAAGCACAGTTTGACTCGAATGGATCCAACCAATTCGCAAATGGAAAATAACACTGAGGAGTAAGTTTTGCATCACAAGCATCGAGCTCTGAGTCATTCCCAATGACACTGAAGATTCAAAGAACTCAGAAAATGGATGGTTTAAAATCTTTGCCTGGCTTAATCTTCTAAACCCATTGCTCTCCCAGAAAAGATGACTCAAGTGTTAGCCTTTGCTTTCATCACCAGAGAGTCTGCAGTTTTCTTTATTTCCCCTTTTTTAAAAAGTGGGTATTTTTTTGCATTTTAATTTTTAATTCCAAAAGCTCTCCCTTAATGCATTCTCTTTCACACACACACACACACACACACACACACACACACACACACATCAGAAGTAAGTGACCTTTGATCAATGCCCCAATCTCAGACCTGCACAATGTTATTGATTTGTTTTTTGTCCTTCTAGATAGTTTTCTATCCAGGAAATTATTTTTCTTCTTCTACTTTCTGCCTTTTCCAATAAAGCTTCCAATATAACTGTTTTCCCTTGCTCCCCTCAAACTCCATCATGGGAAAGCAACCAAAATCTCAGAGGTGGAAATTTCACTCGGGGCTGCAGGCCCCCCCCCCCCCCCCCCGGTCTCTCTGTCTAGTTCCTCTGTCACCCTGCCTGGGGCTCTAGAGTCCGACTTCTGGGTGTGAATCTTGGCTCCATCACTCACTAGCTGAGTGACCTTGGGCAAGTTCATTCATTCACTATTCATTCAGCAAACATTTACTGAGTGCCCATTATTATGTGTTCGAGATAAAATGGTGTATAGGACAATATCCCTACCCTTATGGAGCTTACATTCTAGTGGGAGACGCAGAATATAAACCTATGAATGAATATAGCATAATTCCAGGAAGCAACAAATGTCATGAAGAAAAATGAAACAGAGTCAAGGGACAGAGACTTTTTTCAAATCTAGGTGATCAGACAAAACCTCCCTGAGGATGTGACGTTAGAGCAGAGAGTTGAGTAGAGTTAGGGAACAAGCCAGGAAAGGATGTGAAGGGAATGGCAAGCGTAAAGGCCCTGAGGCAGAAACCAACTTCAAGTGTTGGAGGAACAGCAGTAAGGCAAGCGAGCTGAAATGGTGGCACATGAAGCATTCTAATTCCCCCCCCCCAATCTTCCTAGCCCTGGAGTCCCCCAACCCCAAATTTCTCCAGCTCTATTGGACCCTACAGTAGTCCGCTCTTTCACTACCTTCTGATTGCTTGTCTCCTCCCTCATATCCTCACTTCCGCCCTTAATCAGCTTAGATCCAAAGTCCAGTTTAATAACTACTCCCTTGCATGAACACTCAACTCCTCAGCTTCCTGTCATCTTTCTTTCCCTAAACTTGTAACACTTCTTCCCTAATCCTCATCTTCATGGACAGATTTCCTATCTCACTGAGAAAACAGAGGCCAGCAATCGAGGACATCCACCAGCTCCCAGACGCACTTGTACCCCATCCTCGCTCTCCCTCCTGCAGGTGCCAGGGCTGACGGCCTTCTGGCAGGTACGCACACTCCACCCCTCCAGTCTTCTCTAGCGAGTGTCCTCCTTTCTCCTTCGTGATCCCACCGGCATAAGGAATGCAGTACTTTCCTCCACTGTCACAAAGTCCTCTCCTGACGACCCACCACCTCAGGCTTCTGACAGTCTCTATACCGCAAGCACTTTTGCTCACCGTCTCCACCTCCTTTCTCCCCGTTCCCTCTGAAGCCTCTCCCGCAGGCTGTGGCCACCATCCCACGGAAAGTGCCTCATCTGCTAAATCTTTTGCCTTGGCACATCCAATGCTTGATCTTCTGTCCTCATTTCCCAGACCCATGGGCAACACTGGAGCCCGCTTCCTGCATTGCCTCCCTTCTGACCTTCACCTCCATTATTGCTCCTGTTTCTGATTCCAAGCAAGTCTCCCTGCCCTTCTCCACAATCACATCCCTGCCCTGCTCATATTCCTCCCCTGCTGCCCACCCACTCAAACTCCAGGCCCCTGGAGTGGGGGTGGGGTGGGGACCTACAAGGGCCTACATGGCCTTATCTCACCCCAACCCACCCCAGGACCTCTCTGACCTCTGCTTATTCCCCTACCTTACTGCCTCTGCTCTCGCCACATCTGCCTCATTGCTGTTCCTCAAACATGCCCAGCACACTCCTCTTTAAGGGCTTTTGTGCTTGCTATTCCCTCTATCTGGAATGCTCTCCCTCTACAATCCACTTGGCTCACTCCTTCCTCACCGTCAGGTTTCTACACTAGTGTCACTTTCTCAGGAAGACTTTCCTGGCTAACTACTTGGCCCTCCTGGTGGACCCTCACTGCCACTCAACACTCCCTATTCTCCTTTTGTTTCTTTTTCTAACTTTATTATTTTTTTTAGTAATCTCTACATGGTAGGGCTCGAACTCACAACTCCAAGATCAAAAGTCAACATGCTCTACCAACTGAGCCACCCAGGCACCCCCACAGTCTCCTTTTCTACTTCATTTTTCTTCACAGAGCTTACTACCACCTGATAGCCTACATATTTCTTCGGCTATTGTTTCCTCCCACTAGAATGTAAGCTCTATACAGGAACAAGATGCCCAGCATCTAGAATAGTGCGTGGCACATAGTAGGCCCTCAACAAGCACTTGTTGACCAAATGAAGAATTTGCACGCAGCAACTGGGAGATCATGTAGGGACTTGTAGTCCTGGAAAGGACTTTGCATTTTATTTTAAATGTGAAGGGAAGCCACTGGAGAGTACATTGTATGACTTACAATTTTAAAAAGACCACTCTGGGGAGATACAGACTTGCAGTGATGGAATGAATTAGTCACAGGGATGGCACAGGGACTCTAGTCAGTGATATTGTAATAGTGCCACGTGGGGACAGACAGTAGCTTCATTTGTGGTGAGCCCAGCATAGAGCAGGGGAATTAACTAGGCTGGATACCTAAAACTAATGCAACACTGTGTCAACAAGGCTCCGATAAAAACATTTAAAAAAAATAAAAATAAGAAGACCACTCTGGCTGCTGTGTGTAGGAGTAAGAGTGGCATAGGGGGGCACTTGAAGGCTAATGCAATGTTCGAGCAAGATGGGTAACGAGGGCCTGAGCGAAGTTGAAAAAAGTTCAGAGTCTTGGGTCTATTTCGGAGTTATCATGGACAGACAGAACTTGTTATAAATTGGATGAGGGATCTGAGAGAAAAAGAGGAATTCGGTTTTGGGACTCAGTGAGACTGTTTCCCCTAACTGTGCAATAGGGACAAGTAGAGCATCTCCCTCATGGGATCGTTGCAGAAAGGGGTAGAGGACATCGAGTCTCACACCGCGTTGGGAACATGGTAAGCCTTCAGTAAACGTTGGCGCTTATTACTACCCCCAAGATGACTGTGTTTCCCTGCTTCCTGGGTAAATAGGATTACAAAAATATCCAACCCACAGAGACTGAGGAAACAAAACACTTTATTTGCAGAGTGCACCCTTCCCTCCCAAGGGATAGATTTTGACTTCACTTAACAGAATACTTAACATTAGTGTTGGAACAGTTTCCTTGCACACAGATAACATAAAAGGATTCCTCACATTTCAAAAGAATCCTAAGGCTCCTGTAAGTGGTGTTTGTCCATTCAATACTTAGCAGAAGGAGTAACTAAAAGCTAAAATTACAAACCTCTGCTGATTCAAAATCAATCCAAATGTAAGAAAAGTACATCTGAAATAATAATGATTTTTTAAAACAGGTGTTTGCTGCATTTTAATACTCCAGAAGCTAAAACACCACACTGTCCGTCCGGTTCAATACAGGACACCTGGCAACGCTATTTGTCCATGTAACTCAGCTTTCTGCAAAGGCAACACCCAGTGCTTTTTGGCTGCCTTGGCCTGTCCTCACTTCCCCCTGGAAAACTGTTTTAAACTTAGTACAGATAACATTCTGCCTCTATTACAATTAGCAGCTTCTCTCAATGGGTCACTTCATTTGGCAGGTGCTTCTGTGGGGTAACCCAGTATCTTGTTTCAAAACCTCTCAACCTGGCAGCCTCCAGGTAGCATGTGAAAAGCTGCCTGAGGGGAATTTAGGAGCTGCTTTGGGACCTTCAGGTACTAGCATCTTCTGCCTCACCACGTCTCCCTGACTGTTATTGCCCCACTCGTGGGAAGACCGGCCATTCTTCTTCCTAGCTCCCAGGCACCCTGTGAGGTTGGTGAGGAGTCCCTAACTCTGAGACCCCTTTCCCTCCTCGCCCCATAAATAACTCCTCCCTAAATGCTTTTACTGCCTGGGAAGCTGCAGACAACCTTGGATTTGAACTGCAGCTGAAAGAATTTGCCCAGTGATTGGGTCTCTGCTCCCTGACGTCCAGACTCAAATGGAAGAGATCCTTGCTTCTGGAAGTAGGGTTTTTGGATCAGCAGGCTCACCAGGGAACTTGTTAGAAATGCAGAGCCAGAGGCAGTATTCCAGACCTTTGAATCAGAATCTGACTTTTAGCAAGATCCCCAGGTGATCCCCACTCATCTGCAAGTTTGAGAAGCCAGAGAAGTGCTCAGGCCCCTCCCTTCCTGCTGGCTAGGGAGCATTCTTCTAAGTGTCCTGCTCAAGGGCCCTTAAGCCCCAGCCTACTTCATTGTCCTCACCTTCCTTCCTTCCTTTCTTTCTTTCTTTCTTTCTTTCTTTCTTTCTTTCTTTCTTTCTTTCTTTCTTTCTTTCTTTCTTTCATTGATCTCTACACCAACATGAGGCTTGAACTCACACCCCAAGATCAAGAGTCACATGCTCTACTTCCTGAGCCAGCCAGATGGCCTGTCCTCACTTTTCAAAAATCCTGAGCCCAGGACTTCTGACACCCACTCTGCCCTGCCCCCTCACAGCCAGCGTCTCTTTTATGGACCCCTTTCCCTTCTACCCCTGCCCCACTCCTGGGCTCTGAGGAGGCTCCAGGCTCCACTCCTGGGACATTTCCTGGAGGGTGGCTTTCCTGATGTACTTCTCCCCAAGGAGGGCCTGTGATACCAACCCAAGTGCTCCCCCTTCTGCACTTTTTAGAGTTGCTTTAACCTGTCCAGTGACAGCCCGTTAGAGCTGGGCCGGACTGCCCTCAACCTTGGTTTTTGGCAGGGATGTGAGCCATCTCATGCAGACCAAGGGATTTCCTTTGCCATAACTTGCCCTGAAGTTGAGACCTCTCAGACTTCCCATGCTGCATGGACATACTATCCTGTTTCTTTTTCCTCCTGGTATTCCCTCCAGCCCCAACAGAAAAGCAGAACCCAAGGAAAGGCTGCCTTCAAATGGGGACACCCGGGGAAGATGGGGGATGAGCACTGACAAGCAGCCTTGGACAGAGAGTCATGATTCATCAGAAACAAGCCAGCAGGAGGGGTAGGTACATTTAAAATGCTCTGAGAACTTGATTCTTTGAAGGTTTGAGGATTTCAGTTTGGTTTTTTTTTTAATTTTATTTAATTTTAAATTTAATTTCAATGTTAATTTATACATAAAATATATATTATATATTCTACATTTTACATATTATATATTATGTCTTTTATATGTACATTATGTACATATTTAAATGTATATGAGAGAGTGTGAAAGAGAGATAGAAGGGTTCTAGATGCAGTTTTTCCAAATGGCCATCTTTCCACATGTTTTAGAAACACGCCTAAAACCCAACATCGAAAGAAGTAGAATTTTTCTGTAGATCTATCCTCATGAGGAGTCTAGAGGACTAATTTCATAAACCTCAGCTTCCTCGTCTGAGAAATGCGGTAGCTGGATTAGAGGGACTAGCTTGTCAAGTGAGCGTAAGGAGCATTCCAACTTTAAAATTACCAAAATTTCCTGGAACACTAGGTGATTTTTCTTCTTTAAGTTTGATTCTACCAGAGATGTCATGGCTTAGTATTGCTTAAGCTAATTCTGGATTGTTCATGTGCCTTTGGACTGAATGTAACATAGGCTTCCTCTGTACAATTGGTGATGTCCTAATGGTGTGTGCCAGGTTTAAGTTGAAATGTCTGTAGTCTCAGGCCTTGAGTTCACCCAAAACGTAAGGCTCCGGAAAACAAGTGGGGGGGGGGCAAGGAACCGCGTTCTGTCTACTGATGCAAGTGCGCCCTCTGCTGGCCCTGTGAAGGTGATGCGGCCTCATACAGGGACGTCGTCCGCTCGTGGTACAACCCAGCTTTTGCCCTTCCCCTCCTGCTGCAGCATTCCAACCAAGCAACATTTATTTAGTACATACCCTGAGCTAAGCACAAGTGTGCTTAGGGCTGGGGATCAAAGATAAAGAAAAGAGTCGCAGCCTTAAAGGATCTCACAGTCTACTGGGGCACACCCAAATCAGATCTTTATAATGTAACTTGAGTGGTGTCTCTCTGGAACTGTGCCTCATGTGCCATAAGTTTGCAACCACAAGTGGCATACAAGAGCCCAAACCAAACAGCACAATACAATACCCTTTTGTTAGAAAAGGAGGACTGTGACTCACTCTAGCATTTTCTCTGTGCGCAGAAACTGATGACCTGCATGGGAGCAATCTGGCTAAGCTGTGCTCCCTTAAAGACCTAGATTACCTGGGAGTAGTCTTGACAGCCCCCACCCAAGGTTCATGTGGGAGCTGCTGCAGAGAAAGGTCAGGACTCCACAGAGAGGGAGTGGAGGTTAACAACAGGGGCCACGAGGATATCTATGCATTTCGATAGTAAATTAATAAGTAATGAGTGCATTTAAAATATGTTAAGATCTCTGACACTTTAACAAGAGTCTGGCTTATCTTCCCAGCTAGATTTTGTTGGATTTTATTTTTTATTTTTTTAATAGAATTTCTCTGGTCACGTTCTTGAAACTAGGCCAGGAGACCTCCTCACTTTCTAAAATACAAAAATTACTTCTGCTCCTCTTCTCAAATCTAAATCAGACTCTGGACGTACCTAACAACTCAGTGTGCCTTTTAGTTAATTTTGTCTCCTCTAGCAATGATTTGCTTTTGCTTTAAAAGAAAATTCTGCTGTTAACTAATACGCTGTACAAGCCAGCAGGCAGAAGAACTTGGAGAAAGAGGAAGAGCACATGTTTTCCTTAATGCCTTCTCAAGGAAGTGGAGAAATATGCCACTCAATGCAGAAGTCACTCTGGACAAATTTCTTGAAACCAAGGCCTAAAGGAACACTCGTCTTAGCAACAAAGAGTGGCTATAATTACAGATGAGGACCTTTGATGAATCTCTAAAACGAAGCCTGCAAAGGTATAGTTCACAAAAATCTGTGCAAGAGAAGAAGGAAAGGACAGGCAGGACGGGAACCCCATGAGAGTGGAGAAAAAGCAAAAGGTGAGAAGGAAGAAAGGAGGAGGCCGGGGGAGCAGAAGGGAGTATGACCTGTGAGGAGCGAGTAGCCAGGGGGCAGGGGCCGCGCCACGATGAACACTTGACATTCACAATTAAAGTGTCAGAAATGCATGTCTTTGGAAAGCGCAGGCAAAAGCGAGTAGAACTTAAAGGTTCTCACAAAAAGGCACGTGTGGGAGAAACGCAGTCAGGACAGAAGTGCATGGGGTGAAAAGTGAGAGCCCCTTCCCCCACCCCCACCCCCACCCTCACAAACAGGCACCACTGATGGAGGTGGGAGGGGTGCAGGGGCTGGTGCAGGTGGGAGGCGCTGAGCACCTAAGGCAAGTGGCCACACTGACCTGCTGCAGCCCAGCCCTCGATACTTGTGGTTTGGCCAAATGTTGTCAGCCAATGGTTTAACAGCAAATGCTTCGACAGGCTTCCTGCCCCTGAAGACCCTCACCGAATTCTCAGCAAACGGGAGCCCTATTACCAAACAACAACAACCAAAAAACACCACCTCCCAATTTTATTCAATCAGCAAAAACAAAACCAATATTTTTATGTTTGTTGGAAATGTTGAGAATGTACCTGTAGTAATTTTGAACATAGCACATTAAACTTTGTGAAATAAATGGAATGAAAATGTATAAAACATACAAATGTCACTGTAATGACCAAGGTAGCTGCGGTGTCGTAGTGGAAGCTCATCAGAAGGGTTGCCTGGTTATATCATATTTATACTTCCCTTATCTGTCCTAATTCAGGGGAGTAGGGGGTGGGAGTAAAGACCAGGATGGAGAGGAGGGTATGGTAGACCAATGTCTTGTGCCTGGTGACAAATTAAAACATGTTGAATTTCCACAGTTATGTTAGAATTTCATATATCTTGTAGAGAGGTTTAGACAGTATCTTCTCATACAGCTTTAATATAAAATAGTTAATCCTGAAAAATGGTTAACATACAGTACTTTACCTATTATATAAACAATAATAAATACTATTTATGTAATACATAATGAATAATAAATATTTATGAGTAAACATAAACTCTCCTTCATTCAATTACAAAAAAGAGCTCTAATCATTATTCTATTAATAAACTTTTACGTCATAATTCTTTATGAAATATTAAAGTATCAGTTTGGCCTTTAACCAGAATATCCCCTAGGTTCCAGTAAGGTTAGGACTAGTACAGTGTTCTTTGTATCTCCCATATTGTATCTTTGTATAGTTTGTTAGCTGGTTTATACCCTACTTCGTTCCATAAGAGATTTAAGATTGCTCAGTGCCTTTCACATCAGAGGTGCTAAATTGTATTGAACCATATGGCGCTAGGCTGTGTATACACGTATATAAAAAATGTGCCGATTTCAGCAGCCATAATACTAGATGAATATATTTGAATAATACTGAATGCCAAACTGATGGTAACTGAAACAAGTTACACACACACACACACACACGTGCGCTCATTTTCTCTTTTACTCTATAGCTTTTTTTAACAGAAACAGAAGAAAAATGCAGAAAAGATAATGCCAAGCTGGGGTACGTCTTACGCAGTGAGTTCTGTGGGGTCTCTATCAGAGACATGGACTTCCATCTGTTCACGGTTCTCCAAATGAACGCAACAGACTAGAGATGTGAAGAGGACTCGAGATTCAATCATCTAAACATAGTCCTTGCAAACTGCTGTCATCGGTCCCTTTTGGTTCCAAAGGGGAAGGGATACAAATCACTGTTCTCTGTAGGGAGCCAAGCCTCTGCTAAAATAGTCAAACCACATAGCTCTTTAAGTTTATTTACAGTGTTGAATTCTATAACAGGGTAGAGGTACCCAATGTATTCGATAAATAAAACACGCTTTATTTAAAATAGAGAAGGATTTCCTGGGGGAACAATAAAATCAGGAATGTTACAGTAATTTTGTGAATCATGCAGACATAATTACCAACCAATAAAAATAAAATATCCATAACACTCTCGGTCTTCATTAAATACTGGTTTATAAGACATTGTTCTGTTGTTTGCTTTTGTTCAAAGTCTTGAAAACCAATATCCCATATCTGTCGATATGTACTAGGTGGCAATCTTTATAATTATGGAGTTTTATGCACAAAAAGTTGTCTAGGTCCCAGCTCTGAGTATGCAGTGAGCACAAGCCATAGAAGCATCACTGTGGCCAAGGGCCCTGGGCTGATTGCGTCTTGCCCAAAGGACCCTGAAATAACACAGCTAAAAGCAGAGAAACAAAAGCTAAAGTCTCAGTCGGTAAAATGGGCCTTGCATGAGGTCAGAGGGCAAGTAAAGTCAACAACAGGAGAAGAGTGGTGGTTAGAACCCAGAAGCTGAGAAAAACGCTTTAGGAGCCATGAGTCAATAGAACCATTCAAAGCTAAGGCGATGGCTGAGAAAGTGGGCCAAAATATTCCTCATCCCCCTTTCTCAGTCATTATATTACCAACTTAATTTACACTGAGAAATTAATGGCCACAAGAGATGATGATGATGGTGATAATTATGATGATGTTGGCATGATTGGTGTTTTTTTCTCCCTGAATTCTAGACATGTGATGTAGCAACTCTTAAGTATAAGCTACTATACTTGTTTGCTTGAGTAACCACTGTTAAAGGGACCAGAAATACTCAAATACTACATTCTTTCTGCAGACCTACATGGAAATCAGAAGATAGCCTGGTGAACAAGGAATCGGCCCAAGGGAGTCCAAAGAGCAAAGAAGGATAGCTTAGGCATCCTTCTGACTGTTGGAGTTCCTTGTTCCCCTCCAGCATCCACATTAGGACCAGATTGGCCACTGGGAACAGAAATGCCAGTCGGCAGGCCTATGGGATCCAAAGCCGTAAGAAAGGGAGAATCAAGGTGACGAGAAGTTGTTTCTGCAGCCTAGGGAATGTACAGGATTTTGCAGTTTGTTTTTTGTAAATTGTAGATTTTTTTTTCAAATATAAAACATTTTTCATAGACTCCCCCCCAACCCCAAACGTCCTAGGCCCTTAGCGTGCAGTCTACAGTATTCCAGGATTAAATGGTCCTGCCAGTGGAGGCTTAGCCAGAGACGCGGGAACCAGCACTCCTGACAGAATGAAGGGAGTAGAGGTACTGGTTACTGCGAATAAGCCATGGATGGAAGCCCAGTAGGGACAAAGACAATATTCCCCAACACCTACACAGGGCTTGGCTCATAGTAGGCAAAGTTAAGTATTTGAAAATGAATGAGCAAATTAACAGGTAAACCAGAAAGTCAAAGTAGAGGGGTGATAAGGTAACTAGTTTTAAGTAGTAAAAATGCAAAAGATCAGAATCCACGAAATTAGATTAAGTCTAAAACACTATAGCACCTGGTAATCAGAATACAGATCTAATCATAGCGGTGGCCTCTTCCGCATTTCCTGCTGAATTAGAGTGGCATTAAGTTTCTTGATAGTTTTTCAAACATTTTATTATGCAAATTTATAAAATATACAGCAAAACTGAGACAATTCAATAGTGGATACTCTACACCTACCATCTGGATTCTACCATTAACATTTTACATTTTACTTAGTTTATTGCATGTCTATTCACTTCTCTATCCAATCACCTATTCATCTTATTTTTCATGCATTCCAAAGTAAATTGCAGACATCGCTATATGTCCCCCTAAATAATTCAACATGCCTATCATTAATAGAATTAAAGATTTGTTGATGGTTTTCTCAACTTTTAAAGTGAAATTTATATACAATTAAATGCAAAATCTTACATGTAAATCCCCAAGTTTTAACAAATGCCTACACCTGTGTATCCCAAATCCCTATCAAGATATAGAACACTACCATCACCTCAGAAGCTACTCATAATTTTTTAAGAGTGGTGATTTTTTTGGTAGAGAATGGATAGAAGGGTTGAAACTTCAGTGTGGTCTGATTCCAGTTTACAATAGTGGGGGCAAACTTCAGGTGGTCCTATACAGGGGAGTAAATAGAATTCCATGAGCATCACCTCTACGATCTCAAGAGATCCATAAGAATGATCGATGACTGGCTGTTCTTGAACTTCAGTCTCAAGTTAAAGAAAATACAAGTAGAGACAGCTCGTACAAACTTCTCTCTTCTGTAACATACACTACACTGACAAACACACAGAAGGAAAAGTACTCACTTGTGTCCCCAGCCTCTGTCCTGGAAGTCTGTTAGCCTCTCACTGCCAGAGTCCAGACTGTTCTGTGTAGCTTTCTGCACTGTTTCTAGTACGCAGGCAAGTTAAATTCTTAAAATCAATGAGCCAAAGTCTTCTTTCCTCTCAGAATTGTGTACTGGAAACCATTCAAAAAACTTTCTTATTATAGATCTTAAGATATTAAATGAAATAATTTATATTACCAGATTTGATCTCCATTTATCTAGCATTTTGCTGTGCAACATTTTAGATGTGGCTGCTAGCATCAGAATATGGAACTTGAATCACATTTGTGTCATATCCGGACATTATGATGTCATTAAAATACTATGTCAAAATACCATTTAAAAACTTTTATCATGGAAATTTTCAATTACATACAAAAGCAGATAATAAAATAATGAATCTTCATGGATTTATCACCCAGCCCCAACAGTTACGTTCTTCTTCCTAAAATGCATTCAAATTCACCCATATTGTTGCATGAATCAATAGTTTATTCCTTTTTATTACTGAGTAATGTTCCATTGTATGGATTACCACAGTTTGTTTATTAATTTACACCTTGATTGCTTATTTTGGGGCAATTACGAATAAATACTCGCCTACACATTTTTATGTGAATGTAAGTTCTAATCGGATAAATACCTAGAAGTGGGATTGCTGCTGGGTCTTGTGATAAAGGTATATTTAACTTTATAAGAACTGGCCAAATTTTTTTCTGAAGTGGATGTACCATTTTGCATTTCCAGCAGCAATGAATGAGAGCTCCTGCTTTTGCTCATCAAGGCCAACATTTTGTATTCGGCTCTTTGTCTTGGCCATTCTAATAGGTGTGTAGTAGGGACACAATGTGGTTTTCATTTATGTATCCCCAATCACTAAAGATATCGAACACCTTCCCAAATATTTATTTGCCATTCATATATCTTCTTGGGGAAGTTTCTTTTCAGATATTTGGCCCATTTTTAAATTGGGTTATTTGTTTTATTATTGTTGAGGTTCAAGAGTTCTTTATATATTCTAAATAGAATTACCCTCTGATCCAGTAATTCCACTACTGAGTAGTTACCCAAAGAATACAAAAACACTAATTTGAAAAGATATATGCACCCCTATGTTAACTGCAGCATTATTATACAATAACCAAAATATGGAAGCAGCCCAAGAGTCCATTGATAGATGAACAGATAAAGAGGATGTGGTTTATATATACAATGGAATACTATTCAGCCATAAAAAGAGTGAAATCTTGCCATTTGCACCAACATGGATGTATCTAGAGGGTATAATGCCAAGTGAAATAAGTCAGTCAGAGAAAGACAAATACCATATGCTTTTACTCATATGTGGAATTTAAGAAACAAAACAAATGAAAAAAGAGACAAACCAAAAAACAGACTCTTAAGTATAAAGAACAAACTGATTTGCCAAAGGGGAGATGGGTGGGGAGATGGGTGAAACAGGTGAAGGGGATTAAGATAGTATACTTATCATGATGAGCACTGACTACTGTAGAGAATTGTTGAATCACTGTATTGTATACCTGAAACTAATATAACATTGTATGTTAACTATACTGAAATTCAAATTTTAAAAAATTACAGCAGGGGTGCCTGGCTGGCCCAGTGGGTAGAGCATGCAACTCTTGATCTCAGGGTTGTGAGTTCAAGCCCCACGTTGGGCATAGAGCCTACCTAAAAAAAAATTACAGCCAAAAAAAATAAAAGAGTTCTTTATATATTCCAAATACAAGTTCTTTATATGTATTTTTTTTAAGATTTATTTTCTTTATTTGAGAGAGAGAGAGAGAGAGCACACCTGCACGTGCACAAGCAGAGGGAAGGAGCAGAGGGAGAGGGAGAGAATCTCAAACAGGCCGCTGAGCGTAGAGCCCATCCTGATGCTTGACCTCACCACCCTGAGACCATGACCCGAGCCGAAACCAAGAGTCGGATGCTCAACCTACTGAGCCACCCAGGCTCCATGGAATACAAGTTCTTTATTGGGTATGTGATCTGCAAATATTTTCCCCATTTACAACTTGTTATTTCATTCTTTTAACAGATTATTTTGCAGAGCAAAAGTTTTTAATTTTGATAAAATTCAGTTTCTCAACTTTTTATATTATGGGTTGCGCTTTTGGTGGCATATCTAAAAATAGATCACCAAATCCAAAATTTCCAATGGATTTTTTTTTCTGGAAGTCTTATAGTTTTACTTTTATATCTGGGTCTGTTAAGTTAATTTTTGTATGAGTTATGTGTCTTGGTTTCTTTTTTACACATGGATGAATGATTATTCCAGCACCATTTATTGAAAACACTGTATTTTCTCTATTGAATTGCCTTTGTAACTTTGTCAAAAATAAGTTGACTACATTTTTGTAGGTCTATTTTTGGCCTCTCTATTCTGATGAATTGATAAATTGATATATGCATCTATCCTTTTAACACTACTATACTGTCCTGATTACTATAGCTTTATAATAAGCCTTAAAATTGGTTAGTATAAATCCTCCAACTTTTTTCTTTTTTGTTGTTATTTTTTAAAAACTTGACTCTTCTAGTTTCATAGCCTTTCCATATAAATGTTGAATCCACTTGTCAATATCTAAAAATATGTCGGCTGAGACTTTTCTTGGGATTGTGCTCAATGTGTAGGTCAAATTGGGGAGAATTGGCATCTTAACAATATTGAGTCTTCCAATCCATAAACACAGTATATCTCTCCATTTACTCAGATCTTCTTTACTTTATTTCATCAATGTTTTATAGCTTTCTGGAAATAGATCCTGAACATATATTGTCGATTATAAGGGTTTTTTTTAATTTTAGGAGGTGCTATTTTAAATATATTTTAAGTTTCAATTTTCAAAAAATATATAAGAAAGAAAGAAAGAAAGAAAGAAAGAAAGAAGAAAGAAATTTTAAATTTCAGTTTTTCCTAAGTGCTATAAACATCTGTGGGCAGATGGAAATAAGTTTTCAATTCATTTGGGTAAACACCAAGGAGTGCAATTGCTAGATCATATGCTAAGAATATGTTTAGTTTTGCAAAAAACTGCCAAACTCTGTTCCGAAGTGAGTTTACCATTTGCATTCCCACCGGCAATAAGAGTTCCTGTTGCTCCGCAGGAATTTGCCGCAGGAATTAGATTTTTGCCATTCTAATAGGCATGTAGTGGTATCTCATTATTGTTTTAATTTGCGTTTCCCTGTTGACATATGATGTGAAGCATCTTCCCATATGCTTACTTGCCATCTATCTTCTCTGGAGAGAGTCCTTTGGCTCATTTTTAAATCAGGTTCTTTGTTTTCTACTTTTTTGAGTTTTAAGAGTTCTCTGTATATTTTAGATAAGAGCTCTTTTTTCTTAAGTTTATTTATTTAATCTCTACACCCAATGTGGGGCTCAAACGCACAACCCCAAGATCAAGAGTCACATGTTCTTCTGATTGAGCCAGCCAGGTGCCCCTAGACAATCGTTCTTTATCTGATGTGTCTTTTGCAAATACTTTCTCCCAGTCTGTGGCTTGTATTCTCTCTCTCTTCATGTTGACTTTCAAGGAGGAGAAGTTTTTCATTTTAATGAAGTCCAGCTCATCAATTCATTCTTTCATGCATCGTGATTTTGGTGTTGTATCTAAAAGTTATCGCCATATTCAAGTCATCTAGGTTTTCTCCTATGTTATCTTTTTTAGGAGTTTTATGGTTTTGCCTTTTACATTTATGGCTATGACCCATTTTGAGTTAATTGTTGTGAAAGGTATAAGGTCAGTGTCTAGAGAGATTATTTTGCATGTGGATGTCTAGTTGTTCCAGCATCATTTGTTGAAGACATTTATGTTTGCTCCATTATACTGCTTTTACTCCTTTGTCAAAGTTCAGTTGACTATATTTATGAGGGTCTATTCCTGAGGGTTTTATTCTGTTTGATTGGTCTATTTGTTTATTCTTTCACCAATAAGATACTGTCTTTTTTACTGTACCTTCATAACAAGTCTTGAAGTTGGGTGGTGTCAGTCCTCAGATTTGTTCTACTTCAGTATTGAGTTGGCTGTCTGGGACTTTTGCCTCTCCATCAGTTGTTGTTATGTATGAAACGACTTGTCTGGATTAAGGGAGTTTTTCTTTCTGAATTCCAGAACTACATAATTAATAATCAGGAACCGCCATTCTCAAATGCAATTGGAATACATTATTTTCTGCATTAAAACAAAGTGATGAATAAAATGGAGCAAGATGACTCCAGCTTTTTGTTTTTTGGTTTTTTTCTTCAGGGAGTTTCTCCATTTTCTCATAATAAGGAATCTTTAAACTAACCAGAAAACAAATGACACCAAATTAATAAAAGTGTAGATCAAATGGTCCTCTGTTAACTATTTTTACTCTATTGTAGTTAAGGAATGTGTTGCTTAAATTGCTAGCTAACAAACAATAACAAAAAAATTCATATGTTTCTCCTGATGCCTAAGTGGCCTTACTTATGCCATATATGGTGATCTGGACTATAACTACTTGGTGACACTGACTATGTGGCTTAACCAAAGTAATGGTGATCCAAACCAAGTTGAACAACAAATCCCAAAGTGGAGCGACCTGTGCTCTTCAGGTTATATTTTTGTATGTGGTAAAGAGTGGGCTACAGAATAACCCTCTGTTGGAAATGGAGTTGCTTTTCGGCCCAACTATTGCACGCTGTAATTATTGGCAATGACACTAGATCAGCAGGTCAGTTTAAACTCCCTTGTGTGGATCATAATGGGTTATAGCTTTGCCTTGGACCTCAGCCTGGCTGTCTGAAATAAGACTTACTGATACCCTTTGGGACTTATTCATAGTTGGCTGAGTCTGCACCCCTGGCAGGGAGGGGTATGATTGAGGTGAAGACTGCAAGGTGGCCTCATCTTGCTGCTTGGAGTCCTGTCGATAGAAGCTTTGATTAAATGCTGAATGAGACAAATTAAACGAATTTACTCCCCGCCTCTGTGGTCAGCCTAATCAGAGTGGCTGATGGAGTGGCATACTCATGTAAAAATTCAAGTTTGGCCAGGAATGTGTTATTGTGGGCTGAGGGGTGGATTGTTGAGAGAGGCAATCTGCCTTGGGCCCTGAGTGTCCTTGCGTGTTCTTACTGGGTATGCCATGAATGCAAAGCCTTAACCATTCTTTACACGGTCCATTTCTGCAGGTTGTGTTTATAGCAAGCAACCTTGGGCTGGGTAATGTCTCCCCCCTTGGAAAAAGAGCAGGCTGGCTCTCACTCACTATACAAACGATGAATCCCCTAAACTCAGCGTTTCCTCTATTGCAACTCACTTCGTGCCCAGGCATCCATCACAGGCCCTTTGTGTCAGTTCTGTGGGACTTTTGCGGCATGAAGAACCAAGACAAAGGAACATGAAGCTCTGACTATACTACTTTTGCTGTGAGCAATAAAGTCCTTTGTCTCTGACTCAGGAATTTTGTGTCTTCCGCCAGCATCCCCAAAACAGGGACAGGCTAACGTGTTAGCTCGTAAGCAGGGTGAAATGCCACGCCTTGCACAGCTCTTGACAATCCTACACTTGGATTTGGCTGATTGTGTTGCCACGGAGTCATTTAACTTGTCCTCTATGTCTGTATTCCTTATAAACGGGAAGCCAAATCTAGACGTTTTGTCAGATTCTGCTTCAGCTTTAAAGGCAGAAATACTTTGCATTCATGCTGTGTTCTTCCTATTGCCCCACATTAGGAGACATAATGTCAAGTTTTCCACTTTTAGTGAAACTAAGCATATTCAGTGGATTTATGTGGTTTCGGTATGTTATAAAATTCCCCATCAATATTTCAGCTAATCGTTCTAGCATTCATTGATGATCATTGCCTGAATCCCTTATTTCATTAGTGGATTTTAAAGGGTGACATTTAAATGGTATCATTCTCCCTATATTTATCCACTGTAATTCTTCAGTAAAGGAGAACTTTCTATCATCAACTAATTGGTTGCCCTGAAATCAGTTCGGCCCTTTAACCTAGACAGCAAGGGCCTCTTCTCTGGGCCCCTTATTTCAGGGAAGCTTACCTTTTAAGTACCTTCTTCACTGAAACCATGGATAAGGGGGACTACTTTACTAGTATCAGCCTACATTTGTGCTCTCACCTTCATGGTAAATATATCTATATGAGATATATATATATATATATATATATGGTAAATATATCTATATGAGATATATATATGGTAAATATATCTATATGAGATATATATATATATATATATATATGGTAAATATATCTATATGAGATATATATATATATATATATAGTAAATATGTACATATACAAAGATTTTTGTTTAGTTCTTATTTCAAAATGTCCAGGGGCGCCTGGGTGGCACAGCGGTTAAGCGTCTGCCTTCGGCTCAGGGCGTGATCCCAGCGTTATGGGATCGAGCCCCACATCAGGCTCCTCCGCTATGAGCCTGCTTCTTCCTCTCCCACTCCCCCTGCTTGTGTTCCCTCTCTCGCTGGCTGTCTCTATCTCTGTCAAATAAATAAATAAAATCTAAAAAAAAAAAATGTCCAACATAAAAAGGTGGTAATATTCAAGTGTTTTTTTGAAGTTGAGTTTCATAACTTTGCTCACAAATAAAGTACACATCCTGCCAATTTGCTTTTCTAGTACAGCAATGAAACCATCAAGATTAAGTGTACATTTTACAGAGAATTACTGATAAAGTTGGTAAAAAAAATCATATTTCTGAAATTTAAGGGAAATGTCAGAAAATCATCATACTGTGATTGGAATATAGTTTTTTTAATCCTCTGAAGCATAAACGTTGGGGTGGCTCAGTAGATGGAGCATCTGACTCTTGATTTTGGCTCAGGTCATGGTCTCAGGGTTGTGAGATCGAGCCCTGCATCGGGCTCCACACTCAGCACAGTCTGCTTGTCCCTCTCCCCCCCCTTCTGCCCCTCCCTCCTTGTGCTCTCTCTCTCTCTCTCACTCTCAAATAAATAGATAAATAAAATCTTTTTTAAAAAATAAAGGATTCTGGGGCGCCTGGGTGGCGCAGTCATTGGGCGTCTGCCTTCGGCTCAGGTCGTGATCCCGGCGTTTTGGGATCAAGCCCCACATCCGGCTCCTCCGCTGGGGGCCTGCTTCTTCCTCTCCCACTCCCCTGCTCTGTTCCCTCTCTCGCTGGCTGTCTCTCTGTCACATAAATAAATAAAATCTTAAAAAAAAATAAATAAAGGATTCTCATCGAGCCTTACATCGAAAACCGGGGATGTACTGTATGGTGACTAACATAATATAATAAAAAATCATTATTAAAAAAAAATTAAATAAATAAATAAATAAATAAATAAAGGATTCTAATTGAGTTTAAATAAAAAATAAAAAATTAAAGGGTAAAAGTCTATGGGAAATGGATAAATAAACTAATATATGTAATACCAATAAGTACACGGCCTTAAAAAAAACAAATTTCCCATACAGCAATAGAGTGGATAATTCTCACAGACATTAAGTTGAATAAAAAGGCCAAACACAAAAGAATACATATGGTATGTTTCTGTTTATAAAAAGTCCAAGAACACACAATTAATGGCAAAAAGAAGTCAGAATAGTACGTACCTTTGGTGTGTAGTGAGTTGCCTTGGAAGGGGCAAAGGGAAACTCCGAGATGCTGGAAATATGCTAGATGTTAATGTGGGGATGGTTACATAGGTCTATATGTTTATAAAAACTCATCAAGCTATATACTTCATATCAATGTACTTTATGTGTTTTATTGCACCTATTAGTTCCCATTGTGGCCGTACAAAGTAACCACAAATTTAGTGGCTGAAAACAACACAAATTTATTATGGTACAATTCTAAAGATTAGTCTAAAATGGGTCTGCAGGGCTGCATTCCTTCAAAATGTTCTAGGGAGAATCCCTTCCAAGGCTTTTTCCAGCTTCTAGAGGCCATGTGCCTTCCTCGGCCCACATCACTCTAACCTCTGCTTCCATTTCCTTCCCTGTCAGACCCTCCTGCCTCCCTCTTATAAGATGCCCCATGACTAGTTGGCCTACCTGGATAATCCAAGATAATCTCCCCATCTCAAAATCCTTACATTAATCACATTTCCAAAGTCCCTTTTGACATATAAAATAACATATACACTGGTTCTGGGGATTTAGGACATGGGTATCTTTGAGGGGGAGCCCAGTATTCTGCCTAACAGGTATGGATAATGGCACTTTTTTTTTTTTACCTCAATTAAAAAAACACAAAAATTAAGTTGATGAATGACATATGATAGATTGTTTTACAAACTACAATGATAATGAAAAAGAATTTGAAACGTGGATGTCTTTTCTAAGCACAGAAATAAGTTTTGCCACAGGAAATTATTTTAAAAGACTTTGTTCACTATTTGATACAACTGTAGAATTTTTTGATTTAATGAAAAATTAAACATTAAAGTTAAAATATTTCAAAATTAAATCACATATCTTTTCAATACATTTGAAAAGTTGAAAGAGCTCTTTTTTAAGCAGAAAGAAAATGAGAACACTTTCATTAACATGAAGGATAATGTTAATAAATTCCAAGGAATTTATTAGCAAACTTAAACCATTTACAAATAACCCTTTGTTCAAGATTTTTCAATTTCCAACCTTGCAATTAATAGATAGAAATACGCTTAATGATACTGTTTTGGAAATGTATTGCTCTCACTTGGCTATTATTTTAAAAGGTGATTTTTTTCAAATTTAAAGCACTGAATTGGATAATTTATACATTTGGAATGAATGTAGACCTTGTTAGCCAACTTAGCAGAAATTAATAAAGCATAATAAAAAAAACTAACAAGAGAAAACATAAAGATTTTCAGGCCAAAGAGCAATTTAATCAGCCTAACTACACGAGCTTCTACATCCAACTAAAATGTTCATACCTACTTTCTTGGGAAGTATTACTAACTATATAGTTAGTTGAAAAGGGACCCAGTGCACTAGTGCAGTTACTGCAAAAGCAAGAAAACCAAATGCAAACACGTAACAGATAAGATTACAGAATCATATTGTTAGGCTCAAAGCCAATATTATGCAATTAGATGAGAAACTAAGTGCAAGGATTTTACTGAATTTCATCTTATACTACTGTCATTATATATATAATATATATTTAATTTAATATATATCTAATTTTTAGTATCATAAGAACATTATTCATTGAAGTTATTTATTTTTTTGGAGGTTATTATTGGACTTATTTTTCACTCTTAATCTAACACTGTCCTGAGAAGAGTACCATACAACTTCTTTTTAGCCTTTTGTACTTGTTTCTGTTCCCAATCCCGACACTATTCTCTGACAGTATCAAAGCATATGATCTCCAAGATATTGTTAATCACCAACAACTGAATGCGTGCCTCCTTATTTAATAGTAAGGGCATTATATTGATTTTCTGAAATTTCCTACGTAGATACATTATAATATCTATGAGTTACATTTCAGGAGAGTAAAGTGGACAAAGTATTAGTTGTGTAAAAAGGAAGCATGAGGTCTGATGAGGATGAGGACCAATGGTGAAAGGAAGAGTTCTTAGTACCGACCCAAACCAGGGTGCTGCATCCAGGGAACTAATGAGGAGAGATGGGGTGGGAAGGATAAAGACTGACAAACCGGAGGTCCCCCTGAAGGACCCATGAGGAAATGTGGTTTTCCTACTCACTTTTACGAAAGTAACTATAAAAGGAATAGTTAATACAAAAACTCCCATTAATCTTTACAACCATGTTTAAAACATGTACACAGGTATTTAAAAGATCTTGGTACCTGCTTTCTGACTACCCATATTCATTAAGATTAAACCAACCATTACTATTCTTTGCAGTCAGATAAAATCTTTGTTATCTGAGTTATAAAAAGTCCTATATAATTTTCAATAAGGATCCCAAGACAATTCCATAGGGGAAAGAATGACCCTTTTAACAAGTGGCGCAGGGACTTCCGGATGTCTGTGCCAAAAAATGAGTTGAACACCTATTTCACATCATACAGAAAAATTAACCTAGAATGTATTGAACACCTAAATGTTGGAGCTGAAAGTGTACAACTATAGAAAAAACATAGGAGTAAATCTCTCTGACCTTGGATTAGACAGTGGTTTCTTAGATATAACAACAAAAGCACAGTGACAAAAGAAAAAAATTGATAAATTGGGCTTTGTCAAAATTAATTATTGTGCTTCAAAGGACACCATCAAAAATGTGAAAAGACTGGTTGGCTTAGTCTGTGGAGCGTGAGACCCTTGATGTCAGGGCTGTGGGTTCGAGCCCCACCTTGCATGTAGAAATTATTTTTTTAAAAAAATCTTAAAAAAAAAAAAGAATGTGAAAAGACAACAACAAGTAAGGGACTTGTACCCAGAATATATAAGAACTTTTATAACTCAAGAACAAAAAGATAAACAACCCAATTTAAAAATGGGCCAAGGATCTGAATAGGATTACTCCAAAGTAGATATTAAATTGCCAAGAAAACACATGAAAAGAAGCTCAGCATCATCAAGGAAATGCAAATCAAAACGATAGTGAGATACTATTTCATACCTCATAGGACAGCTAAAATAAAAAGGACAGACTATACAAGTATTGGTGAGGATGTGCAGAAATTGTACATTGCTGGAGTTGTAAATTGATGCAGCCACTTTGCAAAATAGTTTGGCAGTTATTCAGACCTTTAAACATAGGGTTACCATATGATCCAGTAATTCCATTCCTAGATATATAACCAAGAGAATTTAAACACATGTTCACTAAAAAACCTGTACACAAATGTTCATAGCAATATTATTCAGAATAGTCAAAAAATAGAAACAACCCAAATGTCCATCAACTGATGCGTGGATAAACAAAATACGATATATTTATTACAGTGGAATATTATTTGACCACAAAAAGGAATGAAGTACCAATACATGCTACAACATGGATGAACTTGAAAAACATCATGCTCAGTGAAAGAAGCCAGAAAAAAAGACCACATATTGTATGATTCCATGTATATGAAATGTCCAGAATAGGCAAACTCCTGGAGTCAGAAAGTAGATTAATGATTGCCAGGGTCCGGGCGGCAGCAAAATGGGAAGTGACTGCTAAGGGGTGTGTGGTTTCTCTTTGAGGTGATGGCAATGGTTGCACAACTCTGTGGACATACAAAAAAACATTGAATTATATACTTTAAAAGGCTGGACTTTGTCATATGTGAATTATAGCTCAATAAAGCTGTTATTATTTTTTAAATTCTGTATATAGATTTCCTTTCTACAACAACCTGCCTTAGTGCAGTTAACATAGAAATCTCTTTCTAAAAATTCAGTTTACATACTACTCTCTGGGTTTTAGATGAAGTATAATTATAATACATGTATTTATTTTAGGGGCTTTATTCATTTGCTCCAAACCATTTTACAAACATTTACAGAGTACTGTTGAATTAAGAACATATAAAATGGAATTTTACTATTTTTTTCTGAAATTTTGGGAAAATTCAAGTATCTTCCTAACTTTTTTATTTCCCTTCTTTCCAAATCTTTACATCTCTTTTTATAGAATATAATAAGTGTATGGCAGGAACTTAAATCTGCATTAGATCTTAGACATGATACATACAAACAGGAAGCTTAAAACAAAAGATATATAATAATTTTTAAAGCATTTGGTTAAAGGTTTGGAATAGCGGGGCACCTGGATGGCTCAGTTGGTTAGGTGTCCAGCTCTTGATCTCTGCTCACGTCTTAATCTTGGGGCATGAGTTCGGGCCCTGTGTTGGGCTCTGTACTGGGTGTGGAGTCTACTTAAAATAAATAAATAAATAAAAGTTTGGAACAGCCAAAATTAGAGGGAAAAACAGTATTTTAATTATGTTCAATTCTTAGCAGTTCCATTTTCCTACACTGAAGTTCTCTTGGCCATAACATAACGTTGGAGCTAACTCTCATGGTTGGTATTTCAAGATCATTTACTTCACAGTGAGTTTTTTTAAGCAGTTTTCAAATATTTTAGAGTTTTGTAAACTTTTACTGGCAATTTAAAGGAGTCTCACATTCCCTGTGACTCAGCTTACAGGATCTGCAAAGTTTAGTGGCCTAGCAGTTATGCCCCAAACTGAAATTAGGCCTACCCAGAACTACACTACATTCATAGACACACATGTTTTAATGGATGGAAGGGAAACAGTTCCTTCTCAACACAAAAATCAGGGTTCTGACAACCCCTGCATTTGGAATATTTATGTGTAGGACCACTACTGAGAAAATAGGTTTGGAGTGATCGTAACTATAGGTAAAACCTTATGAAAAACTTCATAAATATTTCTACACTTTAGAAAAATAAAACCACAGACACTACGTCAAGTTGTACGTATCTTAAATTAGTAATGTTATGTATATCCTAACTAATAATTCATTTCCCTTCCTCGTTCCTAGAAACATTTTCGGATCTTTCTCACAATTTCAGTGAGATAATCTTGGGGTTTTTGCAGCTATTACATATATCAAGAAGTTTCTGTTTTTGTGAGGGTTTTTTTGTTTGTTTGTTTGTTTTTTCTCTGTCTAATCCTCCTGTAAATGTCCAGTGCGTTTTGGTTTCATAATTTGGAGATGGAGACTTCTTGTTCCCAAGCCCTACTGCAGTCCCAAGATTCTTTAATCACTTGAATGTTTGAAATGCTTTGAGAAACATTTATTGAAGTATGTGAGCCAGCCAACTAAGTGTTTTTTGCAACCTCCTGTCCATAACATCAAGTTCTGTATGTAGCCTTATATTTGGCCATAGAAACTTCGCACCAAACACTTGTCATCAACTCCTTGAAGACAAGTGACTGGTTTAAGTACGCTCTGTACTACTAGACAAGGAGTGTAGATCCCGGGACTAACTTTATGTATCCTCTTCTTCCTAAACTTCTTCTAGGAATGCAAAACCTACCTTAGTGGTGCCCTTTGCCTTCCTTCTTTTTTTTCTTTATCCTCAATATCCCTTTCTCGTAATTATTGCAGCAATTGTACCTAGATTCTAAATTGGTAAGGAAAGGTATGTATACGTACATTAGGATACCTGCACTTTGAGTAAGAGAAGCTGAGGTTGGGGAGAAATCACAGAACGCCCCTCAATTTATGCAGTCTGCTTTACCTTCCCAGAAGGGAAGCAGATGAAGGTACAGTCCTTCCAGGTTGAAAGTTCTTGGCAAATCACATTTTTTATTCCCTGAGTTCTTATTTATAGAGCACTTGCTATTGGCTTCTTTTTCTTCCTTTTCAATACTAAAAATTGTCCTGCTTTTTCCTCTATTATTCTTATTTTTCTGTACCTCTATGAAATTCCTTCATTTTACCGCATCTTCTCTTTCCTTCCTACTACAGGTCTCTGGATTTTCCCAGTCTCCAACCTGGCTCAACTGTTTCAGCAATTGAAAGTACTAACTATCCCTTTCTTTGGATCACTTAGAGACACCCCGTCTATGAAGGACACCCTCACAAAACGTTCGAATGTGTTGCTAACAAAGGGGAGCTGTTGCAGGAAGAAAGTTCTCAATGTTATCTTTTGGTTGTTGAATTTAGGTAAGGTACTTTAGAATTCAGTAAATCCAGATTAAAGGAGTGCAATTAATGCCAGATAAATTTAAATGTCAGCTTCTGAGATAAGGGAAGAGATTGTAAACAAAAATTAGGAATTTATTCTTCAATGTAGCACCCTAGGGAGGCAGTTCGCATAAGGCTTAAGAACATCTTAACCTGAGGAGCACCTGGGTGGCGGAGTCAGTGAAGCTTCTGATTCTTCGACTCTTCCTTTTGGCTGTAGTTATCTCAGGGTCCTGGGATCATCCCTGCGTCGGGGCTCCACGCTCAGTGTGGAGTCTGTTGGGATTCTCTCCCCTCTCCGTCTGCCCCTTCCTCTCCCCACCCTCCAGTGTTCACCTTCTCTCTCTCTCCCCCTAAAATAAATAAATATATCTTAAAACAAAAACAAACACCCTAGAGCCAGACTGCCTGGGTTTGAATGCAGTTTCATCACTTGACTGTGTGACTTTGGGAACCTTTCTTGCTAGCTTGCTTGCTTGTTTTCTTTTTAATTTTTTTTTAATTAAAAAAAAGAACGCACGCAAGAAAGCTCGAGCAGGGGGAGGAGCAGGGGGAGGAGCAGAGGGAAGGGGAGAGAGAGATTCTCAAGCAGACTCCACATTGAGCATGGAACCCAATGTGGGGTTTGATCCTAAGACCCTGAGATCATGACCTGAGCGGAAATCAAGAGTCAGCTGCTTGGGGCGCCTGGGTGGCACAGCGGTTAAGCGTCTGCCTTCGGCTCAGGGCGTGATCCCGGCGTTATGGGATCGAGCCCCACATCAGGCTCCTCTGCTATGAGCCTGCTTCTTCCTCTCCCACTCCCCCTGCTTGTGTTCCCTCTCTCGCTGGCTGTCTCTATCTCTGTCGAATAAATAAATAAAATCTTAAAAAAAAAAAAAAAAGAGTCAGCTGCTTAACCAACCGAGCCACTTGGGCACATTTCTTATCTTTTCTTTGCCTCAGCTTCCTCCAGTGTACAGTGGAGGATACTTTTACCTCATGGGGTTGTTACAAGGATTAAATTAGTTTATAAAAAGCACTTATTATTGCCTGGCAATAGTATGCACCACATAAATGTCTGTTACTATTACTCAAAATTATAATGATGAAAAGATCAAGGCCCCAGGAATATTTTTAGGTTTAAAAAGTATGAGTTTTTTTTAATGTTTCTGATTTTTGAAAGATCACAAATGTGGTCTGGATTACCCCCAGGAAAAAAAGTTTGGCTTAATAACTGATTAATGAATTTTTTATAGAGAAATCATTTTGTATGACCCAGTACAGAGTGTAAAGTTCACTAACAGGAGATGTCTGGTTGGCATCAAAACCACTAAAGAAAATCTTGAGCACGATGTTAAACTCAACTCGGAAACACATGCTTTACATTATTGTCCTATCAGTTCTCAAGTTCCTGGCATATGTCGCTGAAGCAGACTTTTTTTTTTTTTTCAAGTAGTCATTCTCTCTTATTGCTTTTGACTTAGATAAATGACCTTCTAACTAACTCTTGGGAAACTTTTTGTAGGCTTTATTTGTGATTGTTATTTAAAGTGGTAACTGTGAAAGACTGTCAAAGTATCTTTAGCATTGTGCTTTTCAAAAAGAAAGGATAATTCCTTTGAAAATAATAATGAAAGGATAATAGAATCCCAGATAGAAGAAGGATAAGGTCTGTGAGCTCATGGATGGCATTCATCTGCCAAGACAGGGAAGTCTGTTTCAGGAGCTAACTGGCTTTGCTTGCTTCATACTGCTGAGTACGCTTGAGTTGCTACATTGGGGGCAGAGTGCACTGGGCCGAGGCCCAACAGATTACTCTTCTAGCCGGGAAAGGCTAGGGCAGTTCTGCTTCTACAGAAATGGCGAATTCATACCATCTCAAAGTCTGGCTTTTCACTGACGATGTGAGTGACTTGAATGGCCTAAATGTTTATTATATATTAAATACAAGTGCTGCTTTTAATAACATTTCTGAATAAATATTTTACCTTTTAACAACTGCTATTTTATGTTATTGTCTGTACATGAGTTATGGCAGCTGAGAGCCAATATGGAGATGAATGAAACATATAAAAATAAAGTGCAAATCTGCATTTTGAATTGAGAACATTTTTAAAAGAATTTCAGCATTTATTACAAGAGTTAAATCTTCAGAATTTGAGAGCATGATCTGGTGGAGCAAATACAGACTTGGGCGTCCTACACCTTGTTTATTTCTTAGTCATCTGAAGCTATACCAGTTATGTAATCCCTCTAGCTCTGTTTCTTCATCTATAAAATGGGGACAATATCCACCCTAAAGCTTTCAATAATTCAATTAGCTACATATGTCAAAGAGTGCCCACCTCACGGAACAACAGAAAATTTTGTCTCTCCAACATTCTATTCAATCTCCCCTTCCCTCCCAGTGGAAAGAGAACCGAACACTAATTAAACTCTCAGAATAAAGGTCGAGGTTTTCAGTAAAAGAAAAATGTCATGTGTAAAATGATTACCAAGAAAGTACTTTATAGGCAATGAGAGAGTCTACCCTCAGTCACTTTAATAATCACTTTAGTTATTAATTCTGTGGTAACTAAATAAAGTACGAATTTGGAGGTTTTCCCCATTGTAATGAAAACACCATTTGTATAGACAGCAAAGAGACCCAGGACCCTGAAAAAAATTCTCTTACTCTGTGGGGGAAAAAAATCTTCCTATTCTGTAGGGGGAAAAATCCTCCATTAAGGATATCTGCAGTCAGGTCACTAAAAAATAATGTGTAGGACCCATTCCACATTAAGTAAGCATCTTGCGTCTGTTTCCCGGGACCTGAACCCGGGCGAAGCCTTATTTGGGAATAAAGTTTTGAGCCAGGCTAATTCTAGAGGTCACTGAAGACCATCTCCCGGCCCCACAGTGTATTTAAATAAAATCGACCTGGGACAGATGATCTTAGTGGGCAAGGAGATGACAGGTGACCACCCTGTGGGCCTCCTACTTGGAAGCGAAAAGGAGCAGGCGGTAGGAACGGAGGAGGTTTCGCTTGGGGGACCGGACATCCTCCTCGCTGCCTCCGCAGTTCCCTTCACACTCCTCGAAACCCCCAGTCCACGAGGAGGGTGAGCTTGGCAGAGGCGGGTCAAGCCTCGCCCTCCCGCCCCGCCCCAGCGGGAGGCTCCCGGGATGGCCGCCTGCGCGCCCCCAACCGCGCGGCCCCGAGGGCCACGGAACGCGCATCTCTGCACCTACAATGAACCAGACCCAACTTAGAACCCCGGGTGCGCGTTCACGGTGAAATCACTGACAGCCGTTACTCCTGGGGCCTGTGCGAATATTTAGAATTTGAGGAAATTCTTCAGAAACCAGCCGCCGTAGGGGGCAAAGGCTCTCGGCGGAGGCCAAGTTCTCTCAGCCCCGGGCAAGCGGTGGTGGTGGGGCGGAGTGTGTGTGGAAAACCTCGGGGTCCTTTATCAGCTCTCACTCCCCCAGCCTGACTTGCTTTTGTTAACTCATCCCTAAAGGTAATGTCAAAGTTGGGGGGGAACAGTTTTTAAAACTCAGCATTCAACGACTACTGAGTGGCCGGAGAGCGCCGACTCCCCGCAAGCTGTTCAACGTCAGGACTCAAAGTGAATCCCGGCCAAGGCAAAAAAGGATCTGCGCACAGGGTCACGCCACCCAACGCCCACCCGCACCTCACACCCTCACCTCACGCCCTCTGCCCCCGCTCCGCCTCTAGCCACGCCCTCCTTCTAGGCCCCGCCCCTCCCCGCGCGCGCAGCCGCTGCATCTTCAGTCCCGGGCCGGCTACGCCTCTGCCTGCGCTGCGCCCTCCCGGCGAGGAGCGTCGCTGTATCGGTCTGCGCGCTCCACACGGACTCCGGCGCTTGGGCGGGGGCGGGAGGCGGAGCGGAGGCGTGGAGGCGGTGTCGCCGCGGTCTAGGGGCGGCGGGCGGCCGGTGACCGTGGCGGAGACGGTGGTCCTGGCACCATGGCAGCCTCGGTGTTCTGCTGCCTGCGGTGCTGCAGGGACGGCGGAACGGGACACATCCCTCTGAAGGAGATGCCGGCCGTGCAGCTGGACACGCAGCACATGGGTAAGGGCCCTCCCTTCCTCAGACCCAACGGCCCACGCCGGGTGTGGCGCGGCGGGTCGGGGGCAGTGTGGGGTCTGGAGGACCGCACGCGGCCCTGCCCCTCCGGGCGCCGCCCCCCGCTCTTCGCTCCCAGTTGCTGCCCTCGACCCGGTTTCGTCTCGCGGATCTCTTCCAGACGCGGGCCGACTCCACCTGGGCTCTGTTCTGTGTTCAAGGCTACGCAGCCCTGTCCGCTCCTGTCATGGGGAGCTGGCTGTGTGGACCTGCCTACCCATTTTCACGGGAATCTCCCGAGACGCGTCAGCCTCCCCCAGGCGAGGGGAGCGCCTCTGGTGCTCCTCCTACAGAGTTACTACTAAATTGCGTCTCTCAACAAGATTTCTGGCCACAAATGAATATTAAGTGTAAACATTCTCAGGGGAAAAAAATAGTGAAATAAAAATTGTTTTTAATGTATCAGCATTTCTATATTTCAAAGTAAATATAGCATCGCAGTTTTTTTGACTGAGAGAAGTGAAACATTAACCTTGATTGTTGAATAAGAAAATAAAAAACTTTACATGGTCTCTGCATTTTTTATTTAGGAACAGATGTTGTCATTGTAAAAAATGGAAGAAGAATATGTGGAACAGGAGGTTGTTTAGCCAGTGCCCCTTTACATCAAAACAAAAGCTACTTTGAATTCAAAATCCAGTCCACAGGTTGGTATAATGGTCCTTTACTATTAAAAGTACTAACTCTAAATATTAAGAGCAATTTTCGATATATGGAAAAGATTAACGAGGCAATAAAAAAGCACCAGACTTATTCGGAAGAACTTTTTTTCCCACCTCTTTTGTGATCCTGGTTAAAGTAGTTAATTTAGTTATTGAATTATTTTAGGTTCAGTTTTGTTATCTATAAAGTGGGATTACAGGAACTGCCTTTCCTGCTCTGCCTCAGTTATACTTAGGAGTGTGTTTTACACTGGATCAGTGTAAGGCACTAGCATTATGAATGGATGAATGGGTGCGGGATGGTCCATTTCATTTGGCCAGGCATTAAAGGTGTAGATTCTTGCTATTTTATCTTGGGATAAAATCAATCATATGATCCTGAATTTTTTCTCATAATTCTTGTTAAAATACCTAGATTCATTATCTTCTGAAGCAATTAGCAGATTTAGAATTCTCATGTCTGTATTTTTCATTAAAAAATTTATGGAGTTTTTTGAATCATACGACAGTTCTGCTTGAGTATTAAATAGCAATTAGTTAACTTGTAGCTATATTGAATGTGGGGAAATGTATTTTTTAAAGTTTTGTTATAAAAAAACATAGTGAAATATAGCATGAGTAATATAAGTATAGGCGTAGAATAGGAAAACTAAAGGGTAGTGAATGAATCATACTCTTACTCGACAAGCTTGAATGATGTAAAACATCCTTCTGGGGCTTGTTTTCTTTTTCTTTTTCTTTTTTTTTTTTAAAGATTTTATTTATTTATTTGACAGAGATAGAGACAGCCAGCAAGGGAGGGAACACAAGCAGGGGGAGTGGGAGAGGAAGAAGCAGGCTCATAGCGAAGGAGCCTGATGTGGGGCTCGATCCCATAACGCCGGGATCACGCCCTGAGCCGAAGGCAGACGCTTAACCGCTGTGCCACCCAGGCGCCCCCTGGGGCTTGTTTTCTAAGTTAATTTAAAATACTGATTTTCTTAAGTATATGAAATAAATATGAAACTGTCCTCCATTTCATTCTTTTATAAGTCAGCTGCAAAATGTCTCTCGTTACTAAAATCTTCTCAAGTACAATCTACCTTTTCTCAAGAGAAGCAAATATTTTCTTGAGCCTCAAATCCAGTACAAATTTTTATGTGGATTTTCCATAAAGGATGGCATCCTCACTGACATCTCTAGAATAAATACATTGTTGGAGTTTGTAAATTAATCTCTCTATGAAAGCCTGAGGCAGTTATGCCAAAGTGTATCACAGCATGCACAGTTCTTTAGGAGTAAGAAGACTCTATAACCCTGTCTAGAACTGTTGTCCCATGAAATTAGTATTATCACCTTCTGTCACTCTTAAAATTGTCCCACTCTGGAGGATAAATTATATAGTAAGATTATTTAGGAAGCCCAGACAGTAATATCCAGACATGCAACATTTTGACAGTTCTGCTCAGTTCAGAAAAATTGATTGGCAATGATCTTCAAACCTTCTTCCATTTATAGATTTTCTCCTAACTGATTTTGATAAAAACTGAGAAGGAACAGTTTGAAACAAAATCCAGAGCTCTAGGTATTCTGTTTGGCTGGTTAAGAGGAGACCTGCTTGCTTAAAATCAGCTTAGACCAAAAGGTTTTAAACTCACTGATTTAAGGTACGGGTAAGAAAATCATTTTATACTTCATCATTAATTTTCTCCTCTTCGCGGTATTGACCAGGTCTGTGTTATTTGTCACACATTATAGATGCAAAAACTAAAGACTAATTTCCCACTTCTCTGAGGTAGTGCTTGACTAGAACCCTAGGCCATTTAAATTAATTGTGTAGCTTTCAAAATGTCTTTTAGAGAATAGTGATGATAATAGCTAACATCTTTTAAAAAACACTCTGCTTTTCTTAACCGATTTTGGGGGGAATACTCACACTGTTCCAAGTATTTACTTGGTTACCTTGCTATATCTTTTAATAACCCTTTGAAGGAAGTATTGTTAGAATCCCAGGTTCACAGGTGAGGAAGCAGAGACAGGTTAAATACCTTGCCCCGATGACCTAGCTAAGCCAAAGGTTTAACCTAGGCTGTACAGCTTCAGGACCCATTCTTATCGCCTATGTTGTACTCTGTCTGTAGAGAACGTAGGGTAGTTTGCATACTACTTTTAAAAGATTTGTTTTTTTTAAAAATTAATAGAAAAAGTTTAGTGATAGTACACCACTTCTTTTAAAAACTTACACTCTGAGAAACAACCCCTTCTTTCATATTTGTGTTCTTCAGATTTTGGGGGCATTTAAACTATTATTTTTTAGGAATATGGGGTATTGGCGTTGCAACTCAGAAAGTTAACTTGAATCAGATTCCTCTTGGCCGAGATGTGCACAGTCTGGTGATGAGGAATGATGGAGCCCTATACCACAACAACGAGGAAAAAAATAGGCTGCCAGCAAACAGTCTTCCACAGGAGGGAGATGTGGTGGTAAGTTTTCTTGTGGAACTGTTTTCCACTGTAAATTATTAAAGTTGAACTGCTTTTAGTGGGAATTTGTGGTTTGAATTCCAAAGCACTGGAATTGGATCTAATGAGGTGGTATATATTCCAGAGAGAGCACTTGGTGTAGATACCGCTGCCTTACCAAACTGCTCTCCTTTCTAGAGCTGTCGCTGGCCAGGAAAATCTGCGTGAGCTCTTATTTCCATTCAGGAGAAAGAATGACCGGTTGGCTGCTTATCAACATCTCCTGCTTCTCTCACATCAGAGAAATCTTGGCCCACAATTTTAAAAAGTTTGCTGACATTCATATTAGAAAATACTAGGTATTTTTGCAACTAGAGATCTCTTAGAGAAAATGTTGACATTTATTGCAGGCATACCTTGGACATACTGTGGGTTTGGTTCCAGACCACTGCAATAAAGCAAATATTGCAATAAAGCAAGGCAAATGAGGTTTTTGGTTTCCCAGTGAGTATATATGTTTACACTACACTGTAGTCTTTTAAGTGTGCAGTAGCATTATGTTTAAAAAAATGGATGTACCTTAATTTAAAAATATTTTATTGCTAAGCAATGCTAACCATCATCTGAACTTTTAGTGAGTAATAATCTTTTTGCTCGTGGAGGGTCTTGCCTCGATGTTGATGGCTCCTGACTAAGCAGGATGGTGGTTGCTGAAGGTTAGAGTGGCCGTCACAATTTCTTAGAAGAACACAGTGCATTTTGCTGCAAAGATTGACCCTTCTTTTCATTAACAATTTCTCTATGGCATGTGATGCTGTTTGATAGCATTTTACCCAAAGTAGAACTTGTTTCAGAATTCGAGTCAATTTGTCAAACCCCGCTGCTGCCTCATCAACTAAGTTTATATAATATTTTAAATCCTTGTTGTCATTCAACAGTCTTTACAGCATCTTCACCAGGAGTAGATTCCATCTCAAGAAACCACTTTCTTTGCTCATCCACAAGAAGCAACTCTTCATCCATTGAAGTTTTATCATGAGATTGTAACAATTCAGTCCCATCTTCAGGCACCACTTCTAATTCTAGCTCTCTTGCTGCTTCCACCACATCTGCTATTACTTCCTCTACTGAAGTCTTGAAACCCTCAAAATCTTTCATGAGGGTTGAAATCAATTTCTGCCCAACTCCTGTTAATGTTGATATTTTGACTTCTTCCCATGAATCATGCATGTTCTTTTTTTTTTTAAGTTGGCTTCACGCGCAGCATGGAGCCCAACACGGGGCTCGATCTCACAACCCTGAGATCAAGACCTGAGCTGAGACCAAGAGTTGGGTGCTTAACCGACTGAGCCACCCAGGTGCCCTGAATCACGAATGTTCTTAAGGGCATCTAGACTGGTGAATCCTTTTCAGAAGGTTTTCAATTTACTTTGCCAAGACCCTTCAAAAGAATCACTATCTATGGCAGCTGTAGCCTTATGAAATGTATTTCTTAAGTAATAATAAGACTTGAAAGTTGAAATTACTCCTTGATCCATGGGCTACAGAACGGATGCTGTGTTAGCAGGCATGAAAACAGCTTTAATCTCGTTGTATATCTCCATCAGAGCTTTTGGGTGAACAGATGCATTGTCAGTGAGCAGTGATATTTTGAAAGGAGTTTTGTTTTTTTTTTTTTTTTGGAGCAGTAGGTCTCAACTGTGGGCTTAAAATATTCAGTAAACCATGTTGTAAACAGATGTGCTGTTATCTAGGCTTTATTGTTCCATTTATAGAGCACAGAGTAGATTTAACTTCATTCTTAAGGAGCCTAGGATTTTTGGAATGGTCAGTGAGCATTGGCTTCAACTTAAAGTCACCAGCTCTATAGCCCCTAACAAGAGAATCAGCCCGTCCTTTGAAGTTTTGAAGCCAGGCATTGATTTCTCCTGTCTAGTTCTGAAAAATCCTAGATGGCATCTTCTTCCAGTATAAGACTGTTTCATCTACACTGAAAATCTGTTGTTCAGTGTAGCCACCTTCACTTTGGCTGGATCTTCTGGAGAACTTGCTGCCTGCATCTGCGTTAGCACTTGCTGCTTTGCCTTGCACTTTTGTGTTGTAGAAATGGCCTCTTTCCTTAAACTGCATGAACCGACTTCTGCTAGTTTCCTACTTTTCCTCTGCAGCTTCCTCACCTCTCCCAGCCTTCATAGAATTGAAGAGAATTAGGGCCTTGTTCTGGATTAGGCCTTGGGTTAAGGGAATATTATGGCCGATTTGATCTTCTAAGCAGACCACCAAAATTTCTCTCTGTCAGCAATAAGTCTGTTTTGCTTTCTTATTATTTGTGTGTTCACCGGAGTAACATTTTTAATTTTCTTCAAGAAGTTTTCCTTTGTATTCACAACTCAGCTAATTGTTTGGTGCAAGAGGCCTGGCTTTTGTCCTATCTTGGCTTTCTACAAGCCTTCCTCCCTGAGCTTAATCATTTCTGACTTTTGATTTAAAGTGAGAGGCATGTGACTTCCTTTCACTTGAACACTTAGAGGCCATTGTAGGGTTATTAATTGGCCCAATTTCATTATTGTGTCTAAGGGAATAAGGAGGCCAGAGGAGAGGGGGAGAGACAGGGGAACACCCAGTCAGTGGAGCAGTTAAAACCACATATTTATTGATCAAATTAATGGTCTTATGTGGGCATGGTTTGTCACCCCAAAATAATTGCAATAGTAACATCAAAGATCACTGAACACAGATCATCTTAACAAATAAAATAATGAAAAAGTTTGAAATACTGCAAAAACTACCAAAATGTGACCCAGAGACTTGAAGTGACCAGACACTATTGGAAGAATAGCACTGATAGACTTGCTCAACACATGGTTGCCTTCAGTTTATAAAAAACGCAGTATCTGTGAAGTGCAATAAAACAAGATATGCCTGTATTTAATTTGTTATGAACTTAAAGAATTACAGCATTTTATTGGGAGTGTTGGTCCTCATTAAATTTAATCTTCACTTTGAGAACTCTTCAAAGAACTGGACTCAAAATCCTAAGGCTTGATTAGAGAAAAGTTTTTTTGGAAAGCAAGGGATAGAAAGAACTATATATATTAGGACTTCTCTATTTTTATTCCCAACTAATATATTTAAGTCTTTACCAAAGCCACCCTGTTGAAAATGTAATCCAAAGAACCCTTTCTGCTTTCCCAGTTACTTCTTAAATGCCATTATCCAAGAACCTTATACACTGGGTTCAGGCTATTAGCTATTGACTGAGAACAGAGTCCTAGGATCTCCTTCAGCAAAGATGTCCTTATACATAGAACCTTGTGTTCCTGGCTCTGGTACCAAGTTGAAAGGAATCTACATAATGAGGGAAAGTTTCTAATAATAAGATGACACAGACAGGATAAATTCAGGTTACTGAATTGAAGAAAGATATAGTATTTTGGTGAAAAGGAAGACAGATGTGGAAATTAAGATTAACTGTGGTCTGATCTTCATTTTTCTTAAAGATTTATTTATTTTAGAGAGAGAGTGGTGGTTTATTTATTTAGAGAGAGGGGCAGAGGGAGAGAGAGAGAGAGACTCTCAAGCAGACCCCCCACTGAGCGCAGTACCTGACGTAGGGCTCAGTCCATGACCCTGACATCACGACCTGAGCCAAAAATCAAGAGTCTGACACTTAAAAAAAAAAAGATACTTAACCAGCTGAGCTACCCGGGTGCCCCTGATCTTTTCTGCAATTTAAAAAATATGAAGAACATTTAGTTTTGTTGTTGTTTTGTTTTGTTTTTTAGAGAGGGAGAGAGAGAGAGGCAGAGGGAAAGGAAGAGAGAGACTAAAGCAGGCTCCACACCTAGCATGGAGTCTGACATGGGGCTTGATGTCACAACCCTGAGATCATGACCTAAGCCAAAATCAAGAGTCGGATGCTTAACCGACTGAACCGCCCATGCTCCCCTAGTTTTTAAATAGGTAAATTCTTGAAGGAGTTTTAGGGGGGCAAAAGTGTTTTAGGAGACAAAAGGCATAAACCATTTTTAAAATTTGCTTTTCCCTGTTCTTTTTGAATAGTTGGTTTTGTATTTGTAGATCATTGCCAGATGTCCATAATATGGAACACCCTAATTCAAATGGATATTTCTTGAAAGAGAATCTTGAAGTCAAGTCGATGCTATCAACCTGTTTACACTAAGATGAAATTCAAACATAAGCAAGGATAATCAGTAACAAATGTTTTTCTTTGGTGATATGTTGAACTTCTACTGTGTGTTATTCTTGCCTTCCTATCTCATTCATTGAGATAACTGATACCACAAATTGATGACAGATTTAAGAATGTCATTTTTAGTCTGTCAGCTTTATTAAATTAAACTTTGAGTTTTCATACCCATTCTGATAAAAGGAGGACTTTGAAAAAGGTGAAATATGTGCAGAATCAAGAAAAGTAAAACATTACCCTACCATATTACCTTTATATTCCTAGTTCAAACATTTGAGAACAAATTTCACCAAATTGCTGACAGTGACAGGAAAAGTAGAATGGATTTAAGACAGGGAAAACATTCTCATATGTGCAGAATTTCATTCATATACCATTTCCTAAAGAGAAACCAAGAAAACTAAGCTTTCAACATCTGACCAAATCATTATATTTATACAATAATCCTACAGTATCCACAGGGCCTACTACAGCACCAGGAAGGCATACGTGGCTTATACTTATTTTTTTCCTTTTATATATAGTTTTGAAAAGTGGAAATTATAGTCTAAAATTGCATTTTTCAGTTTAATTTTCAGAGAAGTAAACATTCTACATAATAATAATAGTAATAGCAAACACTTCTCTAGCATTTGTTATGGGCCAGGCACTGTTTTAAATGCCTGGCAGGGATTAAATTATTTAATCCTCATAATGACTCTATAAAATAGATAGTATTATTATTACCATTTCATAGATTAGGAGAAGTTAGGTAACTTCTTTTATGGAGGGATCCTGGATTATAATACAGGCAGCTTAATTACAGAGTCTGTTCACTGAACATGCAAACAATTATTGATAAATGCCTTGAACATGTCAGATATTTTGGTATCATTATGGTGGAATGAAACCTAGTTTCTGGATCATATAAAAGGACAGATTAATTTAGAAATACTTGAACTGAACTTTGCTAATAGGAGTTGGGGGTTCTTAGTGTTGGGATTTTGCCCTGATGCTGCAGGTTTGGCTTTTAAAATTTGTTTGCTTGCAGTAGGTTAGGCTGCCACCAGGTGGTGAAGGGCGCCTGAATTACAAACCACTGCTCGGAACTGCTAGATACCCTGTAAGGTGTTTCTATAAAGAGAGGACACGTTGTTTTTATGTAATTTTGTTTTTGTTTTTTAAAGGAGAAGTGTCTTCTTCATTACAAAAACTAATTCCAGCCATCAGTTAGCTTTGTTATTATATTTAAATACATCAACTTAAATGGAACAGAAACAATCTCTGTCAGTATTTTTTAACTATTAACAAATTACTATTTAACCCTGGCTTTGCTAAGATTTGAGGAGATTTTTTTAAAAGATTTATTTATTTATTTTAGCTAGAGAGCATGCACGAGTGTGGGGGGAGGGGCAGAGGGAGAACATCTTAAAGCAGACTCTCTGCTTAGTGCAGAACTTGATCCCAGGACTCATGAGATCATGACCTGAGCTGAAACCAAGAGGCTTAACCACCTGAGCCACTCAGATGCCCCAGGAGAATCTTTTATAGCACTTACCCCAGTGACTCATTTGGGCCTTTGTTATTTTAAGGAGAGAGTGAAGGAGTTAAGACTAGATCATCTGTAAGATCTTTTTCTACCTCTAAAAATTTTTTAAGTTGATAAAATATATCCACAGTCAAAAATCCTTGGAGTGGTGGTCTTCTTGGTCTGTGATGATTTTGGTATTGAAAGATCTCTCCTGGGGCGCCTGGGTGGCACAGCGGTTAAGCGTCTGCCTTCGGCTCAGGGCGTGATCCCGGCAGTATGGGATCGAGCCCCACATCAGGCTCCTCCGCTATGAGCCTGCTTCTTCCTCTCCCACTCCCCCTGCTTGTGTTCCCTCTCTCGCTGGCTGTCTCTATCTCTGTCGAATAAATAAATAAAAAATCTTTAAAAAAAAAAAAAAAGATCTCTCCTATCCATTCTTAATTCTTCAAAGAAAAGCTCTCTTTCTGCCAGCAGTTAGTAACTATAGTATAAAGTTTTAAAGAGAGGTAGTATGGCATGACAAGTAGAGTTAGTATTCTCAAGCCATACTGCATGGGTTTAAATCCCAGCTCTGCCACTTCCTAGTTCTGTAACCTTATATAAATTTTTTTTTTTAAGATTGTTTATTTATTTATTTTTGAGAGAGAACACAAGCACAAGCAGGGGAAGGGGTAGAAGGAGAAGCAGACTTCCCAGTGAGCAGGAGCCTGATGCGGGACTCGATTCCAGGACCCTGGGATCATGACCTGAGCCAAAGGCAGATGCTTAACCAACTGAGCCACCCAGGTGCCTCTAAATTATTTAATCTTTTTGTGCTTTAGCTACTTCATCTGTAAAATGGGGATAATAGTAATAATAATAAATACCTATCTTGTTCTGAGGACTAAATATGAAGTACTTAACAATAGTGCTTGGTACATAATACAGGCTTTCAAAGTATTTTCCAGCATTTTAATAATAATAACTATTTATTATTAGTTTTGACTTTTGTACCGTCAGTAACGTTCAGATATTCAGATTCATCTATTTTTATTCCACTTTTTTTTTATTCTTGTGAGCTATTTTTGTATTTTTCAACTTGATACTAAATACCAATTATATTCCATCATAAGCACTAGCTTTACCTTGGTAATACATTTGACATATTTGAAAGCAAGGTAAAGAGATGGAAATGTATTTCTTTTCAGAAATAAGTTCTAAAAAGAGACACTTGTTGACAACTTAAGAACAGTGACAGGTGGTAAACCCTAATGCTGAAAACCTCTTTGTTTTCCCCCCTTAAGATCAAATTCTACAGAGAGAGAGCAGTGTGTTCTGTATGACTTTTAAAGGGCTCTCCGGGGGTGCCTGGGTGTGCAGTCGGTTAAGCATCCGACTCTTGGTTTCAGCTCAGGTCATGATCTCAGGGTTGTGTGATCGAGCCCTGCCTCAAACCCTGCATTGGACTCTGTGCTCAGCAGGGAGTCTGGTTCTCTCTCTCTCTCTCTCTCCCCCTTTCCTCCCCCCACTACTTTTTTTTTAGTATATGTGCTGCCGAAGCGAGCACTTCCTCCCCCCACTACTGTGCACTCAGGCGCATTCTCTCTCTCTCAAAAAATAAAATAAAAAAGAAAATAAAGGTCTCTCTGTACATGGCAGGCAGTACTTACATCATCTTAATATTCACAATATAAAATTCACATTATCTGAATATAATGCTAAGCGTCAAACTGTTCTCATTTGTTTTACCTCTAATGTGAACTCTTGGACTTTACCTGACTTTTCCTCCACATAATCACCACTAATTTTTTTTTTCAGCTCAGTTCAAGCAGAACTCTACCAAATCGTGAACCCGTAATGAAAGATATCATGACACTAATTATTAGTTTTTTCCATGCTTCCCAGTGGGTGCTTTCTGACTATTTAGGCTTTTTATGGAACACTTATTTTTCTACTTTTTAATATTTTCTTTCCTTCCTAGGGTATTACATATGACCATGTAGAATTAAATGTATATTTGAATGGAAAAAATATGCATTGTCCAGCATCAGGTATACGAGGGACAGTGTATCCAGTTGTTTATGGTAAGCTAAAATATTTCTAAATATTATTATATATATGTAACCTTTTACTTGACATTTTCATTAACTTTCTATCACTCAAAAATCTGGACAATAAGGACCTCTTTTATATGAAATGTACTCACGAAATCAGAATCCCACTCTGTAGGGCTAAGGAAGTTTTTTATTCCCCGTGTATTAAAAATGTTTTTCCGAATACAACAGTTATACTTAAATATATAATAACCATACTCCTTTTTTAATCATGTAGTCTTATGTTCTAGAACGTTTCAAAGAACTTTGCTGAATTTACAAAGCTTTTTCTGCCAGTTATTAGGGAGATATAGATAACCAGGAAATGTAATTGTAAAGAATATTTTGGAACCAGGGATGGGAATTTTATATAGATTAAGCTTTAGTTACCTTAATAAAATTACCTAAGTGTTAAAACTCTCCTGAGAGAAATTGTGATTTAGAATAGTTTGATATTAATTGTTTTGCTTTTGATGGTTATGTGTATGTATGTACTATAATTTCTGTACAAGTGCATCCTCCCAAGAATTGGGTTACTTAAGAGATGACTCTATACTATTTAATTACTATAATTTCTATTATAGAAAAATTCAAACATGTATAGAAGTAAGGAGAATGGTATACCATGAACCCTCATGTTCCCATCACCCAGCTGCAATTATCAACTTGGAGCCAGTTGGGTTTCATGTGCCCCCTAATGCTAATACTCCTTCTGATTTTCAGCTTCCCTCCTTGGATTATTTTGAAGCAAATGCCAGACATTATGTCATTTTATTCATAATTATTTCATATGTATCTCTAAAAAATAAGGTGTCTCTTTATAAAAAATAACAAACATAAGCCCAGTGTCTTTATGCCTCTATTCTGCTTTATTTTTTATGTTATCAACTTTAAATCAACAGGTGCATGACTTTTCTGCCTATGGTTTTAGTAGATCTAAAAATATTTTCTCGTTTATTTTCTTTAAATTCTTAGATCTGAGCCATAATAGGAACTGATTATTAATTTTTATAGTAACTTACTAGAAAGGTAACAGTGTAGTGATGATAGACTGGGATGTCAGAAAAGTATATGAATAACAAATGTAAATATTTAATAATATGTTAATAACAAAAGCGTATGCTTTACTCTTTAGTTGTTTTCATTAGTCTTTTCTCGCAAAAATTACTTTTCAGTGATTTTACCTTCTCTGTCTTTGCATATAAAAGTTTTTTTAAGTTTCGATTTTGGTTAGTTTCTTTGCCATATCGGGTAAAGCAGTTCCTTTAGCTACTTAAATGGAAATGTAGCTTGATATTCTAAATAATTAAGCCTGAGAAGTGAAATAGATATCAAATTATACAAATGGGTGTAAACAATTTTATTCCAAATTGTCTCTTGGATTTAGTATAATTTTTAATGTAGTAAAGTTATAGATAGTAAATTACACAAAGTATATTTCATAAATTGACATTGATAAATCAGTAAAGTAAGCCAAGTATTTTAATGGTCTGATAGTATCAGAGATAAAAATTAAGCTTAAGGGGTGCCTGGCTGGCTTAGTAGAGCATCCAACTCTTGATATCAGGGTGGTGAGTTCGAACCCCATGTTGGGTGTAGAGATTACTTATAAATAAATAAATAAATAAATAAATAAATAAATAAATAGTAGAGCATCCAACTCTTGATATCAGGGTGGTGAGTTCAAACCCCATGTTGGGTGTAGAGATTACAAATAAATAAATAAATAAATAAAAATAAAACTTCAATTCCTTTACCTTTGTCCTCCATCCCATCCCTAATCCTAGATCCATCCAGTCGTTCATTTTGTCAGTTCTTACACACAAACGATGGAGAGAAGAAGCCATATCACACTGAAGAAAAGTGTCATTACAAAGTTATGCCTTCCAGCCTAAGCTCTCAACATTTGTGGCAATTCTTTTACATTTCTGCACATTTCAGACCTTCACCATACTTCTTGAATTTCATCCTCATTCTCCACAGATGACCTTACCTTCTACTTTATAAAGAAACAGGCTGTCAGTAGTGAACTCCACCTTCCCACTCCTGCCCTCCTGAAGCTTTTCTAGATCAAATCCAATCTTGCCTTCTTTCTGTCCCATCTTAGATGAAGTACTATCCTTCATGTTAAAAAAAACAAAACAAAACAAAAAAGCACTGTGTAGTCTAGATTTCAAACTCCCGAACTCCGGGACTTTACTTTGTCAGTTATTTCACTCATATCTCATGTAAGGAACCTCTCTTTTCAGTGCCTGTAAACATTCTGAATCATCCTTATCCCCCCAAAAAACCCTTCCTAAACTCATAGGCTTCACTAGCCCTGTGTTTACCCTTCTTTATCTGGCTGCATTACTAACAGCCTGCACTGCTTACTGTATCATTCGGTTGTGCTTCAACCCTGTCTGACTGCCTTTACCACCACTTCACTGAAACCACCCTTGCTAAAATGTCTAGTGGCTTCATGAATGTCAAATCCAGTACTTAACTTTTTTGCATTTAATATGACATACAAAATATTTAGTGATATGCATTAAATATATTTGTGCAGTTTTAAGAAGTAGCTATGAAGTAAACACTCATGTCATTACCAGAGTCAACATAATGAACATATTCATCACCCCTAAAATTTCCTCCTGTTCCCTTATAATCCTTCCTGCTCACCTCTCCCCACCCCAGCCCCAACCAAACAACCACTGATCTGCTCTCTGTCAGTATACATTATCTGAATCATAAAATTTGTGTTTTTTTCTGTGTGACTTCTCTCAGTGTAATTATTTTAAGATTGAACCATGTTGTAGAATGTATCAGTAATTCATTCATTTTTATTGCTAAGTAGTATATGTAGTTCATTGTGTGCTTATATCATAACTTGTTTGTCCCTTTGCCTGTTAATGGATATTTAAGTTGTTTCCAGTTTGGGGCCATTATAAATAAAGCTGCTGTGGAAATTCATGTATAAGTCTTTGTTTGGATATGTGCATTTATTTGTCTTTGATAAATGCTGGTAAAAAGATGTAGAAGCTGAGTAAGGCCTATAGTCTAGGTAATAGTAGTTTATCGATGTCAGTTTTCTGATTTGGATATGGTACTGTGGTTATGTAAGATGTTACCACTAGGGGAAGCTGGGTGAAGAGTACGGAGAACTCTTTTATTTTTGCAATCGTTTTTGAATCTATAATTTTTTCAGAATAATTTTTAAAAAGTAACACATCTTAATGTATAAAATTGAGAAAATATAGGTAGGCAAATAAGGAAAAAATTAAAAGTACTCATATTCACACTGTCTAATTTTAGTAATATTTTGATGTATTTCCTTTCAGTGTTTTTAATTTTATTTTTTATTGTGGTTATTTTTATCCAATAGGATTATGTTTTGTAACCTGGGCAGCAGATGTATTTATTCTTTTTGCCTGCTAATAATATGGTATTATGAAAAGTCTATTTTATAATTATGCATTCTTGTGAATTAAAGTGTTAGCTTCTAACTTATTTCTTTCTTTTTCTGTCTTTAGTTGATGACAGTGCAATTTTGGATTGCCAGTTCAGTGAATTTTATCATACTCCTCCACCTGGTTTTGAAAAAATATTATTTGAACAGCAGATCTTCTGAATGTATTTGTTTTTGAAACTTGTGTTTCTGCACTTTTAAAAGTGTTTACCATTTAATAAAGCTTTACCTGACCTGTAGATGAAAATATATTCTTAAAAATATGCTTGTTAATGTTGTTTAAGGAACCAGTGTATTCAAGATACCATCTGGAAGTTGTGATTTAAAATACTTCTGTTTTGTGAGATGAAATCAGCATTTGGGGCAGTTTATTTAATTCTTATTTAAATAAATATAACTATGGGTTTGATTAACAGTATTAAGTGGAAATATGTATATAGATATTTAAAGGGGAATCTTTCTTACATAAAATATTTGTTTTTATATTAGACATGCAGAGTTGGGTGGGTTTTTCTCATTCTGAAATTTAGACCTCATTAACTGTTTTAAGTCTGCAGTCTAATTTGTGTCTGAGTGTTCTTTTTTATATAGAGTATAACAAAGTGATAGAAAATATATTATTGGCAACTTCTTTTTTGGTGATTTATTTACTGTAAAATGTACCACTTTTCTTAAACTTTAAATTGCTTACTTTGTATGTCACTGGTTTTAATTTGCTTTGTGAAAGGAGGTAAATGTTTTAGTAACTGTCAGAGCGTTTTGTTGAAGACCATCATGCTGTTACTTCAATAGCAGAGTAAGTAGTGGTTGATTGGTGATGTAGTATACACTGGCAGACATTTAGAATAGTATGATGCTTTAACCTTAAATGTAAATGAGATTAGTCTTTTAAGAACTTTTATTTAAATGTGTGTTTTTCTGTAAGGAATAATAAAATAATAGTAATTAAGGGATATTTAGTACTATATTAAATACACGTTCTTCCTGTTTGGTTAATTTTACATTAAATTCACTTCATTCTTGATTATTTCAGAAGTTCAGAGATAAGCGAATCCTCTCCATGACCCTGAGCCTCTGCCAAGTCTTCAGTAAAGATTCCTTCAAGACCCTACTAACCTGAACTAACCACTGTACACACTCTGGTACAGTCTCCTTTTCTAGTGAGCCAAGGATATGCACGTTTCTCTCCTTTGTCAACAAGGAGCAGTGTGTTGTACTAGAAAACAATGGGCTTTAGAATCAGAAATCTGAATTGTAATTTTGCCTTCTTATCCCATTACCTCCTCGGCTGAGTTCCTTAGCTTTCCTGAGCTCAGGTTCCCCATTTATAAAAGGGATACTCATATTTACTTGATAAGATTCTATAAATAGTTAAATAAGGTAATATATGTAAAACACCTGACTCACCATAGGCACTTAATAAATGTAGCTTCCTTATTGACTCTTCAGCAGTGGTTTTCATAGTGTCCTCAAACCAGCAGCCTCTAGAACTTGTTAGAAATGCATATTCTTAGGCCCTGCCCCAGACCCACTGAATCAGAAACCATTGGGGATAGCACCCAGGAATCTGTGTTTGAACAAGCCTTTCAGGTGATTCTAATACACGCTAAAGTTTGAGAACCACTGTTCAGGAGAGAATGATTGCCTACTATAAATTTTCTAAGGATTTAAGACTATTTTTGTCCCATAGGCAAGAGAATCCTGCAGTGTTTATTGTTTAATTGGTAGATAAAAATGTGACAACGTGCTTTGAAAACATAAATATACTTGAGTAAATTTATTTACGTAAAACCCAAATTTACCTCTGCAGATACAGAATTGAACTAACTATATTATTTATGCATTTTTGTCTGACTTTCTGAATCTTAATTCGTAAAGAACATGCTTACTTTGGAAAGCGAATTGAAATGACTACTGTTTGCTGTCTTTATAAAATGTTATCTACCTCTTCGTTATTTTTTTTAAAACCAACCTTTTTTTAGTCATCCTATTCTTTACTCAAGACTATCTTTTCTCCTCTAGTCATATGGAATAGGCACAATACTAAAAATGATACATGAGTTGTGCCATGTCCATGGCAACAGTTTCATGAAGTCTAAATATGTTTTTAATCTGAAGGTATCTAAGTTCTCTTAGGAAAATAACCTCCCTAAACCTATAACCTCAGTCTAATCTTAAGGAAGACATCCACAAGTTCCATTAGAGGGGCATCCTATAAAATACTTGAACAGTACTCCTCCAAACTGTCAAGGTCATCAAAAAAAGAAAGAGAAACTGTCAAACCCAAGAGGAACTGAGCCCAAGGGGACATAACAAGAAAATATAATGTGGGATCCAGGAAGAGAAAAAAGGTTAGGTAAAAACTAAGGAAATATGAATAAACTATGGATTTTAATAATAAGTATCAATATTCATTTATTGTAACAAATGTATCCTACTGTAAGATGTTAATGGGAGAAACTGGGAGAGGAAATATGTGGAAATTCTGTACTACTCAATTTTTCTGTAAATCTAAACTATTCAAAAAAATAAAGTCTTAAAAAAATTACATTGATGGGGCGCCTGGCTGGCTCAGTCAGAAGAGTATGGGACTCTTGATCTCAGGGTTGTGAGTTCGAGCCCCACATTGGGTGTAGAGATTAAATACGTAAACTTAAAAAACATTACATTGAGCTAGGAGAAATATAAAAATTAAGCCTTTCATGAAGCCATCATGAAGAACATTAGTACAGTATAGCTTAAATATTTAATGATAGCTAAATATAGGCCTAGATGGGACATAAGACACACGAAGACATGCATTTGTTCCTGGCCGAAGAGATGATATCCAATATCTTAATTCTGTATATTGCAAAAATCCATCTGTTCATACTAGTGCAATTTTCCATAGTTACACTGAAAATTTATTATCCATGTTATTTCAATGATTTAAATATTGCAAATGATTTGTAATGTTAGATATGTGAAACAATGAAAATCTTTTGATCAGTATACATATTAAAAGCCAGAAAAAAGGGGTGCCTGGGTGGCTTAGTTGGTTAAGCATCTGCCTTTGGCTCAGGTCATGATCTCAGGGTCCTAGGATTAAGCTCCACATTGTGCTCCTTGCTCGGCAGGGAGTCTGCTTGTTCCTCTCCTCCCTGCTTGTGCTCTCCCTCGCTCTCTCTCTCTCTCAAAATCTTAAAAAAAAAAAAAAAAAAGCCAGAAAAAGCAAACTTGGCTTTTAATTGCCTTTGGCTCATTTGTTAAGATAATATGAACATATTTTAAACTTGGATTACAGACTATTATAAATTAACTTTGGAATGGTATAATACATAATTTGAATTAGGGCTTTTCTAAATCATTAACAAAAACAGACATATGCGTGATTTTGTTGCTCAGATCTTTAACTGTATGTTTATTTTCTAATATAAGTAGTTATGGACAGTGAAAGCATAGCTGGAAATGCAAGTGAGATCTTGGACAAGTTTTGGTAAAATACATTAAATCAACTTTTAGATAATGCAAAAACACTAGATAGGATCATGAGAAGGAATCTCTAATCAAAACTAGAATTTCCCTGTACACAGATACAACCAAATATAGTACTCGTAAATGGAATATAATCAACTACCACTTATATTAATTTGCATTAATTATGCAACCTGGCAGGGAAATACTGTTGGGAGCTAATTGGGCTGTTCATGTGAATGAGTGGAAACATAATAGTAGAATCAATTAACTGTCGTTCTTCCATGTGCTGAATAAGGCAATTCCCCTTCAACTTGCTCTTTTAAAATAACTGGGACAAAATTATTGAAATGGTGGGTATAACACAGAATAATGCCAAATATTATTAGCAATATAAATGAAATCACATACCATCCAAGAGTTCTATAGAAATTTAAAGGAAAAATTGTCCCAGTATTGGAAGAAATGTGTAATCTGTAGTTACATAGGAATCATTACCATGTAGTCATTTAACAATTGGATCATCTATGCGTTGTGTTCCATAAATATTTAGATAAGATAGTCCCTGCCCTCAAAGAGCTCTGCTAATTGCAGTTCATAAGTTTGGCTCTAGAATACGCAAGATACATTGATAAATGGGGGGGGAAAAGTTGTTAAACATTTCTATGTTTAATATGAACCATTTAAAAAAAAAACACGAGTCTAGAAATACATTTTGGAAATAAGACTACAGGGAATTATCTCTTACTGTGGAATTTATCTGGTAAATTATTAGCTGATGCCATGACAGGCACCAGCATTAATCTGATCCCCAGACCCAGGAAAGTAATAGTGCTGGTGAAGACACATATGGAGTAGTCCAGATCTAGTAAATACTACATTTTTAAAAGGATGATGATAAAACAGTGAAGGCTACCAGGCTGCTGAGGGTCTGCTTAACCCATGAATGAAAATGAATGAATGATTATGGGACTGTTAGAAGAAAATATTCATTTCGCTGGGCAATTGAAGACACAATGACTTGTGAAATGCTAATCATTATAAGGAGACTAGAGGGGCGCCTGGGTGGCTCAGTCAGTTAACCGTCTCCCTTTGGCTCAGGTCATGATTCTGGGGTCCTGGGATCGAGCCCAGTGGCTTGGCTCAGTGGAGAGTCTGCTTCTTCCTCTCCCTCTGCCCCTATCTCTCCCCGCTCATGCACTCTCTCTCTCTTTCTCTCTCGAATGGATAAAATCTTAAAAAAAAAAAAAAAAAAAGACTAGAAATAAAGCCAAAAAATTCTGTATAGGTTCATGTGTGTGATTCTCACAAATGTATTTCAGGTGTGTTTCAGATACTTGATCACTCAGCATTTGAAAAAAAATGGGTAGATTTATTCTCTGTTGCCCTGGAGGCAGAATTATTGGGAGATACAGGGAAGCAGATTTCAGTTTAAGATGGGAAAGAACTATCCTATTAGTTCACCACTAAAATTGCTGCCTTGCAAAGAAATGAACTTCTGGTCCCTGGAATTGTTCTAACATTTGTTTTAAAATGTAGGTTTTTTTAAATGGAGATACGGTGGGCCAATAGATCAGGGGACGAATGCCATTGAAAAAGATGATTTGTTAGAGTTCCCAAGAGGAAAGGGCACACCATGCCACACAGGTATGCATCAGGTTAGGTCAGGAGGCAGAAGGAACAAGGGGAAAGCATGGCATGGATCTTCATTGTGGGTTCCACGTGTAAGGCAGGGTAAGCATACTTAGGATTGGCTTTGAATAGTTTCAGCAGGCTGTGGGGTTTAGAGGCTGTTCCATGGAGTCCGGTACCTTGCCCTAGGGTGATTAGGACAGGGAAATATTGACCCGGGAGTGTTAAAAGCCAGATAGAGGAGGTGGGGCTCTAGATTAGTTGGTTTGCATATGAAAGGCAGGCTCCAGGCTGTCTCCAGGGATCAGAGGACGCCAGGTGGAGCTGGGTGTCACCTGTCAGCAAGGCCCCAGATGCCACAGCACCAAGAATACAGGACAGCAGAGCATTTAATTAATACACAGGCTGGATTACTATCCCAGAGATGGCGTAAATAGGGTTCCTGCTTAGTTAAAGGCTGAACTGATGTTTTCTAAAACTGAATTGTATTCATTCAGACTGTTGCCAAGTTTCCAAACAAGTTAAATTGAAAACAAAGAAATGGGAGACATAGAAGCTCCAGGGATCTATACTGGGATTTGTCATATTAAATTTGTGTAAATTCTGGAAAGGGGAGATGATACTAAAGTTTATTTAAGGACATAGTGCTGGCTCAACAGGGTAAACAAGTTCTCACACAGTTTTGTGAGTGGACAAAAGTGACTTACAAGTGATGAACAAAAAACTGGGAGATCTGGGGACAAATAGACAAAACTATGAGTATCATGGTCTCCTACATATTATTTAAGCTCAGAAAGAGATCTCTATAGCTCCCAGTCTAGTGTATGGTCACAATCAAAACTATCTATAAAATGCTACTATTAGGAAGGGTTTTGAAAATTAAGCAGAGAATCTTAGCAACCATTATAAGAAACAAAACATGAAATTTGTCTCTCTTTACCTATGTGTGGTTTACTTATTGCATTTCAGGTGAAAGGATGAGTTGAAGAAAACCCAAGAAAGGATAACACAAGTGACCAAAAGAAGGCCAGCCACTAGACAGGTAGGCCCGTCAGTCTGGAAATCAAGGCTGAGAATGAATATTACCCAAATCTATAAAATCGGGGTGAGTATGGATCAGTAGGTTAAACTTGGATTTATTGACCAAATTCCTGAATGCTAATAATTAAGGTAGCAGCCCTTGAAACTTGAAAAAGAAATACTTAGAGGCAAAAAAATGTGATGCTATGTAAGAAATGGATCATTTCACCCAGCAGTGGTATAGGAAGACATAGTTTTTGAAACTGAATTGTTAAGCAACAAGACATACTGGAGGCCTTTTGTGCAAATTCTCCCTTCCCACGTGGGCGAAGTGGCCCAAGAGAGATTAGGTATCCTGGCCAAGATGACACAGTTAGTAAAATCCAGGTAATTCAGCATTCATTAAATAAACATAAGCACTCTGTCAGGCACAGTACAAAGTTCATTCTACATGAACATGTGACTAGATAAATCCATTTACAATTTCTAGAGGTTTCTAAAGAGTTTTTTATGGAAGCTAGAAATTTAGGAATATATCTTTTTTAACATTGACGCATGAAAGACAGTTTAGCAGTCCTACAAAACATACCTCATACAACCGTCTTGAGACAGACAAAGACCAGGCTAGGCCATTAGGTAGATTCCCATTTGATTACCTTTATTTAGGGGTTGGTGCCTGTAAAGTTGTCAGAAATGTTGAAATAAGTATCTGTCTTTTGGATTATCTCTGTGACAGCTCTCCATTAGCACAAATAAACAGCAGTTAATGATTCACCCAGTCTCATCCCTGGGTTATGTGCTGACATGGAAGTGTGGCCTCAAAGGGAACAAGGAAACATTTAATTCTTCTCCTTGTGTTATATTCTTGTAATTAAATTGGAATATGTCCATGGAAGCTTGGAAAATCCACAATACTTTAAGGAAGTAAGCTATGATATATCTTCTGTATTTGTCATTCCTCAGTTTTTTCCTAGCCCCTGTTCCTCCCATTAAAATTATCTTTAGAAAAGCCTCATTTTTTTTGCTGGATTTTATAGGTTCAGATTTTATGAAGAGTCAAACTCTGAAGCTCCTTTTTTATTTTTACTTTTGAAGAACACTTTAAAGCAATTATAATAATACAAATGAAGTTATAGGAAAAAGGTTTAAACTCATCACAAAAACAATTTTCCAACATTTTAGAAGTACATATCTTCCTATAAGCAATTGTCACACTAATCATAAAACTGTTCCTACCTATTGGATAGGGATCTTGAAAAACAAGATAGTATAACTTAAGTATCCCACAGCTCTTTTCAGAAATGGTGGTGGAAACTGAGTGAGCTCTTGAAATCTCATGACACAGTACATTTGATTATTTTTATAGGACTGAGCTTATTTGTTCAACAAGTATGTTTCAGCATCTAGTGTGGCAAGCACAAGGCTGGGCTGGAGATGCAAAGATGAGTAAGACAGTCTTCACCTTCAAGAAAGTGCGTGACTCTGCTCACGACGCTGCTGCAGTTTTATTCCACCAGCAACAACAGAAGGAAATTGACATAGACATGTCTTCACCAGCATCACAGTGAAAATATCTCATGGTAACAGTAGACTAGAATCCTTAGGATTTATTTTCTACATATTTATTTGGGAAATTTGGGTTGTTAACCAACACATATATGTATTCTAGTCATTCACTTATTTATTTTAATTCCAGTATAGTTAACATACAGTGTTCTATTAGTTTCAGGTGTACAGTATAGGAATTCAACAATTCATGTATTACTCAGTGATCATCAAGATAAGTGTACTCTTAATCCCCTTCGCCTATTTCACCCACCTCCCCTCTGGTAACCCTCTGTTTGTTCTCTATAGTTAAAAGTCTGTTTTTTGGTTTGCCTCTTTTTTTCTGTTTGCTCATATGTTTTATTTCTTAAATTGCACGTATTAGTGAAGTTTCATGGTATTTGTCTTTCTCTGACTGGCTTATTACTTAGAATTCTACTCTCTACATTCATCCATGTTGTTGCAAATGGCAAGATTTTGTTCTGTTTTATGGCTGAATAATATTCCATTGTGTGTGTGTATATGTGTGTGTGTGTGTGTGTGTATCTCCCATCTTCTTTATCCATTCATCTATTGATGGACACTTAGGCTGCTTCTGTAATTTAGCTATTGTAAATAATGCTGCAATAAACACAAGGGTGAATATACTCTTTTGAATTTGTGTTTTTGTATTCTTTGGGTAAATACCCAGTAGTGTGATTACTGGGTCATATGGTGGTTCTAGTTTTTACTTTTTTGAGGAACCTCCAAACTGTCTTCCACAGTGGCTGCACCAGTTTGCATTCCCACCAACAGTGCACGAGGGTTCCTTTTTCTCCACATCCTCGCCAACACTTGTTTCTTGAGTTTTTTATTTTAGCCATCCTGACAGGTGTGTGATGTTATCTCATTGTGGTTTTGATTTGTGTTTCCCTGTTGATGAGTAATGTTGAACATCCTTTCATATGTCTGTTGGCCATCTGTATGTTTTCTTTGGAGAAATGTCTGTTCATGTCCCCTGCTCATTTTTAAATTGGATTATTTGGTCTTGGGGTGTTGAGTTGTATAAATTCGTTATAGATTTTGAATACTAATCCTTTATTGGATAAGTCATTTACCAATATCTTCTCCCATTCTGTAGGTTGTCTTTTAGTTTTGTTCGTTGTTTCCTTCACTGTACAGAAGCTTTTTATTTTGATGCAGTTCGAATAGTTTATTTTTGCTTTTGTTTCCCTTGCCCCAGGAGAGATATCTAGAAAGATATTGTTATGGCCAGTGCGAGAGAAATTACTGCCTGTGCTCTCGTCTATAATTTTTATGGTTTCAGGTTTCACATTAATGCCCTTAATTCATTTTGAGTTTATTTTTGTGTGTGGTGTAAGAAAGTGATCCAGTTTCATTCTTTTGCATGTAACTGTCCAGTTTTCCCAACACTGTTGAAAAGACTGTCTTTTTCCCACTGGATATTCTTTCCTGCTTTGTCAAAGATTAATTGACCATATAGTTGTGGGTTTATTTCTGGGCTCTCTATTCTGTTCTGTTGATCCATGTTCTGTTTTCATGCCGGTACCATACCATTTTGATTACTACAGCTTTGTGTGTTTTTTTTAATGATTTTTTATTATATTATGTTAGTCACCATACAGTACATCCCCGGTTTCCGATATAAAGTTCGATGACTCATTAGTTGCGTATAACACCCAGTGTGCCATGTAATACGTGCCCTCCTTACTACCCATCACCGGTCTATCCCATTCCCCTACCCCCCTCCCCTCTGAGGCCCTCAGTTTGTTTCTCATAGTCCATAGTCTCTCATGTTTCATTCCCCCTTCTGATTAACCCCCCTTCCTTTATCCCTTTCTTCCCCTACCGATCATCCTAGTTCTTATGTTCCATAGATGAGAGAAATCATATGATAGTTGTCTTTCTCTGCTTGACTTATTTCACTTAGCATTATCTCCTCCAGTGCCGTCCATGTTGCAGCAAATGTTGAGAATTCATTCTTTCTGATAGCTGAGTAATATTCCATTGTATATATGGACCACAGCTTCTTAATCCAGTCATCTGTTGAAGGGCATCTCGGCTCCTTCCACAATTTAGCTATTGTGGACAATGATGCTATGAACATTGGGGTGCATATGGCCCTTCTCTTCACTACGTCTGTATCTTTAGGGTAAATACCCAGTAGTGCAATGGCTGGATCATAGGGTAGCTCAATTTTTAACTTTTTAAGGGACCTCCACACTGTGCTTTGTAATATAACTCTGAAATTGTGATGCCTCCAGCTTTGCTTTTCTTTCTCAAGATTTCTTTGGCTATTCTGGGTTTTTTGTGGTTCCATACAAATTTTAGGATTATTTGTTCTAGTTCTGTGAAAAATGCTGTTGGTATTTTGATAGGGATTGCATTGAATGTGCACTCCTGAAACCAACGTTACACTATATGTTAACTAACTAGAATTTAAATAAAAATTTGAAAAGGAAAAAAATGTGCAGATTGCTTTGGGTAATGTAGACATTTTAACAATATTTGTTCTTCTAATCCATGAGCATGAAATACCTTTCTGCTTGTTTGTGTCATCTTCAATTTCTTTCATCAGTTTTTTAAGTTTATTTATTTTCAGTTATCTCTGCCCAGCACGGGGGGCTCTAGCTTACAATCCCAAGATCAAGAGTCACATGCTCTTCCAACTGAGCAGCCAGGCGCCCCTTTCATCAATGGTTTATAGTTTTCAGAGTACAGGTCTTTCACCTCTTGGGTTACATTTATCTTAGGTATTCTATTATTTTTGATGCAACTGTAAGTGGGATTGTTTTCTTAATTTCTCTTTCTGCTACTTTATTATTAGTATACAGAAATGCAGTGAGTTTCTCTACATTGATTTTGCATCCTGCTATTTTACTGAATTCATGTATCAGTTCTAGTAGTTTCTCAGTGGAGTCTTTAGGGTTTTCTGTATATAGTGTCATGTCATCTGCAAATAGAGTTTTACTTCTTCCTTACCAATTTGGATGCCTTTTATTTTTTTTGTTATTCATTGTCACTTTTATTGATAGTTATTGATTGCTGGACTTCCAGTACTATGTTGAATAAAAGTGGTGAGAGTGGACATCCTTGTCTTGTTCCTGACCTTAGGGGAAAAGCTCTCAGTTTTCCACCATTGAGTATGATGTTAGTTGCAGGTTTTTCATATAAGGCCTTTATTATGTTGGGGTATGTTCTCTCTAAATCCACTTTATTGAGGGTTTTTATCATGAATGGATGTTGTACTTTGTTAAATGCTTTTTCTGTGTCTATGAGAGGATCATATGGTTCTTATCCTTTCTCTTATTGATGTGATGTATCACATTGATCCATTTGCAAATACTGAACCACCTTGCATCCCGGGAATAAATCCCACTTGATTGTACTGAATGATTTTCTTAGTGTATTGTTGGGTTCAGTTTGCTAATATTTTGTTGAGGATTTTTGCATCTATGTTCTTCAGGGATATTAGTCTGTAGTTCTCTGTTTTTGTGATGTCTTCATCTGGTTATGAATCAGGGTAATGCTGGCCTCATGAGATGAATTTGGAAGTTTTCCTTCCTCTTCTATTTTTTGGAAAAGTTTGAGAAGAATAGCTATTAACTCCTCTTTAAACATTTGGTAGAATTCACCTGTGAAGCCGTCTGGTCCTGGACTTTTATTTGTTGGGAGGTTTTTTTTGTTTTCTGTTTTTTAATTACTGATTCAATTTCGTTGTAGGTAATAGGTCTGTTCAAATTTTCTGTTTCTTCCTGCTTCAGTTTTGGCGGGTTATGTTTCTAGGAATTTATCCATTTCTTCTAGGGTGTTCAATTTGTTGGCATATAATTCTTCATATTATTCTCTTATAGTCCTTTGTATTTCTGTGGTGTCATTAACCAACATATTTAATTTGAACAACTTTTTTGTTCCTTTTGCAAAATAAGATATTTCAGAAGCAGTGATTTGGAAGTTTTTTTTTGCCATTACAAAAAAAAAGAAAGAAAAGAAAGATTTAAAGCCCACAAAAGGCAGCTCTATACAAGCACAATTTCTTGAGTAATTATTGCAAAAATGCTACCTTTGCTTTAATTGTCTGAGTAACTGCTTCAATCTTCATTACATATTGATTATTTAAACATGACTACTGATTCAGGTCTGATAGATATGCCTTGGAATAAAATATGGATCCAATGTTAATACAAATATATTTTAATTGATTTTATTGGCCGTTAAAAATTGGCCATTTGACATTTTGAGATAATGTATAGTTAAGCTTTTCTGCTGATCTATATCTAGTCAACACAGTGTTTCCCAAAGTGTGTTTCAGAGAATACTTGTTCTAGAGGGTGTTAGTAGATATTGTGCAAAAATGGCTCAAGGGGGGCACCTGGGTGGCACAGCGGTTAAGCGTCTGCCTTCGGCTCAGGGCGTGATCCCGGTGTTATGGGATCGAGCCCCACATCAGGCTCCTCCTCTATGGGCCTGCTTCTTCCTCTCCCACTCCCCCTGCTTGTGTTCCCTCTCTTGCTGGCTGTCTCTATCTCTGTCAAATAAATAAATAAAATCTTTAAAAAAAAATGGTTCAAGGGCCAACTGCTTTAGGAAATATGTGTATTTACTACAGAACTTTAGAGAACTAGCTTGTGACCAAGAGAGGGAGGTAGAATGTATAACATTACCAAAACATTTAATCAAAGACCTCCTTTTTTTAGGAACAAGGTGTTGTACAATACTTTGGCCAATACTCATCTAGTGAATTCAGGTTATTTAGGAAGATAATTGAAAATTGATTGGGTATAAATATTATAACTTGCTTCTGCATTTCAGAGGGACCACGAAAGAAGATAAAATGGATTGAGCATTATGTGCCAGGCACTGTTCTAACGTGATTGCCTTGTTTAACATTCAGAATGACGTTATGAGGTAGTTACAATCATCCTCATTTTAAAGATGTAGAAACTGCCCAAGTTCATGTGGCCAAGAAGTGGCAGAAGGAGGATTCAAACCCACTTTTCTTTTTTTTTTTAATTAAAAATTTTTAAAGATTTTATTTATTTATTTGACAGAAAGAGAGAGAGGAAAAGCAGGGGGAGCGCCAGGGAAAGGGAGAGGGAGAAGCAGATTCCCCGCTGAGGAGGGAGCCTGATGCGGGGCTCAGTCCCAGCACCCTGAGATCATGACCTGAGCCAAAGGCAGACACTTAACCGACTGAGCCACCCAGGCACCCCTCAATCCCACGCTTCTTAACTACTCCATTATGTGGCATTTCTAGGATCAGTTATAGGTCTAACCTTCCCAAAGCTGTCTGATCTTGCGCCAGTGTTAAAAGGGTTAATTATTGTTGCTTTTTAGAATGTTCTCTTGACCTTGTAGGGCTTGTACCCACTCTGAACTCTTCTTTTCCTAGATTCTCATAGCTATTATCACTTGTTTATTTTTTTAGATAGCCTGTAGAGTAATATGTCAGTTTCCAAAAATAAAACAAAAATTTTGTTGAGGCTTTGATTGTGTTAAAACTCTAAATTAATATGAGAAGAATTGACGTTTTATGATATTCAGTCTTCTCATCCATTAACATGATTTCCTTTCAGTCTTCTTTCAATCTTGGGTCTTCTCGGGCAGTATTCTCTTCAAGTGCATTTTAAGTAACTCAGACTTTCTTTGGAGATGAACATTTGGGGTAAGGATCTCTCTTCCAAAATCATCTCAGTCCTTTCATGCTGCCCTCTCACCTTTGGTCCCTCTCTTCTTCCCATGCTTTAACCCCTAACTGTACGTTCCCTTCTCTACTCCTTGACAGATTTTTGAAGCCTTATTCTACTATTTGATGCTGCTATCTTATTTATGTTTATTTATGTATCCCCAGAAATCCTTCAGCAAGGCCAGACCCCTCAGTGCCTTCCTTTTACCTCTGCCAATCATCTAGAGCAGATCCCATTTTCCCTTTGCCCCCTCCCTATTCCACCCCCATTTCACAACATTATTGACCCCCCCCCCAGGCTCTTCTGTTGCTGGAATGCCACCCCCACTTACATCCTAGCCCTGTGCATCCCCTTTGAGGTTTCCTCTCCCACTTCCTTCCCTCACCAAACCAGACAAGAGCTGTGACCTAAATAACTCTGCCTCCCCAGCTTCTACCTGGCCACATGGTAGACTCTCAACAGGTGTTTCATCTCCTCCCCTGAGGTCCCATTGACAGAGATGGTGCAGTTGCCTTTATAAAATAAAATAATACTTTGTATTCATCTTCCCCTCAAAAAGATCATGACTATCACCTAATTTTCATCCCAACCTACATAAAGCACAAGGGATACTTTTAGCAAGGCAGGAAGGAGAGTGGTGGTGGCAAAGCAGCAGAAACAAGATAGCAGTTCATTTGTACAGATATTCAGAAGCTGATTGTTCACAATTCAGGAAGTGGCTACATCACTAATATATTATCAGAATATTATCATTTTACTTAAATATGTGAGGTCTTAAGCTTTGTATACTCCTAAGTATGGGTTTATTTTGTCTCAGGATGGTTCTAGAGATTTCTGTTAATTTATATCAGATAGAATTTCTTCTGTTTTTCTCCAACAGAATACTTCTATCATCTGACAATTAAATCCAGTGAATTAAATAAAGGATTTCTGGCTTCTTCCATGTCCATCTATATGGAAGAATGTAATCATTTGTTGACATTTATTGAGTGGGCTAAGCATTGCAAGGAGATTTAAAAAGGGACACGTGATTCTTGTCCTTTAAAAGCTGACATTTGTGGTGTGGAGGGGTGGGGAAGACTCCAACAGAGAGCTCCTAAATAATTTTTTTCAGCCTCTGCTTAAAGACCGAGCTCCAGAGAAGGCATGAAAGGAAAGTTTTTCAACCAGGCTTTTCATAGGGAAACAGAAAAACCCCAAGAAAAAGTTCCCTCAATTAATACAATTGTCCATTTTCCTCACTGAGTCATAGGCTTAATGGATGGAAACTAGATAATCATTTTACCATCAGTGTAGAGAGCATAGAAACTTATGGGGTGTGAGTTCTTTACTGTCTCATTTGCAAGGAAGAGATATGGATGCTTCAGCATCTTTATCCACCTGCTGCTTCAAGGTTCCGAAAATAAATCACCATCATTTCTCCCCCCAGATCACTGCAGTTGCCTCCTAACTGGATGTCATACCCGTTCCTGCCCAGTGAGCAAACAAATGAATATCTGATGGGTCTCTTAAACCTTCGATTCAGTCTATTGACTATAATAGGTACTCGGCTCAGCCTGATTAAGAAAAGTGAACATGAACATTTCCATGAATTTGTTTCAGCTGGTCTGACCACAAGCTTTTGCTGAGTCTCTCCCATGGAAGTGTCAGGCACTGGGCTGGCCCTGGGTATATAAGTAGCTTGATAAGAAGTAATGTTCTCTGCCTCTGAGTTGCTTACAGAGTCATTGGGACTAGAGACTTGAAAAAGAGATCATTATGGTATGATGGTACAAGGAAAGTATAAAGGGGATACAGGGGGAGGCAGTTACCTTTTTCTTTCTTGGGGTGGGAGGAGGAAGAGAACTGAGTTTTGAGAGATAAACATTTCAAGTGAAGGAGACAAGGTACACAGGCACCAGGCCTGGTCAGCAACAGGGGAATGCCAAAGGGCAGCTGAATCCAGCAGTGAAGGGTCTTACATTCCAGGCTAAGGAAATTATCCTTTATCTTATGAATGAGGAGCCAAAAGAGGGTTTTACCCAAGGATAATTTCATAATTCTAGCAGCAGTGTGGATGGTGGTTTGGAGTAGGGTACGTATAGAGGCAGAGAGACCAATGGGAGGCTATGGCCAAGGTCCTGGAGATATTAATGGTCTAAGTCAGTGCCTTAACTCCTGGAAAGTGAGGCAACAGTAACAGGGCCTGCAACCTGCTTTATTAATTCACTGAAAGAAATATTTATTATCCATAGCTTCCAAGAACACTCCCAATTAATTTATATAATCAGCTATTAGAGAAATACAAATCAAAACAACCATGAGATACTACTTCACCCCCACAGGATGGCTATAATCAAAAAGATAATAACAAGTGTTGGCAAAGGTATGGAGAACGTGGAACCCTCAAACACTGCTTCGTATGTAAAATGGTGCACTGCTTTGAAAAAGTATGCCTGTTCCTCAGAAGGTTAACCTAGAATTAACACATGATCCAGCAAATCCACTCTTCAGTATATACCAAAGAGAAATTGAAAACCTGTGCACACAAAAACTAATACATGAATGTCCATAGACACATTTTCATAATAGTCAAAAAAGTGGAAATAACCCAAAGGTCCATATCTTAGTTTGGGCTGCTATAACAAGTTACCATAGACTGAGTGCTTTAAACAACAGACATTATTTCTTACAGTTCTGGAGACTGGGAAGTCCAAAACCGTGGTTGGATTCCAAGGAGAATCCTCGACTTGGTTTGCAGATGGTCATCTTCTCATTACATCCTCCTAGGGGGTTGAAAGAGGAAGGAAGTTCTTGTATGTCTCTTTTTATACGGGCACCAATCCTATCAAGAGGACTCCACCCTCATGACCTAATTACCTCCCAAAGACCCCACCTCCAAACACCATCGTACTGTAGATTAGTCTTCCACATATGAGTTTGAGGGGAATGCAAGCATTCAGTTCATAGCAGTCTATAAGTTGATAAACGAATAAATAAATGTGGCATATCTATACAATGGAATATCATTTGGCAACATGCTACAACATTACACTAAGTGAAAGAAGCCAGTCACCAAAGACTACACATTGTATGATTTCATTTATATGAAATGTCCAGAGTAGGCAAATCTACAGAGACAGGTAGATTAGTGGTTGCCTGGGGCTAGGGAGGAAATGAGGGGTGACTGTTAAAGGGAACGTTTCTTTCTGGCGGGATGCAAATATTCTAAAATGGATTGTGCTGATGGTTGCACAACTCTGTAAATAAACTAAAAACCATTGAATTATACACTTTAAATTAGTAAGAGATATGGTATATGATTTAGATCTCAATAAAGTTGTTACCAATAAAAGAGCAAAAATATTACATACTAATTATGGAAAGAGAGAAAATATAAGTAAAACTAATATAACTTTCTTCACCAATCTGTAGTATGAAACAATCGATCTCTTCTTTCTCCAGATGATCTCTCCATCCCCTTTGAGACCATGCTTCCCGGGCTGATACATGTAGAGGGCAGTCCTTCCCAGTGCCAAGAGACAGCATGGGAGACCCAAGTCACCACTCCTCCGTGCTCCTGCTCCTGAAGTTGGACCCACGGAGTTATGGATCTTGGGGAGTAAGACCACAGAGGCAAAGTGCCATTTTCATCACATCGTGTCAAGGTTACATACTATCAGCATTGTTGATGTTGATCTTGGTCCCCTTGCTGCGGTAGTGTTTGTCAGGTTTCTCCACTATAACATTACTCTTCTCTCCCTTCCTTTCCCTGCTGTACTCTTTGGAAGGAATTCACTATGCACAGCCCACACTTAAAAGTGGGGAGTTATGTTCCACCTCCTTGTGGGCAGAATAGATATGGAGTTCTTCTGCACGGGGGATATGTTCATTCTCCCTGCATTGGTGAAGATTCTTCAGAGACACAGAACGAATAGGCAACAGATAGAGATAGATAGATAGATAGAATATAAAGCTATACATATAGACCTACAGAGATAGAGGAAGAGATTATGAGGAATTGGCAATTACAGAGGTTGGCAAGTCCCAAGATCTGCGAGGTGAGATGGCAAGCCAGAGACCCAGGAGGCCTGATGGTACAGATCTGGTCTGAGTCTGAGACATGAAAATAAAGAAGATCCAATGTTTCAGTCTGAGTCTGAAGGCAAGGAAAAACCTATATCCCAGTTCAAAGGCTGTCAGGTAAGAAGAGTTCTGTCTTACTTGGAGGAAGGTCAGCCTTCAACCGATTGGATGAATCCCTCCTACATTAGGGAGTGCAATCTGCTTTACCCAGTCTACCAATTTAAATGTTAACCTCATCCAAAGACACCTTCATAGAGGGGCGCCTGGGTGGCTCAGTTGTTAAGTGTCTGCCTTCAGCTCAGGGCGTGATCCTGGCATTCTGGGATTGAGCCCCACATCAGGCTCCTCCACTGGGAGCCTGCTTCTCCCTGTCCCACTCCCCCTGCTTGTGTTCCCTCTCTTGCTGGCTTCTCTCGCTCTGTCAAATAAAATCTTAAAAACGAAACAAAACAAAAAACAAAAACACCTTCATAGAAACATCCAGAATAAATTTTAACCAAATATCTAGGCACCTCATGGCCAAGCAAATTGACACATGTAATTAACCATCACAGGTCCACACCTTGTAAATGTGGCACCCATATGCACCTTCTTAAGCCAATAAAGACAATAGCAAAATCATAATTCCACCTAACATGATACAACTATCTTGCATACAGCAGAAAACACACTAACCCCTTACCCAGAAGAGGACATAAAAGTCCTTGAGTAATGTTTACTCTTCTCCTTGGTATGCTGTAACTTAAAAACTCATAAAAATTATACTCCTTGTTTCTCTAACTGGTCACATGGTTGTAGTTTGTATTTATAACTACCTTCTTGCACTACCCATTCTGTATTCCCTCAACAAGCACCTCAGCTGGTCAAGGTTCTCTGTCTGATGGAGTGACCCAAACCTTCATTGCTGAAGGATCTGGGCCATTAATGGTCCAGCCTGGATTGGGTTGTAGATTTCCATTTACCTTAGTCATAGGACATGATCATACTAAGAGATCTCCTGTATTCCAGACATAATCTTCCTTATATTCACTATGGAGTAGCAGTCCAGTTTCCCCTTGGTAGTCAAGATCAGTCACCCCGGGCAACATAACAGCTCCCTTCTTTGCTTGTTGATTCAGAGACATGAGGAGCCCAAAGTTGCTCGGCAGCAGTCTTAAGTTTCACTTCAGTGAACTCATTGTTATGTCTCCTGGTGGAAGCATTCTTCCCTTTAGAACTAAGTCCTCTACTCAACAAATGATGTTGGGAAAACTGGACAGCCACATGCAGAAGAATGAAAATGGACCACTTTCTTAACACCATACACAAAAATAAATTCAAAATGGATGAAAGACCTAAATGTGAGACAAAATCCTAGAGGAGAACACAGGCAGTAACCTCTTTGACCTTGGCTGGAGCAACTTCTTACTGGACATGTCACCACCGGAGGCAAGGGAAACAAAAGCAAGCATGAACTATTGGGATGTCATCAAGATAAAAAGATTCTGCACAGTGAAGGAAACAATCAACAAAATTAAAAGGAAAAAAAAAAAGAACTAAGTCCTCTAGACCAGCAAAGCATAGGTTGTAGGAATAGGAAGCAGAAAACTTTGCTAGTGAATCACTAGGGGTGACAGCAAGTGGTGCCACTCCCATTTCCCCCACTTGGTTCCTGGACTCATGAGCTATGGGAGAAATAGCACCATATATTGGATGCTGATTCGCAGTATGTACAGCATGCCGGAGAACTTTGCCCCAGCCTGCAAGGTATTGCCACCTTGCTGGTGCTGTAATGGAGTCTTGAGAAGGCCATTCCATCGTTCTGTCAAGCCAGCCACTTCATGATGGGGGGTAAGGAGGAGAACATGGTAAGACCAGTGAATCCCTGAGCGTGGACCCAGTGCTCTACTTCATTTACCATTGAGTTCCTTATTGAGAAGCAATGCTGGGTGGAATACCGTGATGGTGGACAAGGCTTTCTGTACGTCTGTGGATAGTAGTTTTGGCAGAAACATTGCATGCAAGAAAAGCAAATTCATATCCAGCGTAGGTATCTATTCCAGTAAAAACAAAACACTGCTCCTTCCATGATAGAAGTAGCTCAGTATAATCAGCCTGCCACCAGCTAGCTGGCTGATCACCCTGGGAAATAATGCCTTACTGGGGGCTCAGTGTTGGTCTCTGCTGCTGGCAGATGGGGTAGTCGGTGGTGACCATAGGCAGGTCAGCCTTGATAAATGGAAGTCCACGTTGCTGAGCCCATGCATGACCTCCATCCCTACCACTAGAGCGACTTCGTTCATGAGCCCTGTGGGTGATATGACAGAGCCTCTCTCTGGGGAAATACAGAAGGAGTCATCCTATCCATTTGATTATCAAAATCCTCTTCTGCTAAGCTCAGCCTTTGGTTAATATTCATATGGGACACAAATATATTCATATTTTCTCCCTCACAGAGGTCTTTCTACATATACATCCCCAAATTACCTTGTCACGGAGTTTCCAATCACGTTTCTTCAATGACCCTCTAGCCAAACCATTGGCCACAGTCCATGAGGCAGTCTATAATCACACATCTGGCCATTTCTTCCTCCAAACAAAGTGAACCACCAGCTGCACCACTGAAGTTCTGCCCCCTGGGAGGGTTTCCCTTCACCACTGCCTTCAGGGATGTCCCAGGAAGGGGCTGTAGTTCTACGGCTGTCCACTTGCAGGCGGTGCCTTCATAGTGTGCAGAACCATTTGTAAACCAGGCCCAAGTCTTCTCTTCCTTGGTCAACCAATTGCAGGCAACTCCCCATAAGGCTCTAGGTACAGGCTGGGGAGAGAAGATAGTGTAGCAGGAGTGAAGACCAAGTTCGTTTGGTCCTCTTCTTCATGTAACTTTCTTGTGCACACTTACATATATGCCACTTCCATTTGGTGATGGAGTGCTGCTGTACATGGCTTGGTGGGTCATATAACACCCAGTTCACAATGAGAAGCTCAAGTCATGTTAACTTGGTGGCTCATAGTTAAGCACTAAGTTTCTACTAAGGCCCAGTTGTAGGCTGAGAGCTGTTTCCCAAAAGGAGAGTAGTTATTCCCAGAGGACAGTAGAGCTTTGCTCCAAAGTCCTAAGCACATGATCTGTAATTCACCTATAGGGACCTGCCAGCGGCTCCAAAAGCATCCTTATCTGCCACTGACATTTCAAACACCATCGGATGTGCTGGATCATATGGCCCGAGCAGCAGAACAGCGTGTACGACATTCTAGACTTGTTGCAGAGCCTTCTGTTCTCAAAACTAGCAGCTTTTTAGGTCACTTCGTGAATGGGCTGAAGTTACACACTCAAATGAAAAATATTTTGCTTCCAAAATCCAAAGAGGCCCTCAAGGTGTTGTGCTTCCTTTTTGGTTGTAGGAGGGGACAGATGCAATTTAAGGAGTCATGGTCTACCTCCTGGAGGACAGAGTGTCTATATAATTTATTTAGAATTCTTCTGCACAGGAGATTTGTCTAGTCTCCCTATTTCTTTATTTAAGCATTTATATATGTCAGTATGGACCCATGAATATTTGTTTATATTTTGGGTTATAATCCAATACTACTTAATTTTGTTGCTCAAATTGTTCCAGCTCTGGCCTTTGGGCTCAGGACTTTATAAAGTTCCATAGATGATTCCAATGTGGAGCCAAGGCTGAGAACCACTGCTCTACGTAAAACGTTGTTTAGAATTTTACCACCATGAAAGCACTGATTTCCCTCAAATTAGGACAGATCCAAACTGAAAATAAAAAAGAACCTCAGATGGAGTCATATGCTCCTGCAAATACTAACCTTCAGAGGGCGGTTAATTAGGGGTTTCTCCCTCTCTGCTCCCTTTTTTACTGTAGACTATGGGGGTACATAAAATAATACTTGTTTCTTGATTAGGACAAATTTTAAATAAGTGGAGACTGTAGAATTCAGTTCTTCAATCAACAAGCTAAGAGCTGCCTTGTTGCCCAGAAAAAGAGAAGATAAGTGACACTCTGATAACCCCAGTGATTAGCACTCCGGATGTTTCTGCAGAGATGAGTGACTGTCTTGGGCAAGCCACCATTTCCAGTAAGTGTTCTTGACGACAGCAGCGTCAGTAGCTTCACCTTCAGGGAAAGATTCAAAGCTGACTTCCACTAGGTTGAGACTTAAAAGGGCTTCTCCAAGGATCCCTGGCATGCAGAAGTAACAATTCAGAAAGTTACTGGTTCATTATTCTGAGGTAAAATTCCTTTCCCCAAGCGTGGGCCCAGCCAAAGGGATAGCTCATTTCTGGCCCCAACGGTTATAATTTGGGATTGCTATCAAGACAGCCAGTCATTTCAGTAGTCCTCTCATGACATTTAACAGCAGTGGCTGTCACACGAATTTTCTTCGAACCACTCTGGCATATTTTCATAGAACAGTATTTCTAAAGGTGTGTCCTGAACCAGCAGCCTCAGCCATCCCCTGAGGACTTGTTGGAAATTCAAGTTCTCAGGTCTCACACCAGACCTGCTGAATTAGAAACTCTAGGGTGGGTCCCCGCAACCTGGGTCCTAACAAGCCCTTCTGATGCACACACAAGTTTGAGAACCCTGCCCTGAATAAACCCAAGCAATCGTAGCAGTTGGTTTCCCTCTTTTCCTGGTGGTTTCTGTGATGAATAATCATGACCCAGCTAGTCTCAGTGTTCCAGGAGCTCCCCAACCAGTCCTGGGGAAGAGCAGGAACCATCTTTGCATCCCCACAGCCTATGCCTGGCACATGGTAGTTGCTCAGTAAGTGTTCTAGATGAAGGGATGAATGACTAGACAACAGAAGGGGAAGAATACCTGGAGGAGATTCATGAATGAGATCAATCAGCATGGTCCTAGCGTGGGGACTGGGAGACTTTTCACAATACTACTGCCCAGACTTTTTGGGTCATCATCAGAGACTGACCCAAAGTCCCTAATTGCCGGGCTCTACCACATTCCAGTTACCCTCAGGGCCCCCTCAGGACATTTGGTGCGTCCGCTAACAAACAGCATTACCAGCTTCCTCTTTCCTCAAACCACAATGAGCTGAAGAGAAACAAAAGACATCAGGAAAGGCGAGAACAGGGGCCTTGCCGAACAGGAGGATGTGACCAAGCAGAAGAAGGGATGTTGACAGAAAAGAGAGATTGCACATGGCCACCACGGAGGGGAAAAAATCCAGCAGGGAAATGAAGGTATGCCTTAAGCAAGGTTAGTCCAGTAAGAAGGTTCATAGAACACATATGCAGAAATATAACAACTGTGCCCATGTGTCCTGGCCTGGGTCTATGGGATGTTTGGGAAGAAGCTGTGGGGGGGGGGGGAGATCTCCTGACTTTAAAATGTTGGCTTTTATTTGTAAAACCATTCAATGCCAGACAAAAGGCATTTGCCAACAGCCAGGTTGCAAGCATCTGTTGGGAAAATTTCATTTTTTCCTTTAAAAAAATTATTTTTCTACTTCCCATTCATGAGGATGGCTATCATCAAAAAATTGGAAAATAGCCAGTGGTGGCCAGGATGTAGAGAAATCAGAACACTTGTGCACTGTCGGTTGGAATGTAAAATGATACAGCCACTTGGAAAACTCTCCGGCAGTTCCTCAAAAAGTTACATTGCATAGAACTACTATATGATCCAGCAATTCCATTTCTAGGTGTATACTCAAAGCAGTTAAAAGCAGGAACTCAGATACTTACATATTCATTGTTCATAGCAGCATTATTCACAACAGCCAAAAGGTAGAAATAGTCTAAATGCCCATCACCAGATGAACGGATAAACAAGGGGAACATGGAATATCATTCAGCCTTCAAAAGCCATGAAATTCGGACACAGGTTACAACAAGGATGAACCTTGAAGAAATTATGGTAAGTGAAATAGACCAAACTCAAAAGGACAAATATTGTATGATTCCATTTATCTGAGGTACCCAGAATAGGCAAATTCATAGGGACAGAAAGCAGAATACAGAGCACTAGGGACTGGGGAGAAGCAATGAGGAATCATTATTTAATGGATACAGAATGTCAGTTTGGAAAGATGAAATAGTCCTGAAAATGGATAGTGGTGATGTTTGTACATCGTGTGAATATATTAATGCCACTAAACCATACAGTTAAAATGGTAAATTTTATGTTATTGTACATATTTTTCTAAAGCATAGCTAACATTTATTGACTGTCTGTATGTGCCAGGAACTATTCTGAGTGCTGTATGGTTCTCACTATAGCCCTCTGAGGTGCTGTTATTATCATCCCAATTTACAGATGAAGAAACAGAGGCACAGTATGTCAAGCACCTCTTCCAGGTCGTCCCTGCCCTGCATCAGAGTCAGGTTCAACCCTTGGCCCTTAACTGTGATGAACACTGTCTCTGCTCAATCTAAGTAATCATCTCAGTAGAGAACCCATCTGAGTATAACTCAAATGTCACAAATCCTGCCTCTGCTCCTTGCTGGCAGTGTGGGCTTGGACAAATTACTGGGGCACTTTACCTCCAAAATGTCCCAGATTTGTTCATGTCTCTGTATCTCTACTTCTGTCAGCCTCTCTAGCTTCTCCTTCAGCAGCAGGCTCGTAAATGGGCTCTGGGCCTCTACCATTTACCCCATCATCTGTTCTCTACAGAGCAGAAAAATAATAATAACATTATTTTGGAAAAATAACATAATACTTTTATTAGTTATTGGCTTAATCACCTCTACGTGACAAATTTTGGAAAATAAATTTGTATTAGTTAATGATTAACCTCTATAATATTGTTTCTTTACATTTTTTGGCTACATAGTCTTTAATCACTTGTTTATATGATGACAGTATTTGAATTGTCATTTTTATAGAGAAAAGAGAAAGATATTTTGGTCTTTTCTCTAGCATAATTGATGAAAATTTGTTTTTTATTATCGATAAATTTAAAAAGTTTCCTTCAGCTTCCCAACTCGTGATTCCTAATGCCTCACAAATGTTTAGATTTGTTATATAATTTGGGAGAAACTCTATCTAAAGTCTCTTCATATGTGCACTGTAAGATTTCAGGGCATAATCAAGCATGTTCCTCACAGGAGAGAACCTTCTGGTCAACAGAATCAAATTCTCCACCCATGGTTTTCATCGTGATGACCACACTATTCCACAGATTAGCTTCTGGTGCTGTATTTCAAGACTTGCTTCTCTTTTAGTACCCATATACTTCTGGTGGTGGGCACCGTAAACACATTCATGGAGCAATATGACCTCTGGCCCTGCCTCTTCGTGTCAGAGTATCAGGTAAGTTGGCATGGGGTATGGCTGGAGAAAGCCTGGAGCCACTCCTACATCTGGACAGCTCACAGTAACTTTATATATGAAATGACTGTGAACCACATAGATACCTCCCAAGATCCCCCAACTCAACTTCTCCTTAGCCAAATCCCCAAAGTGCCTATGGCCACTCCAACACCACCCAGCACAGGGGAAGCATGACAGAGGGGAAGTTGGGAGTGGAAAAGACATAGCCATTAACCAGTTGTGGTTAGAATGCTTATTTTTGTAAATTTTATGAAAACACATGACCATGTGAATATGTTGCAAGAGTCTTTGCCAGGATTTAGAAGGACCTATGCAAATGAGGGGCCCAGAGACTTTAAAACCACTTATTCAATGAAATAATAACTGAGTGAATGAATAAATGAATTTAATAAGTTGAAAAGGTGAAGGAGTATCCTAGGTATTAGAATTTTCTAGTAGATGGACTTGCAAAGATCTGACCAAACCAGCATGATAATCCAGTCTCTGGACCCCAGTTCAATTCCCACTCCATAGAATCATGCTTCAGCTGTTAATGATGTCCAGAAAGTCTCAAAACCAACAAGTGTAGTTCTAACAATTACTGTTCCTTCAAATTGAAGTTAAAAAAAAAAAAACTCTATTGTATACAAGCTCTTCACTCTGTAAATTCTTAATTTAAGATTGTCAAGTGAACACACCATGAACCTATGAGTTATCTTGCCAAAAATACTGAACATGAATCTGATCAAGCTTCTAGACCAAACTACCAATTTACCAGAAATTTTGAGAACAGTGGGTATATTCACCAACACCACAGGGATATATCTGCAAAATCCAGCCTGTGGGAAATGCTACAGGACACATAACCCAACATCAACATATAAATTGCAAAGAAGGAAAAAGGGACGGCTAAGGAAGAAAATATACATTTAAAAATATTTGAAAGACTTAAAATTAACTGTGATGTATGGACTTTATGTTGTAAAAACCATTTTGACATGGATGAGACAATTAGAATTTGAACACTGACTTAATCTTAAAGAAAAAAATTGGTAGGAAAAAAATTAAACCATCAATAGGTAGAAAATAGTACATATAATGACCATTATCTTTAAAAATTCTTTGTTTTCTAATTATAAAATAATAAAAGGTCAAAGTATCCTCTGCTTCCCTGTGCCTCACTCATCTCCTCAAAGGTTAAAAATTTAGTGTATATCCTGTCTACACATACAAATATGTATAATTATATAATTACTAAAAATATATGTGTTGTGTATTTGTATATATACACAACGTACGTATTTTAATAATTATATAATATATATTTATTTTTAAGAGGATTAAAGAAATAGGTAAATAAACATTGAGCTCCAGTTAGTGATATGCATGCTGACATGTTTAGGGCTAAAGTGTACTGATATCTGCAAACTTATCTTGAAATACATCAAAATAATAAGTTGGATCGGTGAATGGTATATTAGTCCTCTAGGGCTACCATAACAGAATGGTATATTAGTCCTCTAAGGCTACCATAACAGAATACCACTGGGAGGCTTAAACAACAGAAATTCATTCCTCATAGTTCTAAAGGCTGGAAGTCCAAGATCAAGGTGCTGACAAGGTAGGTTTCATTCTGAGGCCTCTTCTCTTGGCTTGTAGGCAGCTGTGATCCCAGCATGTGCTCACATGACCTCTTGTGGAGAGACACCGGGCGTGTCTCTCTTCATAAGGACACTAATCCTATGACCTCCGTTAACCCTAATTACTTCCTTAGAGGCCCCATCTCCAAATGCAGCCATACTGGGAGTTAAGGCTTCAATATATGAATCTTGGGGGAGACACAAACATTCGGTTTGTAACAGATTGATAAAGGAATGGACAGATTAGGATAAAGCAGAATACAGTAAAATGTGGGTTGTAGGATCTAGAAGGTAGGTACTCACTGTATAATTATTTCAACTTTTCTCTGTGTTTGAGGATTTTCATAGTAAAATGTTGGGTCAAAAGATAGGGAAAGTCACGTGTGGTGAAGTTGAGCAACTTGCCTGAGGTCACACAGCTGAGAATCGTCACAGCCAGCCTTGGAACTCTGACCTTTCCAGTTGTTGAGCCTGGGTCCTTAATCAGTCTGTACACTCACCCTCCCTTGCAACTGATGCACTCACATTCATTTCCCCTTTTACGCACACAGAGCTGGTATATTTTCATTTTACAGATGGGGGAGCTGAAGCCTCAAGAGCTCCAGGACTTGCCCCAGTACGTTTGCCTGGGAGGTAGGAGCACAGTTGAAGCCACTCCTGGCTCATCTTCCCAGGTAGAGTGTGTGGAAAGGGCATGTGCTTTAGCATCTGATTGACTTCCATTCAAAAACTGACTCCAGATAAACTGGTTTTAGGAAGAGTAATGGTCTGGAAGGTAAAATGGAGAGAGAGGGGCACCACGCCCACTTCCTGACCATTGAGGAATTTTGGTGTGAGAGGGAATTCAGCCTCCACTCAGCAGAGCTTTAGGAACCTCAGAAGTTGGCAGGTCCCATTAAAAAGAAAGGGAATGTTTGGAGAAGACTTGGTTTTCTCATCTGTAAAATGGAAGGTGATAATGCCTGACTCAAGGGGCTATATAAGAAATGAGAAAAAAATTAAATGAGCATGTACAATGCCTGACATACAGTAACAATGCATTTTATTTATTAATTGTCCAGCTTTATTGAGGTATAATTGACATAGGATAAACTATACATGTTTAAAGTGTACAATTTGATAAGTTTTGACGTAGGCATACACCCATGAAACCATCATCACACTCGATTTAATGCATCTATCGATTATCCTGAAAAGTTTCCTCCTGCCCCTTGGTAATCCCTTTCTTCATCTCTTTCTGTCCCACTTCTTTCATCTACAGACAACCACTGATCTGTTCTGTGTCACTACAAATTAGTTTTAATCTTCTAGAATCTTATATAATTCAAATCATACTGTATGTATTATTTTCGAGGGGGGAATGAGATTTGACTTCTTCCATTCAACATAATGATTTTGAGATTCATCCAGGTTGTTGTGTGTATCAACAGTTCATTCCATTTTATTGCTGAATAGTATTCCCTTGAATGGGCGTATCACAATTTATCTGTTCACCTATTGATGGATATTTGAGTTGTTTCTAGCTTAGGGCTCTTATAAATAAAGCTGCTGTATGCAAGAATTTGCATACAACTTCTTGTATGGACATATGCTTTCATTTCTCAGGGTAAATACTTATGAGTGGAACAGTTGGATCATATGATTGGTGTGCGTTTATTCTTACCAAACAGCCGGACTGTTTTCCAACATTCAACCATTTAACATTCCTGCCAGCCATGTGTGAGAGTTCCAGTCCCTCCACATCACTACCAACACTTGTCATGGTCAGCCTTTTTAATTTTAACAGTTCTGATCAGTATGTAGTGGCATCTCATTGTGGTTTTAGTTTACATTTCCCTGATGACCAAAGATGTTGAGATCTTTTCACCTACTTGTTTGAAGTTTCTATATCTTTTTTGGTGGAGTATTTGTTCAAACTTTTTACCCATTTTTAATTAAGTTGTGTTCTTATGGAGTTTTGAATGTTCTTTATCTAGAATGTTCTTTAGAATATCTAGATGGAGATCCTTTGTCAGATATATGCTTGGCAGAGCACTTTTTAATGTTAAAAAACAAATCTTAAGAGCCATGATAACAATCGTTGACTTTATTATCTTGAGAACATTAATACAAACAAAGGCCTCAGTGATTGAACAATCTTTCTAAATTAATCCCTATTGCATCAGTCATAGCATGTGCCTCCTCAGGAGGTAATCTAACAGAGTGGTTAAGACAAGAGTCTATCAGAAAGAAAAAACTTTTATAAGCTATCAACACTACATGTTTGGAAGTTGCTCCTACCCAAAGCATCACTTTGTCATTTGTGTTTCCTGGGGAGAAATTTCCGGGACATACCACATCAGGTTTGGTTGCCACCCTCACCCCAACAGAATCTTCAGGTCAAATCCTGCCTCCACCTCTTTTCCAGTCACTGGCAGTAGGGCAGAACTCCCAGTCATGCCCACTCCACCTGTCTTTGTGTTGCCGTGTGTGTCCCCCAATCTGACGCAAGCATCATGTCTCCCTACGCCCTGCTGTGTTCTCAGGAACTCTTCTCTATAGTCCTAAACTCTCCCACTCCTGCCACCTCTTCTCTGACTTTAACCAAAACCCAGCTATTCCTGAGGACACTGTGATACCCAGGCAGTGTCCTCCTGGCTTATAGTACAGCTTCTCATCCCTCCTCCTGCTTCCAGAAACCTAGTTCTTCTGAAGATCAGGTCATCTAGCTCCGTCAACTTCCTCCTTGGAGCTGTTAATTACCTCTCAGCTATACCCCTTGATTCAGGAGAGATGCTAACATTTCGGTTCCTGCCTTCCTCTCTTCCTCTGCTCTTGTCATGTCATTCTCACCCATTCTCAGTGACCTCAACAGCGATAAGTTGGAACCATCTAACACCACGTAGTTGAATCATTCAATACTCTGACCTCTTGGGCCTTCAACCAACATTTCCAATGACCTTTTCCTCCATTCCACCTCAGCCACTCACTCACACAGTCACATCCTCAGGACCACCAGAAATGATCCCACCACTAAAATCTTTCTTTAAGCATCCTACCCTCTGAGCACCACCTCTTTCCTTCCAGGTCACTTGTTCAAATGCGTCCACTACCATATTTCTTCACACTTAGCAAAATCTCCAATCCACTGGCCCCCCTGGTGGATACTCATCAGCTTCCTCATGACTCCATTCTCCTTATCCAGCCTAGATTCTGTGGTGCACCATAGTTCCTTCCTTATGAATACACTTCATCCCTCAGCCTGTCTCCCTTCCTCCATGGCAGATCCTCAGCCCCGGAGTAGCTCTTTCATGCCTGAATCTAAGCGGCTGAATGTCACTGGAGAAAAATCAGATGTGGACTTCTCTCATTTCACTTTAAAAAAAAATTTTTTTTCTTAATTGAGGTAAAACATGCTTGTAGAAGTGGAGAAAAATGAACAACGGGGGGATGGAGAATGGCTGCTTAATGGGTGTAGGTTTTTCTTTTGGGGTGATGAAAATATCTTGGAACTAGATAGGGGTGTTGGTTGCAAAACATTATGAATATACTAAAATGACACTAAATTGTTCACCTTAAAATAGCTAATGGTCAATTTTATGTTATGTGAATTTTACCTAAAATTTTAAAAGAAAAGGAACTCAATTAATTATCATAAAGTGAATACACACATGTAACCACCGCACAGGTCAGAAAATAGAACATCACCAACACTCCAAACCCCACTTGATGCCAACTGCCACCTACTACCCTTCTATCCTGCCCAAAAGCAACCATTATTTGTGTCTGGCTTCTTTTGCCCACATTATGTTTTTGAGATTTATCCATGTTATGCATATAACTATAATTCATTCATTTTCACTGTTGTATATACTCCTTTTTAAAAATACTATCTCACGATTTATTTAACCATTCTATTGATGGACATTTGGATTGTTTCTAGTTAGAGCTATTACAATAATGCCGCTCTGACATTCTTGTGCATACATGCAATCCTCTGGTCAGTTTTACACCTAGGAATAGAACTGCTGAATCACAGGGCATGCATTTCGATCAGAAGAAGAACTCCAGCATCCCTTGTCTTTTAAAATACTCACATTCCTCTCCAAACTACTTCCCCATTTCTCTGTCCCTCTTCGCAGTGAAACCTCTCCATCTATACATGCTGCCTCCATTCTTTATCTCCCATGCACTGTTTTAAATACTCACTTTTTCTTGTTTAATTTCTGCCCGCTTTTCTTTCACAATTTCTCAGTTTGGGGGGCGGGGGTTGGGGGGGAATATACAGGACAATGTACTGAAGTCAGTTTCAAGTGAAATCTGAAATCAGTGGAATGTCATTAAAAATCTTTCCAAATTAATCCTCACAAAAGCAAAAAGCACACTTGAATTCTATTTGTATAAGTATTTGTAAAATAAAAAAGGCAACATCTCAGTAAAGGTAATGTACAAAATTATAGGTTTCTATTACCACACATATCAATAAGCAGCTTAAATATTACAGGCAATCCTAAGCACACTATATAACTAGTCAACAATGAGCCATCCATATACAGGTTAACCAGGCTTTATACATGTTCCACACTATGCAATAAAACATAGCCCGATCAACAAAATTTCCAAAACATATCTTGAGGTTTATGTGACAACATCAAGTCATTATAAAGTAATGCTCTAGTAGAACAGCCCCAGGGAAAATTAACACTAACTCAGTGCCAAGGGCTTCTGGCCAAGTCACAGAAACTCAAAAGACCAATTCAAGTCTCAAGTCATTCGGGCAAAACAACATCTCACAGGATCTACCATGTAGATTACAGCAAAACAAAGTATGGAAATAACCAATCTACTCAGGTCACTTTCTTAGACAAAAATCACAGGGAAATGAAACTCTATTGCTACCTGTATTTGTTATGCAATATCATTTAAGTGGGTACAGATGAGTTTCTCATCCGTTCTCATATCAATTCCAAATATGCACACATTCTTGTAGATAAAAAGACAATCTTCATTTTTTTAAAAAAATCATCTTATTAGTCAGTCATAATCACCATTTAGCATCTTGGTTATTAGTAGCAATATATTTTCTTTTTTAACACAGGGACACGACACATGAGAAAAGAGCATTAGTGACAACGAAGCAAAAGTAAGTTGTATGCGGTCCAGTTCTAGTGTGACCAGAATACCTTACAAATGCCGTATGTAGGTAACCGATGGGTACTTGAGAGGCCTTCACACGGATCAGCCATCTGTTGGTGGTCAGGGAATGGATGCATCTGAACCTGAGGGTGCTTTCCTGTCGATTAGCAGATGAGGGAACGTCCCACTAGAAAAACTAAGGATTTAATAAATAATTTCTTATCATTCATTTTTTATAGCTACTATGCTTTAATTTTTCTCTTTGAGCATCTTAAACATTTAAAAATCTTTGTCATGGGGCACCTGGGTGGCTCACTGGGTTAAGCATCCAATTCTTGATTTCGGCTCAGGTCATGATCTCAGGGTTGTGAGAATGAGCCCCACGTTGGGCTTGAGATTCTCTCTCTCCGTCTCCCTCTGCCCCTGCCCCCACTCATGTGTGCTCTCTAAATAATTCTCTAATAAGTAAATAAGTAAATAAATAAATAAAATCTTTTAAAAAAATCTTTTTCACACTATCCCTTACTAGAGGTGATGCACTGTAACGCACTCTGTCACACCCTGACTCTAGGTAATGCACTGGGAGGAACCTGGAATGGGGGATGTCTCTCAGTTCTAGAGGCTGGAAGTCCAAGATCAAGGTGTCAGCAGGGGTCATTCTCTTTTCAAAGGCTCTAAAGGAAGAATCCCTCTTTGCCTCTTCCAGCTTCTGGTGGTTCCTGACAATCCTTGGTGTTCCTTGGCTTATGGATGCTAGGGTGCTAAGCTAGCAGGACTTGCTGGATATAGGCTATTTTTGGGGTGCCAGAGTAAGCCATGCACAGGAAAGTGTCAGGCCTCTCAACTTGCCCCAAGCTGCTCTCCGGGGTGCTAAGGATAGCTATTCGCAGGGAGGTGCCATGCTGGCATCATTCTCCTGTGAAGTTGCCCAAGCTGGGCCAGGGGAAGTTGCCCACAGGGACGTGGCATATGCCACTGGCCACCCCTGCACACTACAGGAACCTAGCCTGACAAGCCACCCTCACTGCAGGGGTCTAGTTGTATGAGAAGCATGATAGAATCAGGAAGCAAAACCCTCCCTCCTCCAGTGTTTCTATAGTACATTTTACCAACAGCCTAAGCATCACCTCCGCGGGCAAAGAAGAAATATTTGGAGGGCCCATCTCCATCATCACAGAGCAGACAATGAAGAATGGATTTGGAGCCAAGAGGCAGTAAGTTGATAATTGACACAGCCTACCTCTTTGGCTACACAGTTTCCATATACATCTTTCTACAAACATTGCAACTTATATAAAATAACAAAGTAACTTTATATTTTTTTTAAAGATTTATTTATTTATTTTGGGGGGCGGGGCAGAGGGAGAGGGAGAATCTCAAGCAGACTCCCTGCTAAGCACGGAGCCCGATGCAGGGCTCGATCCCAGGGCCCTGAGATCACGACCTGAGCCGAAACCAAGAGTCGGACACTTAACTGACCGAGCCATCCAGGTGCCCCTTAGATTTAATTTTAAGTAAACTCTACAGTAAATGTGGGTCTCATCACCACAACCCCAAGATCGAGAGTCACCTCCTCCACCAGCTGAGCCAGCCAGACATCCCACAACTTTCTATTTCTAACTAATCAAGATACAGGTATCCTTCCAAGTGAAGAAGTTCTCACCCTTTCCTCAAAATGAAGAGAGGCAAGGTCCAAACAGTCACTATACCCATTGCTGGTTATGTTAATTAATCCCCAAGTTTTGTCACAATTCAATCTGCTATTCTGTTATCCTTAAGACTAAGCTATAAAGCTAACCTCCAACAACTTATATTTAAAAATAAAAATGAGAAGGAGAAAAATGAAGAAAAGGGTTGATATATGCAAATAGAAACCTACATATACCAAGCAAAGAGAAAATATGCAAAGCAATATACTCCTCATTTCTTTATTTGGCCATGAGACTACAGTTGATAGCTATGGCTTCTTTCTTTTATTATTCATCCTGTGTTTCTCCCACCTTCAGTCAGAACTTCAGCTGGTGCAATAACCCAAACCTTCATTCCCAAAAGGACTGCGTAGCCAATTATCTTGCATTTGTTGTTTGTCTGTTTCTATGGTTTCCATTAACACTTAACATTGGGCATTAAACTACTTTATAAAGACACCCCAGGAAATCCCCTGGGTTCCAGACAAAGATCTCCTGGTCCCTACAGTGCAGCAGCAGTTTAGCTTCCCTTGGTAGTTAAGATCAGTTGCTGCAGGCATTAGACTAACTTTTTGTCTGCCTGTTGGTTCAGTGGCATAAGTAGCCCAAAAAGGCCAGATGGAAGTCTCACTTTCCAACTTAACAGAACCGTTGTTGTTTTCCCTGGTGGAAAGATGTCCTCTTTGGGGACTAAGACTTCCAAACCAGCAGAACTCAAGGATAAGCAAAAATGAACTGGAAGTGAGTTATTAGGTGAAATACTAAGAAGAGCCACTCCCATTTCCAGCCCTTGATTCTGGACCCATGGGTTCTGGTTATGTGGGAGCCAACCTGCCTCTTCTTTAATCAAGGAGCTTCGGGTAGGTAAATTGACTTAGGTCTGAAAACTGGTAAAATGCCATGACTTGCCCACAGTGGTGGCTCAAGGCAGGTGTTTGGCTACCAGACTTAGAGTGTTTTCCTCTTATATAGCTCAAGCTACTCTAGTAGATGGCTCATCTATTTTCACTCCAGGAGCATGATAAATTAACCACCATCTAAGGTCAGGCGAAGGCATTCTGATTACCCTCCACAGTCGTTGCACCCACTCTGCCTCTGGTGATCAAGTGCTGCCACTCTCTCTACCACTTTAAGGTCCCATCATCACCATTGGGCTTGGGAGGCTGTGTCAGTGGCTAGGCCAGACCAGACCACCTGGTCTGCCAAGCAGAGCAACCACAGAGCCGTCCTTTCAGAGAGTTTGCAGGGGCTCCACTCTTAATGCATTTCTCAATTGCTTTAGTGAGAGAGAGGTGTTCTGGCCTTGTCATGCAGCATAGTTGGGCAGCAGAACTGAATAATGACGTGAATGAGAACTGTGAAGAAATGTTTTGTACCATCTTCTGGGCTCTGTTCACAATGGACTAATTTTTTTCCTAGTACTACAGACTGTTTAGCTATTTTCTGGCATGATGGAAAAGTACAGAAAGGTATGATGGTACTACATGAGTCAAATGGCAGAAACCAGAGAAGTCTCTGGGTTCTTCAGCTGCCTTCATTTGTGAATCTTTTCATTTTAGGATTCTGCTATTATTTTGACAAATTTCCCATCCTTAGTCTTGGGTTTCTCCATTCAAGTTCTAGGGGGAAAAAGCTGAGTTTTCCCTCCTATTTTATCAGTATTCTTGGAGCCAATATCAATCAAAGCCAAATTCAGTAACAGGGCATACTTTTAATAGGTGCGGTTAGCAAGTATTTTAAAGAGTAAAGAACCTTCACAGCAACTTCCACAAATGCATCTGACATCATGCTTTTAAGCTGGAGAAAGTGCTTGGGGAATTACACATGGTATGTATAAACTTGAACGGGCTGTACTCACAAGGAAAAACATGTGATTTATCTAAGCATAGTAAATACCTCAGAGTTTAGTTTTCCCGGTAGGAATGTCTCGTGTAAACAGTAGCAGTGACTATCCCTATAGCAAAATTTCTAAGCATGCAGATAAATCAAATTTTTCTAAAGAACATTTGCTCAGTAACATCTTTGCCCTTTTATTTACAGACTAGAAGAGGGAAGAAATATGAAAGACATACTTATACTACCTTATCTTTGCTCATACCCTTTTCCTTACAGTGAAAAGAAAATGTACTGTGCCCTAAAATTCAAGACCAATGCCATATCACTAAAGCTATCAAGTTTTGCAAATTCACACCATGACAATTCAGGGCTCCTTGTTTGGGAAACCACTGTCTGGGTGTGGGTACCCTTGAAGCCTCCCAGATCCCCGTGTTACCACTGCTTCAGAACAATGCACAAGCCAGACCTTTAAAGGAGAATTTGAACCTCCCTCGTGTAGTCAAATGAAACAGATTTATGCTGTTAACTCTTCCTTCATTTTTGCCTGCAGAATATGGGGTATTTGAGGTGCCTAAAATACATTGCTTTTAAAATGGAAAAGCAGCTCTATCATTTCAAAAACAGAAGAGCAAAGCCAAAACATTAAATTCTGATCCATGGGCAGTGGCGATTAGATTTGCTTCTTTTCTTCCACCTGTGTTTTGTTTTTTTATCCCTGTTGTAACCCCTGATTAATACTTCTGTCCTCAGGGTGTGGTTTCATGGTTTTGGCTACCACTTCCTGTCTCTACATGTCTAAGAGGGTCCCAGCAACTTACATTCTTCTGTTTTATAGGAACTGGCTGTTTTTCTCTTTTTCCCATCCGCTGAGCTGACTCCACTTAACTCAATGAATTTCAGCCTCTAGATTCCTTTATTTAATCAGTTGAGCTTTCTAATGTTCAACTCAATTGTGAATGCCAGACCTGTATGTTTGGTCTGGTTTGATAAAACCATGGTGCTCGTTAGGGAGGCAGCTTGGAGAAAATGGTCCTAACTTCCAGACCCTGGTGAAATTCTAAGTGAGCTAGTAGAACAAGCCAAGTGAGAGTCGTAGAATCGTGAACCAATATGGACAAGCCCAGCTATTTGGGGGATTGAGGAGCCTCAAGTACATAGGAAAGAATTAGAATAAATCATAATCCTGTATATGATATACTTTCCTCAATGGTCCTTGAGTAGCCTCTTCCATTAGATAGGATTATATTAATAGAGATCTAAACAGAGATGTGGATGTAGCTAAGCACCCGTTAATTCAACATGTAAAGGGAAAATTAAGATCTTGACAATAACCTAAATTTAAGTATCCAGTTGCTTCTCCCACTTTCTCTCTCTGCCTTTCCCACTCAAGGCGGACATCTTGCTGAATTCCTTGTTGACCATTTTCCTGCCTTCCTTTTTAGGTAGTTTAATTGAATCTATTTATATGCATCCAAAGGAAATATTTGTACGTTAGTCACTTTTAGCTTTGTTTAAAAGGGCATCATTCTGTATCTTACCTTTAGGGATTGACTTCTCTTAATACGTTGCTAAGATTCACCCATATTTTTGTGTGTTGCTATGGTCCATTCATTTTGACTTCTGAATAATATTCCATTGTATAGAGTTACTACAATTTGTTTATTCTCTCTTCTGTAGCTAGGCTTTCAGGTTCTTTGTGGGTTTTTGTTCTCGTGCCAGAAATACCGTGAACTTTCTTCGATAGTTACTTGCTGCACATGTGAAATCATTTCTCTTGTGTCTAGACCTAGGAGTAAAATTGTTAGGGCATTGGGTATGTGTATGAATTTCTGAGGGCTGTTGTAACAAACTATGACACGCTGGTAGCTTAACACAGAAATTTATTCTCTCCCATAGTTTGGGAGGCTAAAAATCCAAAGTCATTGTGCTGTCAGGGTTGGTTGCTACTGAAGGCTCTCAAGAAAAATCTGTCCCATGCTCCTCTCCAGGCTTCTGCTGCATCATTCCAGTCTCAGGCCTTTAGAAAGGCCTTCTCTCTGAGTGCTTCTGTTTCTGTCCTTTCTCTTCTCCTAAGGACAGCAGTCATATGGGATTTAGGGCCCACCCTCCTAATGTGATGTCATTTTAACTAGCTAATTACATCTGCAAAGTCCATATAAGGTTCCAGGAGTTAGGACTTCAACATATATTTTTGAGGGACACGATACAGCCCATAACAGTGTATAAATGCCCAAATTTAGAAGAAAACGTCAAACTGCTTTCCAAGAAACTACAAAAATTTACACTCCCACCAGTATTGAATAAGACTTGGTATTACCAGGGGCGCCTGAGTGGCTCGGTCGGTTAAGTGTCTGCCTTGGGCTCAAGTCATGATCCTGGGGTCCTGGGATCAAGCCCCAGTTGGGCTCCCATCTCAGCAGGGAGCCTGCTTCTCCCTCTCCCTCTGCTGGCCTTGTGATCTCTCCCCTCACCGCTCTCTAAAATAAATAAGTAAAATCTTTAAAACAATTTTTTTAAAAAGACGTGGTATTACCAGACTATTTAAATTTTTACCTACTGAATGCATATAAAATTCTATGTCATTATAGTCTTGATTTATACTTCCTGATTATGAATTTTAACCCACATGGTAGTACTTCTACTTCTATATTACAAATAACCTTGCTTTTTCTTATATTTCATACTTCTTTGTCCTTTCCTTCTTTCTTCTGGGAGGTTTCCTCTACCTGGTCTCCCAAGTCGTTAACTTGTTCTCCATCTCTTCTGTTATTTGTCCATTTGATATGTTCATTTCAACTTTTACTATTTTTCATACCTAAGATTTCTTATTGGTTTGTTTTCTTGTTCCTTTTTTTAATAGCCATATATTTTTTATCTCTTTTGTATGTTTATGAGGCCAATACTGGCCATTAGGTAAATGATTGATTCCTCTGTTTTTGTATATATACTTGGTTCTGTAATCTAATAGGTTATTTTTCATTTCAAGTGGTTGTGCTTCTCAAATATCTCCCGTTACTTTGACGTGTGAATTCCTTTTCCCCCAGAGGTATGTGCTCTGTCTGGTAATGCATATAAGGGAACACCTGTCCTAATTAGCTCATTCCCACTCAGCCCCAATTAGCCCAGAGGGTGGGGATGGATTAGGCCCAGGTTGGGGAAAGTAGCCAGGGCACCAAAAACCAGGTCACTCGCTCTCCGCTTCACAAGACAATGATGTCAGGATTTCACTCTTTGTCTTCCAGGGATATTTGACATTAGGAAAAGACCCTCTTGGAGGGTAATTTGCCAGCCCCATGGAGTATGGAGGGGAAGGAAAAGTGACAACCCAAGGTTAGTTAGCCCTCACTTCAAGCACAACCATTGAATCTAAAGTTGTGAATCTGACCTGAAGCCCTTGTTTGGTATCACTGGGAGGCACATCCTTGGCAGATTATCCGCCATTGGTCACTGTTTGTACTGACATTCTCCTTCAGTGGGCACCAGGAAATCTTTGTCCAGAAATATCTCTTTTTCAAGAATTTCCCAATTCTATATCCTATCTGTTTGCATTTCTTCCTTTATGATTCTTTTCTCTCCCACACTTCTTCAGACATTTCTTAAGATGCGCTGTGTGTCAGGCTCTGTGCTAGGTTCTGATTGTGACCGGTGTGAGAATCAAATGTTCTTAAAGCATTAAAAGGGAAAACAGAAATGTGGCCTAGTTTGGGACATTAAAGACAAATTTGACCTTCTTTCCCTGATCGCACAGCAAGGAGAGAGTGCTGCGTTCCTCTGAGATGGAGCCCAGAAATGATGGTGGAAAGGTGCTCTAATCCAGTGTTCTAAGCTGGGCTGCTCCTAGAACCTGCTGGGGAGATTTTCTCAATTCCAATGTCCAGCCAGACATACACTGTCAATTAAATCATAATCTGTGGGGATAGAACCGAGGCATCAATAACTTCTAAAAATTCTCTAGGTAAATCCAGTGTACACCCAAGTATAAGAACCCTGCTTTATAGGCAAGTACCAGGCTTAGAACCAGGAGTTCTGAGTTAAATACCATTATGGTTGAATTGAGTCCCCCAAAATTCATATGTTGAAGCTTCAACCCCTAGTGCCTCAGAAAGTGACTTTATTTGGAGATAGGATTTTTACAAAGGTAATCAAGTCAAAACAAGGTCCTTAGGGTGGATCCTAATTCGATTTGACTAGTGTCCTTATAAAAAGGGGAAATCAGGTTCGGATCTGCATACAGACGGAAAACCATGTGGCCGTGAGAACAGCCATCTACAATCCAAAGAGAAAGGTCTGAAACAGATCCTATCTTTATAGCCCTTAGAAGGGCCAACCCTACCAACGCTTTGTTTCAGACTCCTAGCCTCCGGAACTATGAGACAGTAAGTTTCTGTTGTTCAAGCCCAGTTTGTGGCAGTTTGCCACTGCAACCCTAACAAACCAAACAAATCCTGGTGTAGCCGTGTTTCAACCACGTGCACATCATTTCTCTTACAGTCCTTCAGTTACCGTATCAGAAAAACAGAAGATAAACCCTCCCTCAAAGGGTTGCTGAATTTAAACGGGATAACGTAAGTGAAAGCACCCAGCCTAGAGATTGAAACGTAGTGGGTGCTCAGTAAATGTTAGTCGAATCCGAGGCTTTTCCATTTGAACAGAGTTTTTTCAGCTTTAGCCAACTGTGGTCAGTTGGGCGGCGGTGGGGAGGGGCATATTAGGACCGACAGGACACCCTCTAGGTCTCCAGAAAACTAAATCAACATCTGTGTTCTCTTTAATTAGCCCCTTTCCACCCCGTACATTAGCCTAGGGCGCCCCAAAGCTTTTTAATCAGTCCGATCTTGGAAGGAACCCTTGTTCCTGAGGCCGGCCTCTAGGGGGCGCGCTGTCTCCAGAACCCGGGACTGGACTGGTCCGCCGCGCAGAGGGAGGGCAGAGAGCAGTTAGGAAGCTGCCGGGAGGGCTTGCCTCTTGCAGTCCTCCTTCCTCCCTGCGGCCGCTTGCTGCAGCAACGCGGGGAGAGGGAACACCCACACTGTGAGTGCTTCACTGAGAGCCCCCTAACACCCAGGTGCTACATCACTTACCCTGGACAGTCTTGTTCTTAAGCACAAATGAGTAAATTAAGGCTCAGGGAGGTTAAGTAAACTAGTCGAGGATCACACAGCTAAAGAAATAGCACCCAGGTCTGCTTTATTCCAAAAGCAGCAAAACACCTTTGGATCCAGCCCTCCACAGACAAGCCTAGTGACTTGCAAACCTAGTCAGGCGCCCAGCGGAAGACCCCAGGGGCAAGAGAGCGAACACGGCCTTTACTGATTCTTTCCTTTTTCTCCCTAGAACCTGCAGCTGCTCTGACATCCATACTCATCTGTAGCACTCTTGGCGTCTACTGGTGATTTTTTACTGCTTGATGTATTCTGAAAGGGAAGGTGCTAAGGGTTAATTCCTTTTCATTCTTTTCTCCCCTTCTCTATCCCTCAGGATGGTTGATTTTCACAGCGGCTCCAAAGGAGTATTTAGGACAGTTTAGGAGCAAGTGTTTTAATTATTTACTGCCTCTCCATTGAGGGAGTCAGGACACATTAAAAAAACAGTAGTAACTATATGTAATTAATTGACTGCTCATGTCTACACTGCTAGGCAACAGCAGAGTTTTTCCACCAAGACATAGTCTTCTGTAACAGAAAAACTAACCAATGTTAATTCTAATGTTTTATGTCACAGAATTTGTACTCTGAGTCTATCCAGGTAATATTCTCCAACTTCTTCCTGCAGTCATCCATGCATTCACTTACCCATCCAACCCACCCACCCACCCACCCACCTATCCATCCACCCACCCATCCTGCTGACAGTTCAGAGTCCACAGTGCAAAGCCATGGATAGGTGTACCTGGCCAGCGTTTTGCCCGCAGGACATTTGTGACTCATGGGAGAAATGGTACCACGAGCAGGTTGAAAAAACTCTCTTTGATGAAGGCCATGCTCATCCAAAAGATGCCAGTTCCCTCTGCAGTTTTTGTTGTTTGGTTTTGTAGCAATTCTTTTTAAGAGGATTAGAGAGATTAGAGAAATAGCTGGGAGGCAGGGATTCGTGTCCTCTCTGTTGTGCTAACCGATGCTGAGCCTGTGGACGAGGCCATTGGCTTGTGTGTTTGTAAAATAAGGAACGTGGGCTCCTTTTCTGCTCTGCCAGTCTCTCATGTCCTAAGCTGGTGTCATCAACTGCAGCAGCCTCGAAACTCCTCTAGTATTTCACCTGCCCACACCAAAGTTCACAGGACATACTGCTGTCCTTGTGCAAGGTATACCGTATTGAGACCCCTGGAAAAGAGACCTAGGGCTGAGACAGCCTCCCCACCCCCACCCCTTGCGCATTTGTTCTCTAGGTTAGCAGGCACAGGGAGGCCCTCCTGGGGCCCTTTGTTCTTCCAACATCTTTGTTCAAACATGCCATCACAAATATCTAAGTAAATATTATCCCGTGTCGTGGAGAGTAAAGACACTTGAAAGGTGCTTGTGAATGGAAGTCATGATAAAAGTGCAGAAAGTGTACAGAACAATTCCTGTGCCTTGGGTCAAGCTGACGGAATCCGATCTTCAGGCCTTGGCACCCTTTCCTTCTCCCCATTTCTGGCGGAGCACCCTTCCCCCAGCCTTGGTGCCCATCAAAGCTGCAGAGCAGGGAGAGTACAGTGTTCAGAGGGAGGCAGAACAAGAAGCAAGGGCTGGCTCTGCCCGTCACTTGTCTCCAGGCCTGGTGTCCTCGGCTGCCAAATGAGGCTGGGATGCCTACTGGGCACGTGAAATTGAGGGGTGTAATTACGACAATGGCATGTGGCATGTGGTAAATATGTTTTGTAAAGAGTATTACCTTCCCCAGGCACCTGTCCTACCTCCAAATACCATCGTCTTGCGTTTTTAGAGTTTAACATAGGATGAGGGACGGTGCACACTCGGTCTGTGACACTTGTCTGAAACCCTCCCTGACTTCCCATTGCACTTAGGAGAGGGACTGTGCCTGTCTCCTATCCCCAGCACCTGGCAGAGTCTGGCACAAAGCTCCTTCGAAGTTCACACCATTAGACAAAAAACCTGCTCTCACCTGCCAGCCTCTTTATTACTCCTTCCTCCTTAATGACTTGAGTATTGGGCTCACGATCTTCATTTCCAGCAATCAGTTCTGTCACTGTCTGGGGAATGATCCGTCTTACACCTTGGCCTCTCTGTTTCTTGACCTCCTCGCCCCAGATGATCTTCACCTTGCCACTCTGGAGTCCGATGCTTGACCTTGTCATCCCCTCTAAATCTCAGTTTGAAGCCCCTCCCTTCCTGACCACCTCGTCTCTATCTAGCTACTGCCTGTAATACCCTCTTCCCAGCAATTCAGTGGCCCTGTCATTGTTTTCATCACCTGTCACAGCTGTTTTTTGCTTCCTACTGGGCCCAGCCTAGATTAAATGGTCCATCATTAAAAGTGCTTCCTCATAAATATCACTAACTCCTTGGCTCTGTCTTCAGCCTTGAGGAGACCCAACTATCCCCTTTACTCCATGCCTGTACCCAAGCAGTGAGAGAGGAACACTGGCTGGCATGACTGTTCGCACTTCAGTCGATGGCCACAAACCTCAAGGTCCCTACACACTGCCCACAAATCCTATGTGCTTCCTATGTCCCTTCCTACTTAAAAGGTAGTCTTGGACCAACAGTGCAGGCCTTGCCAGGGAGTTTGGCACAAACGCAGAAGCTCAGGCCCCACTCAGACTTACTGAATCGGGATCTGCATCTTAACAAAGTCACCGGGTGACTCATCCCACATGAAATGTTCTGAGGCACTGCCCTAAGTGGCTTGCTTTCTGGATGGCCAGAAATTCATCCGTCATCTTCACATCTTCAGTGTGCTCCCATCTGCCTCACATCCCGTCCTCCCTCCTGGGAGGCTGCGGGCAGGGTCAGGTGAGCGGGGACGGTTGCCTTTCTTCAGCCTCTGGATCTCATCCCTCTCTCATCTGCATCCCTGAATCACGAATTGCTCTTTGGCTACAGGACCCGTCCTAGCCCCATTTTAAAAGACTCTCTCCTGATCCTACAGCCTGTGCAGACTGCCCGCTTCTTGACTCACCAGCAAACTCCTGGGCCCTCTCTCCCCTGAGATTCTCATGGCTCACTTCCTCTCTTCCGTTAGGGCTTTCCTCAGATGCCATTTCAGCACAGCGGCCTTCTCTGACCACCTTTATAAAATAACACATGCACCTTTTATCTTTAATTATCTTTATGACACTTTCCACCATCTGGTGTGTCCATTTTTTTTTAAGATTATTTATTTATTTATTTGAGAGAGAGAGAGAGAGAGAGAGAGCATGTTGGGGGGGAGGGGCAGAGGGAAAGGAAGAAGCAGACTCCTCGCTGAGCAGGGAGCCCAATGAGGGGCTTGATCCCAGGATCCGGAGATCATGACCTGGGCCACCCAGGCGCCCCTGATGTGTCTATTTCTTTGGCGTCTTTCTCCCCACTCTGGAATGGAATCTCCAGGAATCAGGGTCTTTTCCCATTTTGTCTGTGGCCATATCCCCAGTCACTCCTGTTGCATGGATGAGGAGGGGCTGGTGGGGAATGCCACACGCCAGGGAGAGACATGAGGTGACCAAGGAAGCCCTCAGAAGGGCACGATCTCAGAGTCCTCCACATTTGATAAGAGGCGATGGCTCAAATAACAGTGTCTTTTTCTCACTTCATCATTTTTCTTTAGTCAGGGTTCATTTGTTGCAAGGATACTGAAATGCTCTCGTCATCGCAAGTGAAGAAGAGGAAGACAGTTCTCATAAGAGTAAGAAGAATCTCGCTAATTCTCATGGGGGGAGATCAGGGGGACTGCAGAGACCCTGGAATGTCTCCTGATGGCCTCCAGGGACTCTCCCCTCCACATATTCTTGCCCTGGTGGGGGGCCTCCCACCCCAAATAGGCCTGACTTGTGTGTAACTGATAGGATTGCAGAAACAATGGTGTGTGGCTTCTGAAGCTAGGTCACAAAAGACACTGTGGCTGCCACCTTGCTCCCTTCTGGGTCACTCACTCCGGGGGAAGCCAGCAGCCATCTCTGAGGTCCAGGTGGGGCAGAACAGAGGCCTCCCGCCCACAGCCAGCACGGTTTCCCACCCAGGAGAGCAAGCCTCCTTCCAAATGGATCCTCCAGCCCTCATCAACCCTCTCTTTTCTCTGCCATGCCTTTCTCTGTTCCCTTGCTTTCTGTGGCCAAACGCTCTGTGGTCTATGCCATTTTCCCACTTCTCTCTGCAGATGGACTTTCTGGCTTACTTTTTTTTTTTTTTTTTTTTTTAAGATTTATTTATTTATTTTACAGAGAGAGCGAGCGAGCACACAGTGGGGAGGACAGAGAGTCCACGCTGAGGATGGAGCCCGAGATCATGACCTGAGCTGACACCAAGAGTGGGACACTCAAGAGACTGCACCGCCCAGGAGCCCCTGAGCATTTTAATATGCAAATGGTAAAAATGGGTTGCCAGCTGTCGGTCTGCACAGGAAGTTGGCCAACCTTTTCTATAAAGGGCCAGGTAGTAAAGACCTGAGGCTTTGCAGGCCCTATGCCTTCTTTTTTTAATTTTCTTTAGATTTTATTTATTTGAAAGAGAGAGCACAAGTGAGGCGAGGGGCAGAGGGAAAAGCAGACTCCCCGCTGAGCAGGGAGCCCGATGCTGGGTTCGATCCCAGGACCCTGAGATCGTGACCTAAGCCGAAGGCAGACTCTTAATGGCTGAGCCCCCCAGGAGCCCCCCCCCCCCGGCAAATTAGTTCTGTCCAAACAGCAGTGAGACTATACAGGCTAAGGAAGGGGCAGGGGCAGGTTTTGCAAGGAAGGAATGTGACTGGTCAGGAGCTGACACACATCGTTAGCACAGTCAGTTAGTTCATTTGTGGTAATTGACCATCTACATTGAACCGAGCATTTTGATAGAATCTGGGAATATAAAGATGACTGATACATGATTCCCAATAAAAACTATTATGTGTCTTATGCTTAGATGTGCCAGGCTCGCCACTAAATACTTTATACAAATCATCTCACTTGACTCTCAAAGAAACACTATGAGGAAGCTGAAGTTCAGAGAGGTTAAGTAACTTGTTTTGGGTCTCACAGTAACAGGAGGCCAAGCCACCTACTCTAAAGCCAGGGTTCTTGACCTTTATGACTCCTGCAATTCAGTGCTGCTTCCCAGGTTCCTTGAGGATTTCTGCCCTCCAAAAAGCCCATAGTCTCCTTAGACTTTATTTTTTTATATGTAAATTCTTTTGTGTGTGTGTAAATTAATTTTGAATCCCTTTTCTAAAAGTCTTTTGCGGTTAAGACTAATTATGTACTCATGACCTTGATTGTTAGTAAAGTGACTCTACAATTAAAAATGAGTTAGAGGGAGCCCTGTTAGCTGGACAGAGCCTGTACCTGGCCCAATCTCCTGGCGTTCAGGATTTGGGGGCCACTTATAGACTGTCAGCCGTTGGGGCCTGCAGCTGCCATGGCTTATCACAAAGACACATTTAGGATCATTGCTGAGGAGGTCAGGGATTCAGGCCCGGTTAGTCTCTCTCCATCTCTAAACTCTCAGAAATTGCAACGTGAGAAACATTTTAATGGTCTGTTTGCATCATTAGTCAGCAAATTAGAAAGCAAACTGCAGTGAATTAAATACATAATTTCCCCGAAGAGGCTCCTTATTCCTTTAATCGTGAAACATTTTAATTTTTTTTTGAAGTCAGAAAAATACTTTTTAAAGGAGCGAGTTAGACACATTAGAATCTAAATCCCGGAGATTACTGTGTTTCTATTCAAGTTCAAATCCCCATTAATAATATCTACCAAAACACAACACACACACACACACTATCCCCGAACACTACTGTTTCATATTAACACTATTTGTGTTCTGTAATTCTGAAGCTACAAATCAATCATAAATCATTATGTAATACTATTACTTTTTTTAGGTTTGACAATGGAATCGTTCTGTTTCAAAACAGAGTCCTTGTCTTGTAGAGACTGTGGTAGATTAAAAGGCCTGGCCACAGGACTTTGCAATTTCTCTCATCAAGGGAAGAAGCCCCTTTCCTCCCCTTCTACCTGGGCCGACCTTGTGATTTGTTTAGGCTGGTAGGATGAGCTGGAAGTGAGGTTGCATGGGTTCTGAAGCCCAGACATTAAGGAGCCTTGCAGTTTCCACTTTCACCCTCTTCCAATGCTGCCGTCGCCATGTAAGAAGTAGAATTAGACAACCGAATGAAGAGACATGACATGGAGAGAGAGCCCCAGCTGGCAGCCAGCACCGAGACCCCAGGCATGTGAGTGAGGCAATCCTAGACTGGCCCAGCCTGCTCAGGCCACTAGGTGTCTGCAGCTGCGTGAACCGCCACAGCAGACACCACTGGCAGAATCACCAGGTAAGCCCGGCCTAACTGCAGAAGTGTGAGCAAACAAATGGTTGTTGTTATAAGCCACTATGTTTTGGGGTGGCTTGCAGATAACAGGTACAGAGATACATACTGAAATATTTAGGGATGAAATTATACATTGTCTTGCACTTGCTTAAAAATAATATGATGGTAGGAGGAAGATGGTGGAGGTGTAGATGAAGTAAGATTAGATGTAAGTTAATAATTGTTGATGATAGATGATACATATGTTGGGGGATTCATTATTCTCTCTCTCCCTTTCTAATTTTAAAATGTTGGGATGTAGTTGAAATTTTCCCTAATAAAGTTTTGAAAAAAAAGTCAGTATTACACTATTGCAAACCAAGGGGAAAAATTGCCTTTCTAGTATGGTAGAACTTAACCTTTAATGTTGAATATCGGAAGACTTCATGAATGGTCCCATAAAAAAATAGAATCAAGCCAAAGAAATCAGGCTAAGAGAAATATGGTGCAGAGAAAGAGCAAAAGATTTGGGTATTGGTTCTCAAACCACCTGAGACCGAATGAGTGCTGCAAACATGCATGGGAGCCAAGTTTCAAGATTAAATGCTGGGAAAGAAGTTGAATCCTTTTCAATCACCTACATGTCAGACCTTATGCCAAATGCAGGAGAAGCAAGACAAAGAGCAACACCACACCACGACGGCCACCGCCACCCCCCAGTTCATCGAACAGTCTCGTCTGCCTTTGGACAGCTGTAATCTCCTTAGCACAGGGTTGGGAACTTTAAATGCCTAAAGAGTGCAGTCAGGAACATACATGAGTGAGATGATCGCAAGGTGGGGACTGTGGCAGAGTGGACAGCATGTGTTCTAGTGAGGAAGAGCTGGATGAGGATCCAGAGAAGCTTCTAGAAAGGTCACTGCAGCAGAAGGAGCTGGTTCTCCCAACAGCAGCTCTTCCCTCACATTACAGTAGACTCACACTACAATAGACTTTTTATCTGGGCACCAGGAAGCCCAAAATAAAGACTGTGTTTTCAGCCTCCTTAGTTGCTGGATGTGGCCATGGATTAAGATTGAGACAGTGGATTATAAAAATAATATGTGCAACTCCCAGGTTATGCCCTTAAAGAGAGAGATCTTATCCCTGCCTTCCATTTCCTCTCCTTTCAGTCCCCTACTGAGACAGAGAGATCATAGCATGACAGTAAACATCCAGGGGAGGGGGGGTGACAGGGCCGCATCATGACTTTGGAGAGCCCTCGATACCTATGGCTTTATGGGCCCCTTCTTCCATAAAAAAAAAAAAAAGTGTTAAAACTTCTATTTGACAACTGCATTGATATAATGACAAATATAATCCAGGCTCGATTCATTTTTATATATTCATTATTATTATATTTATTTATTTTCTCTGATTCTAAATGAGATTAAAACATTTTCATGGATCCTAAAACTATCACAGGCCTGAGGCACTGTGCCTGCTGTGTCTCATGGGTCAGCCGGTGCTGGATGGTGGAACAGTTAGAGAGGAGAGCCAGCGGGCCAGGGAGCGCAGCACAAACAGGACCCCGCGAAAGAGAATGAACATCTGTCTTTTTAAAAAGTTACTGTTATTTGGGTTCTCTCTGACATCCATTTGAACCTGCATGTCTCCATGAAGACAGCCATTGAACCCCATGACTGGAGGCCCAAGAGGCTTGCTGAAGGAGGGGACGTCATGAAGGATGCATGGGAATTGGCCAAGTGAATGAGAGAGGGTGAAGGAGAGCCTTTCAGGCAAGAAAACAGCCAAGGCCAAGAGGAGACACAGTGAGGGGAATCATGGGAACTTCACATGGGGGGTTCAAATGCAAGGGTGTGTCTGTCTGTCTGTCTGTCTGTCTGTGTTGAGTGCCTGTTCCTTTGATCTGTTCTGCGGACAGCCCTGGTGTTTGGACATGTTCTGTAATCTCTTGAACTCCAGTGCCTACCACAGCCAGCGGAACTCGAATGATGAGACATCCATGAGGTAAGGACTGTGCCTGAGAGAAGAGCATGTGCCACCACTGACAAGCTGTAGCCATTGTCATGTGAGATTGCAGGACCAGAGTTAAAAGGGCTCCTCCATTTCCTGAGAAGCCAGAAATTCAATGTTGGTTGTGAAACTCTTGGCTTAAATGTAGGCCATTCACTGGCGCTAAACTCCTCAGTGTCCAGTGGAGATTAGTTATTCAGTGTCACAATTCAGGATTGGGGACAAGGCTGGATTTGGAATCTTTTTTTTTTTTTAAAGACTTTATTGATTTATTTGAGAGAGAGAGACAGCCTGTGAGTGAGCAGGGAGAGGGGCAGCGAGGGAGGGGGAGAGAATCTGAAACAGACTGTGCACTGAGCAGGGAGCCCGACACAGGGCTTGATCCCATGACCACAAGGTCATGACCTGAGCCGAACCAAGAATCTGACGCTTAACTGACTGCACTGCCCAGGTGCCCCTGGAATCATTAAAAGGCTGAAAACAGCCCTGCTCAAATGCTTTGATTCAGTAGGGTTAATAACATTGTTGAATCCTTTTTCCCCGTTCTTTCATTTTCTTCCCCAATTTTTAAAATTGCAGTAAAATTACAAATAATGTAAAATTTACCATTTTACCAATTATTAGGTGTACAGTTCAGTGGTGTTAAGTACATTCCCACTATTGCACAACCATCACCACCATCCACCTCCAGGACCATTTACATTTTGCAAAACTGAAACTCTGTACCCATTAAACAATAGCTATTCATTTCCCTATTTCCCCAGCCCCTGGCAACCACCATGCTACTTTCTGTCTCCATGGTTTTGATTACTCTAAATAGCTCATATCAGTGGAATCATACAGTATTTGTTTTTTCTGACTGGTTATTTCACTCAGCATGTCCTTGAGGTCCATCCATGTTGTACATATTTCAGAATTTCCTTCCTTTTTAAAGGCTGAATAATAGGGGGGCCTGGGTGGCGCAGTCCTTAAGCGTCTGCCTTCGGCTCAGGGCGTGATCCCAGCGTTCTGGGATTGAGCCCCACATCGGGCTTCTCCGCTGGGAGCCTGCTTCTTCCTCTCCCACTCCCCCTGCTTGTGTTCCCTCTCTCGCTGGCTGTCTCTGTCAAATAAATAAATAAAATCTTTTAAAAAAAAATAAAGGCTGAGTAATATTCCATTGTGTGTGTGTGTGTGTAACACATTTTGTTTATCCATTCATTCACTGAGGGCACTTGGGTTGCTTCCGTGTTTCAGCTATTGTCAATAATGCTGCTATAAGCATGGGTGTACAAATACCTTTTTTTTTTTTTTTTTTTGAGAGAGAGAGCACATGTGCACGAGCTAAGGAGAGAGAGGGAGAGAAACTGAAGTGGGCTCCATGCCCAGCGCAGAGCCCAACACAGGTCTCAATCTCACGACCCTGAGATCATGATCTGAGCTGATATCAAGAGGTGGTTGCTTAACCAACTGAGCCTCCCAGGTGCCCCACAAATATCTTTTGAAGACCTTGCTTTAGCGGGGAGGCAAGATAGCAGAAGTGCTGGGGACCTCATTTCATTTAGTCCCTTGAATTTAGCTAGATAACTATCAAATCATTCTGAACACCTATGAATTCAACCTGAGATGTAAGAAAAGAATTACAAGGTAGGGGGTGTGGAGAAGTAATCTGAGGGGATAAATCAGAAGATAAACGGCAGGGGGAGAAAGCATCCGTAAGCCAGCTACCAGAAAGTGATATAACCCTAAAATACAAAATTGGAACTTTTAGAAGTCTGCTCCAGTGAGAGCCATCCCTGCCTGAAAGGTGCTCAGGTGATGAAGTGGGGTGGAATCCTAGGTGGGACAGTGTGGTCTCAGGATCCCCAGGATCACAGAAAGACTGGGGGTGTCTGAGCCCACAGAGTTCCCAAGCATTGGAGCTGGAAACCGGCTACAATTAGTGAGCCCAGGAGTGGGTTCTCAGCTCAGTTTGACACAAACGGCCACCGAGGCACGGTCTGGTGACCGCTCTCCATGTGGGGAATGGAGAGGGTCTGCCCCATGCAAAGGGCAGAAACAGGCGACCCTCCACCTTCCCTTGGGAGGGCGGTGCAGGTGCGTGCACTATCAGACGACCACTCTTCCTGGGGGGCCCTGCAAGTGGCAGCTCTGCAGTGACCCTCCTCCTTCCCCTGCGTGGATCAACCTGGATGTGCACTGTAGGAGTCTGCAGAGTTTGACTCAAAAGTGAAGACTGCTTTCCTTGAGGGTTTACTGAAGAGAGGGGACTGCGATCTTTCAGCTCCAGCTCTGAAAATGGGGAACAGCCATTTTCATTCTCATCCTCTAAAGACAAATTAGATTTTAAACAAAGACTGTAGTAAGGGATGAAGATGGACATATATCATACTTAAAGGGTCTATCCAACAAGAAGATCTAACAATTATAAATGTTTATGCTCCTAACTTGGGAGTAGCCAATTATATAAAACAATAACAAAATTAAAGAAACACACTGATAATAAAATAATAGGGGACTTAGACATCCCACTCACAGCAATGGACAGATCATCTAAGCAGAAGATCAACAAAGAAATAATGGCTTAGAATGACACACTGGACCAGATGGACTTCATAGATATATACAGAGCATTTCATCCTAAGCAACAGAATACACATTCTTCTCAAGTGCACATGGAACATTCTCCAGAATAGATCATATACTGGGTCACAAATCAGGTCTCAACTGCTACCAAAAGACTGGGATTATTTCTTGCGTATTTTCAGACCACAATGCTTTGAAACTTGAACTCAATCACAAGAGGAACTTCGGAAGGAACTCAAACACTTGGAGGTTAAAGAGCAACGTATTAAAGAATGAATGGGTCAACCACGAAATTAAAGAAGAATTTTAAACATTCATGGAAACAAATGAAAATGAAAACACAACTGTTCACAACCTTTGGGATACACCAAATGTGGTCCTAAGAGGGAAGTATATAGCAATACAAGCCCTTCTCAAAAAATTTAAAAAGTCTCAAACACACAAGCTAATCTTACACCTAAAGGAGCTGGAGAAAGAACAGAACCTTACACCTAAACCCAGCAGGAGAAGAGAATTAATAAACATTAGAGCAGAAATCAATGAAATAGAAACCAAAAGAACAGTAGAACAGAACAATGAAACTAGAAGCTGATTCTTTGGAAGAATTAGTTAGATCAATAAGCTCCTGACCAGACTCATCAAAAAGAAAAGAGAAAGGACCCAAATTAATAAAATCATGAATGCAAGGGACGAAATCACAACCAACACCAAAGAAATACAAACAATTTCAAGAACATATTATAAGCAACCATATGCCAACGAATTAGGCAATCTGGAAGAAATGGATGCATTCCTGGAAACTTATAAACTACCAAAATTGAAACAGGAAGAAATAGAAAACCTGAACAGACTCATAACCGCAAGGAAATTGAAGCAGTAATCAAAATTCACAAGAGTCCAGGACCAGATGGCTTCCCAGGTGAATTCTACCAAACTTTTTTAAAATTATTTTTTAAAAAAGATTTTATGTATTTATTTGAGAAAGATTGAGTGAGAGAGAAAGAACAAATGGGAGGGGCAGAGGCAGAAGCAGACTCTCCGCTGAGCAGGGAGCCTGATGTGGGACTCGATCTCAGGACCCTGGGATCATGACCTGAGCCGAAGGCAGAAGCTTAACTGCCTGAGCCATCCAGGTGCCCTCTACCAAACATTTAAAGAAGAACTAATGCCTATTCTTCTGAAGCTGTTTCAAAAAATAGAAAGGGAAGGAAAACTTCCAAACTCGTTCTCTGAGGCCAGCATTACCTTGATCCTAAAACCAGACAAAGACCCCACCAAAAAGGAGAATTATAGACCAATATCCCAGATGAACATGGATGCCAAAATTCTCACCAAGAAACTAGCCAGTAGGACCCAACAGTACATTAAAAGGATTATTCACCATGACTGATTTATTCCTGGGCTGCGAGGATGGTTCAACATCCGTAAACCAATCAATGTGATACGTTACATTAATGAAAGAAAGGACAAGAACCACATGATCCTCTCAACTGATGCAGAAAAAGCATTTGACAAAATACAATACTCTCCACAGTGTAGGGATAAAGGGAACATACCTCAATATCATAAAATATACAAACAGCTCACAGTGAATGTCATTCTCAATGGGGAAAAACTGAGAGCTTTTCCCCTAAGGTCAGGAGCACAACAGGGATGCCTGCTCTCACCAGCATTGTTCAACATAGCACTAGAAGTCCTAGCCTCAGCAATCAGACAGCAGAAAGAAATAAAAGGCATTCAAATTGGAAAAGAAGAAGTCAAACTCTCTCTCTTCGCAGATGACATGATACTTTATGTGGAAAACCCAAAAGACTCCACCCCAAAATCGCTAGAACTCATACAGGAATTCAGCAATGTGGCAGGATATAAAATCAATGCACAGAAATCAGTTGCATTTCTATACACTAACAATGAGACAGAAGAAAGTGAAATTAAGGAATCAATCCCATTTAAAATTGCACCAAAAACCATAAGATATCTAGGAATAAACTAACCAAAGAGGTTAAGGATCTGTACTCTAAAAACTACAGAACACTTATGAAAGAAATTGAAGAAGATGTAAAGAAATGGAAAAACATTCCATGCTCATGGATTGGAAGAATAAATATTGTTAAAATGTCTATGCTACCCAAAGCAATCTACACATTCAATGCAATACCCATCAAAATACCATCGACATCTTTCACAGAGCTGGAACAAATAATCCTAAAATTTGTATGGAACCAGAAAAGACCCTAAATAGAGCAATATTGAAAAAGAAAATCAAAGCTGGTGGCATCACAATGCCTGACTTCAAGCTATATTACAAAGCTGTAATCATCAAGAGAGTATGGTCCTGGCACAAAAACAGACACATAGATCAATGGAACTGAATAGAGAATCCAGAAATAGACCCTCAACTCTATGGGCAACTAATCTTCGACAAAGCACGAAAGAATATCCAATGGAAAAAGGACAGTTTCTTCAACAAATGGTGCTGGGAAAATTGGACAGCCACGTGTAGAAAAATGAAACTGGACCATTCTCTTTCACCATACACAAAGATAAACTCAAAATGAATGAAAGACCTAAATGTGAGACAGGAATCCATCAAAATCCTAGAGGAGAACACAGGCAGCGACCTCTGTGACCTCAGCTGCAGCAACTTCTTGCAGACACATCTTCAAAGGCAAGGGAAACAAAAGCAAAAATGAACTATTGGGACTTCATCAAGATAAAAAGGTTCTGCATAGCAAAGGAAACAGACAACACAATGAAAAGGCAACCTACAGAATGGGAGAAGATATTTGCAAATGACTATCAGATAAAGAGCTATTATCCAAGATCTAAAAGGATCTTGACAAACTCAACACCCCAAGAAACAAATAATCCAGCCAAGAAATGGGCAGAAGACATGAACAGACATTTCTCCAAAGAAGACATACAAATGGCCAACAGACACATGAAAAAATGTTCCACATCACTTGGCATCAGGGAAATACAAATCAAAACCAAAATGAGAGAGCACCTCACACCAGTCAGAATGGCTATAATTAACAAGACAGGAAACAACAGATGTTGGTGAGGATGCAGAGAAAGGGGAACCCTCTTACACTGTTGGTGGGAATGGAAGCTGGTACAGTCACTCTGGAAAACAGTATGGAGGTTCCTCAAGAAGTTAAAAATAGAGCTACTCTATGACCCAGCAACTGTGCTGCTAGGTATTTACCCCAAAGATACAAATGTAATGATCGTAAGAGGCACATGCACCCCAGTGTTTATAGCAGCAATGTCCACAATAGCCAAACTATGGACAGAGCTGAGATGTCTATTGACAGATGAATGGATAAAGAAACTGTGCTATATATATACGATGGAATATTACTCAGCTATCAGAAAGGATGAATACTTACCATTTACATCAACGTAGATGGAACTGGAGGCTATTATGCTGAGCAAAATAAGTCAGTCAGAAAAAGACAATTATATGGTTTCATTCATATGAGGAATTTAAGAAACAGCATAGAGGATAAGTGGGAAGGGAGGGGAAATTGAATGGGAAGTCATCAGAGAGGGAGAAAAACCATGAGAGACTCTTAACTATAGGAAACAAACTGAGGGTTGCTGGAGGGGAGGTGGGGGGGGGATGGGGTAACTGGGTGATGGGCATTAAGGAGAGCACATGATGTGATGAGCACTGGGTGTTATATGCAACTGATGAATTGTTGAACACTGCATCTGAAACTAATGATGCACTCACTATATGTTGGCTAATTGAATTTAAAAAAAAGACCTTGCTTTAAGCACTTTTGGATATATACCCTGAAGTGGAATTGCTGGATCATAGGTAATTCTACTTTTTAATTTGTTGAGGAACTTCCTACTGTTTTCTGCAGTGGCTATGCCATTTTACATTCTTACCAACAGTGCACAAGCGTTCCACATCCTCACCCACACTTATTTTGTTTTTCTTGATTATACACCTAGTGGGTATGAGGGGTAGTATGGTAGTTTTGAATTGTATTTCCCTAATGATTAGTGATGTTAAGCATCTTTGCATGTACTTTTTGGCCACTTGCATATCTTCTTTGGAGAAGTATCTATTGATGTCTTTTGCCCATTTTTAAATCAGATTGTTTTTGTTGTTGTTGAGTTTTAGGAGTTCTCTCTGTATATTGCATAGCAATCCCTTATCAAATATATGATTGACAAATATTTTTTTATTATTCTGTAGGGTTTTTCTCTTTACTCTTTTTACTGTTGATATTGTCTTTTGATGCACGACATTTAAAATTTTTCATGAAATCCAATTAGTCTATTGTGCTTGTGTTGTCTGTGCCTGTGGTGTCCTATCCAAGAAATCATTCCCAAATCCAATGTCATGAAGCTTTTGCCCTAACTTTCTCCTAAGGGTTTTGTAGTTTTAGGTCTTACATTTCAGTTTCTAATCCATTTTGAGTTCATGTTTATATATGGTGTTAGGTAGGGGTCCAATTTTATTTTTTGCATGTGGATAACCAGTTTTCCTATCACCCTTTCCCTATTGAGTGGTCTTGGCACCCTTGTCAAAAATAATTTTATTATACATGGGAGGGTTTATTTCTGGGCCATCTATTCTATTCCGTTGGTTTATATATCTGTCTTTAGGCCAATACCACATTGTTTTCATTACTGTAGCTTTGAAGTAAGCTTTGAAATCAGGAAGTGTGAGACATCCAATTTTGTTCTCCTTTTTCAAAGTTGTTTTGGCTATTTGGGGTCCCTTGAGATTCCATATGAACTTTAGGGTGGGTTTTTCTATTTCTGCAAAAAAAAAAAAAATCACTGGAATTTTTATAGGGATTGCATTGAATCTGCAGATCATTTTGGGTAGTATGACATCCTAACCATATTATGTCTTCCAATATATGAACATGGGATCTCCATTTATTTATGTCTTCTTTAACTTCTTTTGGCAATGTTTTGTAGCTCTTACTTTACAAGTCTTTCACCTCCTTGGTTAAGTTAATTCTAAGTATTTTGTTCTTTCTGATGTTTTATAAATAAAATTTTTTCTTACTTTCAATTTCGGATGTTCATTGTCAGTGTATAGAACTGCAATTTTTTGCAAACGCAAATGATTTTTCCATGTTGACTTTGTATGGTGACTTTTCTGAATTCATTTATTAGTTCTAAAAGGTTTTTTTATGAAATCTTTAGGGTTTTCTACATATAAGATTGTAGCATCTGTGAACAGAAATCATTTTATGTCTTCCCTCCCGGCATAGAAGTTTTGGTTGCCTAATTGCTCTAGTTAGCACTTTTAGTACTCAGCTGACTAGAAGTTGTGAAAGCAGGCACCCTTGCCTTCTTCCTGATCTTAAAGGAAAAGCTTTCAGTCTTTCACTGCTGAGTATGTTTTCTATGGAGTTTTCATATATGGCTTTTATTATTTTGAGATAATTTCTAGTTTTTGGAGTATTTTTGTCAGGAAGGGTGTTGAATTTTATCAAATGCCTCTTCTGCGTTGATTGAGATAATCATGTGGGTTTTTCCCCTTCATTCTATTTATGGTGTATTATGTTGACCAATTTTTGAATGTTGAACCACCCTTCTTCCAGGAATAAATCCCACTTGACCATGTATAATCCTTTAAATAAGATTCAGAATTTGGTTTGCAAGGTTTTTGTTGAAGATTTTTGCGTCGATGTGCATAAGAGTTATTGGTCTGTATTTTCTTTCTTGTTGTGTCTTTACCTGGTTTTAGTATCAGGGTAAGGCTGGCCTCATAGACTGAATTAGGAAGTGTTCCTTCCCTCCTTTCAATTTTTTGGAAAAGTTTGAGAAATTTTCTGTTAGTTCTCCTTTAAATGTGTTAGTTCTCCTTTAAATGTTTAGTAAAATTCACCACTGAAGCCATCAAGCCCAGGGCTTTCCTTTGTTAGGAGATTTTTTATTACTGATTCAATCTCTTCCTTATAGCTCTACTCAGATTTTCTGTTTCTTCATCATTTAGTCTTAGTAGGTTTTGTTTTCCTAAGAAGTTGTCCATCTTATCTAAGTTATCCAATTGGTTGGTAAACTATTGTTCACAGAACCTTTTCATACTTCTTTTCACTTCTGTAGAATCAGCAGTAATGTCCCCACTTTCATTTCGGATTTTAGTAATTTGAGTCTTCTCTCTCTCTCTCTCTCTCTCTCTTTTTAAGTCCATTTAGCTAAAGGCACATCAACTTCGTTGATCTTTGCAAAGAACCAACTTTTGGTTTAATTGATTTTCTTTCCTCTACTTCATTTATTTCTGCTCTAATCTGTATTATTTCCTCCTTCTGCTAGCTTTGGGTTTAATTTGTTGCTTTTCTAGTTCCTTAAGTTGTAAAGTTAGTTGTTAATTTGAGATCTTTCTTGTTTTTAAGTAAGCATTTATAGCCATAAATTTCCCCCTTATCATGCTTTCTCTGTACCTCATACACTTTGGTATGTTGTGTTTCAGTTTTCATCCATCTCTAAGTATTTTCTGATTCTTCTTGTGATTTCTTCTTTGATTTATTGGTTGTCTAAAAATGTGTTATTTAATTTCTGCAAATTAGTGAATTTTCCAATTTACCTTCTGTTATTGATTTCTAATTTCATCTCATTGTATTCAGAGGAGATATTTTGTATGATATCTGTCTTTTAAAATCTATTGAGATTTAATGTGTGGCCTAAAATATGTCATGCCTATGGGGACCTATTGAGCTATTCAGACAGGAGTGAAAACCTGGAGGTACTAGGGAGTTGCCCATGTTTGAGGCAACTGGACAATTCTGAGGTCCATTCTCCCCACCAACTCAGAGTCCCCAACAGGATAAATTTCCAGGTACCCAGAGCAGCAACTGGCTTAATAGTACCAGCCTGGGATTCATTCTCCCTCCTTCCTGCTTTTACCCAGACACTACTCCCATTCACTGGGGTCATTTCCTAAATAAACTACCAATAAGTTCTGTTTCAAGGCCCAACCAGGGAACAAGAAAGCACTGAGTATTTTAAACAGAGGGAATGTATTCAGAGAAATGGTTACATGTGTGATATAAGAAGCTGAGAAGTCCACAGGGGGGCAGAGAGACCAGTCAGAAGCCACTGACCTCTAGGTAGGAGGGACAAAGGACAGAGGTGATGACAGTAGAGCTTGGAAGATGGAAGAATCACAGTGGGCCTGTCTAGCAGAAACTGGAACCACAGAGGAGATGCTCAGCTGCTGGAGGTACTGCCCTCCACTCTCTGGTTGGCAGAATCCAGCCCAAAGCCAGGTGATGTGGGAGCCTAGGAAATGCAACCTTTAGGGATCAGCTCGCTGTTGCAGGGCATAGAGCAGGGCAAGGAGGGGAATCAGGACAAACTGGTCTGGACTGGCACAAAGGAACAGGCAGGAGAATAGAAAGCAAAAGAGACTGAAATTGAATGGCCAGAGAAGTCTAATGGCTCAGAGAGCCTGAGTAACTTACCCAGAATTACTTAGGAGTCAGTGGCAGATAGGATGAGAACCTAAAGTGATGTATTTCTCACACTTGGGTGAACTCAAGAACATACTACTGAATATTAATATTCACAAACTAAACATAGAATTGATTTTATGTTAATGAGAAAGTCTTGACCTTGGGCACTGTCCCACAGGAGGATATAGTGGACACATCAAGCTACAGCATCTAAGGCCTTCCTTCCAGGCATGCTCAGGGTAGGAAATCAGTATAATTTCGAAACTGGGAAGGTTCGAGACTGGTAGCGTCTTTTGTTGTCTATTGTTTTCTGCCTACTATTCTACCTTTGATATGTTCCCCCCCCCCCCCGAAAGGCTTTGGCTCCTATTTATGCAAGTCCTACAGGGAAGGACAATATTTTGAAGTTGTTACCTAACAGTTATCTAACACAACTGTTTGTACGTAGACAGCCCTATGGAATAAATATTACGGAGTGAACAAATTTGTAAGAGTTCCAATTTACATCTTGGTGACTATATCATATCATTATGGTCCCATGGAGGATGGCTTATGAGAGCTCAAGAGACTCCAGAGTACTGAGAAACAGCCTGAGGAAGAAGTAGGAGGTACCATCAATTAGTAAAAAGGTAAAGACAAGGTAAGCTGGAGGGTTGGAATTTAATGTTACTCTACAAAATTTTTCCTAGTGACAACAGCAAATTGCAAAGGAGCACAGGATTGGAGGCAGAGGCTTCAGGGGTAGAGGGATAGAGGACTTGTTCTCCTGACTATGAACTTAAAATAAAGATGATGATGATGATACTTACCTTATTGGGTTATGTGGATTCAAATCCCCATCCTAGTTTTCTCATCATTAATTTCCAGTTTAGATATTGGAAACTCACTTTCCTTTGAAAAGTGTCCTTTTCCAAGGGCTACCCTTTGCTGAAATTTGTCTTAGAGTCAACTCACTGTAATTAAAGCCTTTTTGTTCTTGGTGCCCAACCCCTGGGCTGACCTAGGGATTTAGGACCATTAAATGTAACAAATGTACAGCACTAACATGAGATGTTAGTTATGGGGCAAACTAGATGCGGGCTGTATGGGAACTCTGTGCTATCTTTGTAATTTTTCTTTAGATCTAAAACTGCCTAAAAATAAAGGCTTATTTTTTTAAAGTTTATTAAGAAGAAAAAACAAGCAAGAATAATAGAAGAGATTTCCCAGGGGCAGCTGGAGGGCTCAGTCAGTTAAGCATCTGACTCTTGATTTCAGCTCAGGTTATGATTTCAGAGTCATGGGATCCAGGCCTGGTGTGGGGCTTCGGGCCCAGCCGGAGTCTACTTCTCTCTCTCTCTCTCTCTCTCCCTCTGCCCCTCCCCCCTGCTTGTGCGCTCTCTCTGAAGGAAGGAAAGAAAGAAAGAAAGAAAGAAAGAAAGAAAGAAAAGAAAAGGGAAAAGAAAAAAGAAAAGAAAAGAGATATCCTAGTGGAGTATACAATTAATTGACAAATTGTAGAGATAATAATTGTTCTGGAAGTTTGGAGGGAGAGAAATGACTTCAGACTACAGCTGCTAATGAATGCTTTATGGGAACTTGGAACTTGAAATATCTCCTAAAGATTGATAAGACGTTTACAAATCCAAGTTGGACCAACTTTAACAAGTACAGTTGACCCTTGAATGACATGGGTTTCAACTGTGCAGGTCCACTTATACGTGGACTTTTTTATTTTATAAAAACAGTACAATACTGTAAATGTATTTTCCCTTCCTTATGATTTTCTTAGGAACATTTTCTTTTCTTTAGCTTAGTTTATTGTAAGAATACAGTATATAATATGTAATACATTTAATGTACAAAATATGTGTTAACTGATGGTCTATGTCATCGGTAAGGCTTCCAGTCAACAATAAGCTATTAGTAGTTAAGTGTTTGGGGAGCTGAAAATTATATGCAGATTTTTGACTGAGCTAGGCAGGTCAGCACCCCAAAACCCTACAGTGTTCAAGGGTCAACTGTAATTGTAATATCTGGATTAACTAATTGATGAATTGTTCTCTAGGTCCCAAACTAAACTTAAAATTATTAATATTAGTTAATAATATATAAGTACAATGGTACTCTATAAATCTTAAGGTTAGCCCCTGAATGCAAAGGGAATTTCTTTATTTGTATTCTTTCTTAAACATTTTTTGAATTAAAAAAAAATTTTAAGAGCACCTGGGTAGCTCAGTTGGTTAAGCATCTGACTCTTGATTTTGGCTCAGATCATGATCTCAGGGTCATGAGATTGAGCCCTGTATCGGGCTCTGTACTAAGCACTGAGCATGGAGACTGCCTAAGATTGTCTCTCCTCCTACCCCTCCCCCACCTCAAAAATAAATAAATAAATAAAATTTTTTGACAAGACAAATGGGAACCTGTGAAAAACCCTTTAACCAACCACTACCTAGACTATTCCATAAGCAGAAGAGCAGTATCTACTTCTTCAAATAGTGATTAATGATGAAACTAATTCAGAATAATTAAAAGAGAAAATATGAAACCCCTGAGAGCTTGAGTATCTTTGCCTCTGCAGTGCCCAGCATAATACTCACTTCTCCTGGCTCAACTCTCATCTTTTTGACCCCTTTCTCTCAATCTCTTTTACTGTATCTTCCTCCATCTTCTCATTAGGAATCAAAATAGATCTGGACAGGTCTGGAAAACGATATGATAGTATGTGCTGCACGCTAGTGCTACCTTAAAAGTATAGAGGAAAGTGATGGCTTCCTAGTGAAGTATAATTTACCAAAACTGATCCAAGAAAAGGAAGAAAATCTAAGCAGATCAATACCCATCAAAGAGATTAGAAGAGTAGCTTAAGTCTAACATTTGTAAAAGCAGCAGGCCCAGATAGCTCCATGACTGTGTTCTGTCTACCCTTTAACGCAGTACTGCTTCGAGTAGCCAGTTAGGGACTTTTATTACCAGCCTGCCAAGAGGTAAAGAGCTTACACTAGAACATAAATCAACATACTGCTTCCTTCAGAAAGTCTTGCTTTAAAAAAAAAAAAAAAGTCAGCTGATTTTATTAATGGTGTCCTAAACTGACCCCTTTGGATTTAGTAAGTCAACTTGGGGTCCCAGAAAATATCAGAGAAGAGAACTTTTGGAGAAAAATTTACTTTTCATGTATTGGGATAGTTCTTTTCTTTTTTTTTAAGATTTTATTTATTTACTTGAGAGAGAGCAAGCACAAGCATGGGGAGGGGCAGAGGGAGAGGGAGAGGTAGGGTCCCCACTGATCAGGGAACCCGATGTGAGGCTCCATCCCAGGACCCTGGGATCATGCCTGAGCCAAAGGCAGATGCTTAACTAACTGAGCCACCCAGGCATCCTGGGGTATGTATTTTCAAATGAATATTGAGTATTAAATATGTTGTGGCCCTATTATATCCTAAGCTGATGAGATAGGTGTATGTCTCAGTTTTGTATTACTGTTGTTATAGGTTGGAGGGAAGAATATTTTTTTAAAACACCTTTAATTTAGGGTGCCGGGTGGCTCAGTTGGTTAGTCTGCCTTCAGCTCAGGTCATGATCCTGGGGTCCTGGGATTGAGCCCCATGTCCTGTTGGGCTCCTGGCTCAGCGGGGAGTCTGCTTGTCCCTCTCTTTCTGACCCTCCCCCCTGCTCATGCTCTTGCACGCTCTCTTTCAAGTGAATAAGCAAAATATCTTTTAGAAACACAAATAAATAAAACATCTTTAATTTACACACCCAGAATTGAGCACTCTAGACACTTACAGAAAATTTTCTTGTGTAAATGTACAAATACAGATATGGGGCAGTTGGTTTCCTCCAAATTAAATAGTATACAAACTATTTCATGATCTGCTTTCTTTCACTTAAAAAATGAGAATGACTTTCCATATCAAAATTGATCTGTATCATTTATAATAACTGAATTATATTCCATTGGATGGATATACTATAACTTTTTCAATCAGTTCCATGTTAATGAATCATTTGAGTATTTTCAATTTTAAAATATTATAAATGTCATAATAGAAAACAACTATATGTCCATTCCTTGTGCCACTACCCTCACTATCGCTTCCAGAACTGTCACAATGGCTTCATAAATAATATCATTTTGTCTGGCAAAAAAAAGAAAGAAAGATAATCAGCTGAACTAAACAATATATTTAGTGACAAAGTTGATTTACATTTTCATGTCTGCAGATCACATTTTTAGTAGCATTGCTTTAGTAAGTGTATAATTTCTATGTTATTTAAACTATTTTAGCTGATTAGGACAAAAAAAAACCCCTAAAAATCCCTAAAACATTTTATGAAGTTATTGTAATCTTAAAATCCAATTAAGATACTAACAAGAAGAAGAAGAAGAAGAAGGAAAGAAAGGGGAGCAGGGAAAAGGAAGAGAGAAACTCTAGGTGCTGGCGATCTAGAGGGGAACGAGGCAGAGTATGAGCTCTGTGGGAGATTTCATTCTAGCGGAAGGAGATTGGCCCTAACATAAAACCAAAACACTGACAGGAGCTGTGAAGAAGATAAAATAGGGCAACATGCTGGAGAGTTACAGGAGTAAGGAAAATCTGCTTTAACTGCTGTAACAGACATTTTTTTGATTCTCTGCAAATTTACCACCCTTGGGGCGCCTGAGTGGCTCAATTCATTGGGCCACCGACTCTTGGTTTCTGCTCCAGTCATGGTCTGGGGGTCATGGGGTGGAGCCCTACTTTGGGCTCCATGGTTGGTACGGAGTCTCCTTGGGATTTTCTCCTTCTCCCTCTGCCCCGCCCCCCTAATTTTTTTTTTTTTTTAATTTACCACCCTCTTCTCATCCCCTTGCTCTTAGTCCATAGTTCACCACTGACCTCCCAGATCATCACTGAGGCCCTTTAGCACAAGGACAGACTTATCCCTCTTCCTAACTCAGGACAGGTCCTCAAAAAATGCTTATTGAATTGCACAAAGGCTCTCATCTGATCCTAACTGTAACACAGAAGTAGCCATTAGTGTTCCCTGTTTTACCAAGGAGGATGCTGTTTCAGAGTGTTTGTGTGAATTCCCATGGTGGTTCCACTAATATGGGAGCTGGGATGCTAACCTGGGTCTTTCACACCAAAATGCCATCTTTAGAAATGCTGTTGATGAGGGAAGCAAATCTAAGGGGGGCAAGGTGAAGGGTAGGCCACAAGCAATCAGTGGCTTTAACCAATGAATATCCTTCCCTTCATTTCTCTTTACCTCTTTCTCCATTCAAAGTTCTCTTTATTGGAAGCCAATGGCAAACCTGGTTTTTATATGGTTAAAGCAATTCTGGAATGAACAGCCAGAAAAGAAACAACTAGAGGGAGGTTGCTTCACAAAATAAAATTTTATTAGGACAAAATCCCAAATTCAGGCTGACCTGACACTGGGGGACAGCCCTAGGATATTTCTGGAGAATAAACCAATAAACTCCTCTCTATTTCCCACTCTCCATCGAGATGGCAAATACTGGAGATAAAGTGTCACAGATCCCAGGATCCAATGCATCCCAACCTCTCTTTGCTTTTGCCTGGGCTCTGAACCTTTGAGTCTCCTCCCCACCCCTACCAGGCAAAGATAAACAGCCCTTGTTGAAAGTGCGCGTGGTGTTGGCACAACTGTTTGAGACTGCGGAGAGTCTCCTTGGACAGCCTCCAGGACCAGAAGTAAACTGGCCTGGGCTTTCTAAACAAGCACATTCTCACATCTTATAATGCTATCACAGCTAGGGTGTAATCTTCTAAGTGTCAGGAAACTTAAGTACTTCCCAAGTTCTTTCAAGTACTATTGTCTCTAGGTGTCTATTGACACCTTTTCCACTTTCTTCATCCCTAGGCCCTCCAGCTTTAAAACCTTCCCTCGGAGACAGATGTATTCCTCTAAGCACCTCCCCCCTCTTCAGTTCCCATCTACAAGTCCTCTTTGGAAAGCCAAGGTCAATCAGTCAATTGGATGGTATCAATTCTCTAAGTGCTTTCTTTAGTTTTTCTTAATTAATTTTTTGAATAGATGATTTATGTACATTCTAAAAATTACAAAACAGCTAAAAGGTATATAGTGAAATATGTCTCCCTTTTATTTTGAAACCCATCTGTTACAGATTCAGAAATGTCCCGTGTGTATTTAAGCTCTGTCTCTTTTTTTTCCTTTTACACAAATGGTAACATAATACTCTGGTTTTCACCTAAGTATCTAGGAGATGGGTCCACGTCTATTCAGGTGGATCTGTCTAAAAGTTTTTGTGGCTGGAAGGTGTTGCATTTTGTGGACGGAGTAGTTGGGGTTGAGGTCTGGGCGTCTTCCCAAACCATGACTTCAGATAACATGTCCCACTGTCTGGTAGTCTTGCAATAGATTTATGAGTAAAACCTTAGGACAAAAATGCTTGACTGGAAACACATAATCAAACAACTGCCGATTATGAGAGGCTCAAGGAGACAGCTCTTGAAAGAATATGCCCTCCTAGCATTTTATATGGACCTTCATTCAGCTAAGGCAGGGCCCCCACCTCCTTAGTTTTGGAGCCAATAGACAGGCACTTATGCCGAGGGAAAGGGGAGCAAGCTATCCAGGTGGGGAATTAAAGGTGTTCCACTAACAGAGAGATTTGTCTCAATTTTTACCTGTATCAAGGAAATAATTGTTTTCAGTGATCATGAATTTCCTTTAAGCTATTGACCTTTTGTTCCCTTGTGGCGAGACAGAGGCAGTCAAGGGTTAGGGAAAAGTGGGATCAAATGAACATGTGAGGAGAAGCGCTCCCAGGTAGGAAGGCTGCCAGCGCTGAGGTGAAGGGGGATGGGAAAGTGGAGAGGAGAGATATTAAGTGCAGGCAGATTCCAGATGGCATAGCAAGGGACCCGGACAAGTACTGCCACATCCCCACCCTAAGGCACCTTTCACTGCACCTGTCAGCTCTGAAGCTGCCTGACCTCCCCTCTGCCCTCAGGGGTGTGGGTCCCAGACCTGAAAGGCATGCTCTAACTCTTGCCTTAGGGAATGCTCTGGTTTTCTAATGCCCGGAGTGGCCTGAATGTTACCCTAAAGAAAGGAGAGACTAGGCTGCACACTCCTCATTCTGGGCCAAGTAAGAGGGGGCCATGCTGTTGTCCCTCCCACCATCCAGTAAAGTCCACAGGAAAAACCTTATCAGACTGTCTGTGATTTACTTTGACATAAAGCAGCCTAGGGAGTGAGATGTATATGTGTGTTGGTTTTGATCTGTACGCTAGGGATGGTCGGTTACTGTCTTTAATCCAGTGGTCCTGTTCTTTGGTCTGTTGGCAGCATCTAAGGACGTTGCTCACTCCCTCCTCCTTGGAATACTTCCAGAACCACAGGCTCGCCGGGGTCTCCTGCTGCCTTCCATGCTGTTCTTTCTCAGCCTCCTTTGCTGGCTCCTCCTCATCTCCCTGACCTTTAAGAGTCTAAGGGACCTAAGGATCACTCCTCAAACTTCACCTCCTGTCTGTCTCTTCTCACTCTGTTGTCTCACTGCTTTACATCGCTACATGGATGACTCCCAGATTTATCTCTACATGGATGACTCCCAGATTTATCTACCCAGGCGGGACCTCTCCTCTGAACTCAAAACCCTTCTACTTGCCCACTTGACAGCTCCAATATTTCACCCACTTCTCAAAACCAACATGATTGGCCCCTCAAAATCTCTTTCTCTCATTTTCTTCCCCATTTCAGTAAATGGCAACTCCTCTCTAAAAGTTTTGGCTTTGGCAATAATAATAATAATAATGATAATAATAGAACATGACCCTGGAGATTCATCCTTCCCTCCTGTCTTTCACACTTCGCATCTCTGGATCAGCCTGAAAACCAGTCACTGCAATGATCTATGAGGATAGCAACTGGGTGTGAGACTGAATTTAGTCCTGTTCCAGACTTGATAGTGAAGTAATATCCCCCATGAACTTTTCATTTTAGAGGCTACAAATGTTTGCTGGAAGTGTCCAATCATTGAAAGACCAGATGGGCTTAGGTCAGTCTCAGTAGCCGATTCCCTCCCAATTCATTTCCTCAAAAGCTATTTGCTGGGGAGTTAACTCTGTGCGAGACCCTGTTCTAGGTGTCTGGGATCCAGCTCCCAACAAAATAGGCAAAATCCTCTCCTCTCTTGGAATTTACATGCCAGTGGGTAAACAGATAGCAAACAAAATATCAACAAATAAGTTACATAGTATTAGTTACATGAGAAATCTAAGGCAGGCAAGAGGGATAGAGAATATTTGGGAGAGAAGGGGGTTCTGTGTTTAGTGTTGGATAGGACGTCCAGGGATGGTCGCAGTGAGCAACCATGAATAAAAACATGAGAAGCGAGCCAGCAGTGTTTGGGGCAACGGATACTAGGCATGGGTCCTCATTCTTGCCCTCCAGGAGTTGCCTACTCTGCTCCTGTTAAAGGCACAGTAAGCAAGGGGAAGGGTGTGCCTGGAATGGAGGGAATGAGGGCAGTAGGAGGAGAGGAGGTCAGAAAGGGAGCCAGTCTGGCTCTGGCCACTGAGAAGGTTTATAAACTGTAGCAATCCCTGGAGCAATAAATACTCCCAGCACCCAAATTCTGGTCTGTAAATTCAACTTGTCACTGAAGGGAACCAGGGCTTTGGATAATCACTGATCTGGAAGCTGGGGCAAGAAATGGACTTTTTGTCATACTAGAAAGCAAAGAAGCTTTCAAAGACTATGTGTTGTGTCTAAAATATTAGGTTAGGAGTCAGTGTAAAGAAACTCCCAAAGTTTAAGGACAGGACTAATTTGAGTATCTGCAGTGGATTGAAATGCATCAAATATGTTAAAATCCATGAGTTTATAATTATACCAAGAAAAAAAAAAACCCTCATAGGTCACCTTTACAGGTTGCTAGGGAACCAACTCATTACTCTGAAAACTGGTTTAAAAAGGGAANNNNAGAGTCGAGCATTTGTCTTGTCTTTTCTATATGAACTGTATCTCAGGATAGCTAAATTGTTGTTGAGGAAAATTCTTCTTTTAGAAGCATTCCAGCTAATAGATGAAGGAGAAATGGTAGAACCAGGGTACCATAATTGTGCAATCCTTAATGAAACAGTAGATCTGTGATGACCTCAATGACTATTAAAAACTATCAGGGGAGGGGCACCTAGCTGGCTCAGTCGGTGGAGCATGCGGCTCTTGATCTCAGGGTCGTGAGTTTGAGCCCCACATTGAGTGTAGAGCCTACTTAAAAAAAAAAAGAAAAAAACTACCAAGGGAAAAGCTTATGAGGAACTTTTACCAAAACTGTATTATTTTTTATTTTTAAATTATTTTAAATTATTTTTATTTTTTATCTTTCTTTATTTTTATTTCTTTTTTATTTTTATTTTTATTTTTTAATTTTAGCTTATGGGGAAACTTTAAATGAATGGATCAAGCTGTCAATGTCTCAATCCATTAATCAATCTTAACAACACAAAAGAGGAGACAACCAGACATCATGTGTTCTTGATGTGATACAATAGGAAGTTCACAGAACCATCTATGAGGTATCCTTGGCAAAAAATGGAAACTGAATTAAAAAAATATTTTTTTTGAGATTTATTTATTTATTTGAGAGAGAGAGAGTTGGGGGGAGGGGCAGAAGGAGAGGGAGAGAGAGAAACTCAAGCAGACTCCCTGATGAGTGCTGAACCTGACGTGGGACTCAAACTCACAACCCTGAGATTGCCACCTGAACCGAAACTGAGAGTCAGATGCTTAATTGATTGAGCCACCCAGGCGCCCCTAAGATTTTTATTTTTAAGTAATCTCTAGACACAACATGGAGCTTGAATGTACAATCCTGAGATCAAGAGTCCCATGTTCTACCGACGGAGCCAGCCAGGCGCCCCTGGAACCTGAATTGCTCAAGATCTAACTGATACTTTACAGGAAATACAGGGATTAGGGAAATATGTTGAATGATACCAGAGGGATATGATCAGCAAAATGCAGAATGTGGGAAACTCTATGGGACAAATGACACAGTTTCTCCAAAAATGCACTATAAGAGGGAAAAAGAAGAAGGCAGGGGGAGTCCTTAAATTAAAAGAGACCTAGAAGATACAGTAACCAACTGCAATGTGTGGGTCATGTTGGATACTGACTTAAAAAACCTGTAAAAAAATTATGAGAAAATTGGGGAAATTTAAACACTGATTAAATATTCAATAATATTTTAAAAATCTTAAAGGTATGATAACAACATTATGGTTATGTGTTTGTTTTTCTTTAAAGTCCCTATCTTTTAGAGACACAATACTAAAATGATAATACTAAAATGTATGGATGAAATTATATGAAGTCTGGGACTTATCTCAATATGACCCAATGGGGTAAAGGCAGGGAGAATGGGTGGAATGGGGTTTCCATATGTTGATAATTGTTGAAGCTTGGTGATGGTCTATTATACTATTTTCTCTATTTTGTTTATGTTTGAAATGTTTCATAATGTAAAATTTAAAAGAGAGTATGTTGGGGGGACACTCACATACTTAGGAGTCATTAAGAAAGATTTTCCATGATAATTTGGAATAATAATCCCTATTTTCTAACTACAGGGCCAACAAATAAGTCACCCTTTGCACAGTTTCTCCCTTGGTACCCAATAACTTACAGGAGACCCTAAAGAACTATTTCAGGGAAGATATGCTTCTTTTCATGAACAAAAGGGCTTAAATGTGATTCGTTGAGGTATGGATAGACTTTTCAGGTACTTCAGCAAGACCAAGGCCAGTGCCTGGCTGGAGGATGAAGCCACAAGAGAGGCATAGAGTGCTTCTGTACCACCCTCCTACTACCTCTCTCAGGTCTTCCTGCCTCTTTCCTACTGCTTTACCACTCCCAAGAGCATGGGGCTACTTTGTCCAGCTGAGTAGGCTGTGCTCTGCACAACTCCAGGGATATAGAGAGACTGTATGAATAGTGCCCCCTGGACTTATGCAGCATGGAAGCCCTTAGCAGGAGCCTGGTCACCTCATGCCATCTCTCACTTTGGACTCTTTAGTCTTAACCAGGGCTATTTCCTCAAGACACTGCTTTCAGTCTCTGCTAAGGTCAATAGGTAATAATAGTGTAAATCATATTAGCTTTTTAAATTGGTATTTTTCTAGTATTTCTGCTAGTATCTTTCTCCCAATGATAATATTCCCATATGTATTAGTCAAGAGAGGCTGGCAACTCCCAGATCTCAGTAGTTTAACAAAATAAAGGTTTGTCTCTTGCTTCCATCATAGTCCAGTATGAGGGTGGTGGAGAAAGGGATATGCCCCTTGCTTTTTCAGGCTCCATCCTCTGTCATCACCTCCTTCCCTGGGTCTATTGCAAGGGAAGAAAGTGTGAAAAGGCATCTCCATCTGAATGGCCTGTGACCGGAGCTGGCACAGATCACCTTGACTCACATTCCATCTGCAAGAACAAGTTAAGGAGCAGAGAGCCAAGCAAGGCCATGCCGATGTTTAAGAATAACCAGCTAGTCTCAGCTACACCATGTGAGGGAGCAAGGCCTTAGTCCAGTTAAATTAACAAGGCTCCACTGCAGAATGCTAATGCTGACAGAAGTCCCTGGCCCCTCAGAGAGGCGAGGGAGAGGGAGATTTCTGGCAGGACACCTTTTTGGTGCTTTTATAACTCTGCAGCTATCTCCTTACTCCACCTGCCAGGTGGGAATTGCTCCTTCAGAACAGGAAGTCTTGGAGAGGGAAGTATCCAGTTATGTTCCTCTTACTAGCCAGGAGCTCAGGGGTTTTTAATTTGAGGGAGGGGGTCCATGATGTACTTCAAGAGATTGGTGATTCCCTGAAAACCCTTTGTAAAATTTGTGTTCTTATACAATTTTCAGGGAAAAGGGTCCATAGTTAGGCACATAGAAGACATTCAATAAATATTCCTTCTGAAAACTCACAAAGGGGTCTACATTACTTAGTGTTCTCCAGAGAAACAGAACCAATAAGATGTGTGTACACACACACACTTTAAGGAAATGGCTTACACAGGCTCCAAATTGGCAGGGTGAGCTGGCTGCCTGGAGAACTAAGAAGAGCCAATGCTACAGTTCAAGTCCAAAGGCTGTTGGGCTGGAAAATTCCTTTTGCTTGGGGGAGGTCAGTCTTTTGTTCTATTCAGGCCTTCAACTGATTGAATGAGGCTCACCCGCATTGTGGAGGGCAATCTGTTTTACTCAAAGTCCACTTATTTAAATGTTAATCTCATTTAAAAACACCCTCACAGAAACATCCAGAATAACGTTTGAGCATATATCTGGGCACCGTGGTCCAGCCAGGTTGATGAATAATATTACCTGTCACAGGAATCTTGACCCACACAAAAAGTAGAGATTAGGAACTACATCTACGAAATTTCCACCATCCTCCTTCCTTCTCGCTCATCAGGTTCTGTGCTCACCCAGTTTCTGTGCCTGGCCCTAGAATAGCTTACTTATTTTGGTGACATGTAGAAAATCTGCCTAACAACTCCCTTCTAGCAACTTCCATCTATTCCACAGTGAAAGAATTGGGGCAGGAATTCCCAGTTCGGTTTCAGTAAATGTTAAATAATGTTAAAGAAAGCATTACTTTCCTCCTGGAAAAAAAGACAGTTTTTACAAAATCTCCAGAAATGTTGCTTCATCAAAACATTTTAGCTTTCCCACCCTGAATGCATCATTGATAGTATATAATGGGCTAAGGTATATATCTTTACTGTTTATATCTTACAACCCTGCCTCTAGTCATTTCTCTTGAATAAATCCTCCAGCCAAATGAAGTCCTTGCAATCACAGATTATACTTTATCCCCTTGCAATTCTCTACAGTGTGGAAATGGCCGCTGGCACAGGCAGGAGTGCTGATGAACTCGTTGTGTTGTCACATTCTGTTTTATTTGACTCCACTAATACTAAGCCACCAGCTAGCCCCAGTATTAAAAATAGCCCAGATTTATCTTTCAGGGTTGTCACCTAACTTCCACATCTCTACTTTGGCTTCACATAATGAAAACTGAGGCAGGGTTGGGGCAAGAGGCTTTTGACTTTGTGGCTAATTCTTAGCGTAGGTAAAGTCTGGTGATTTGACACAGGTATTCTCTCCCACCCTCCTTGGCCTAACTTCGTTTTCATCTGAAAAGATGCAGTGAGTTCTGTCTGTGAGGAAAGGGCCCTTTCTGTCCCTACTTGTGCTCTAACGCACATCGGCTGAGACTTCCCTTCCTCGCCCTGGGAAGGAAAGGATGTTCTGTTTTATAAAGTACCGAGGGACCTGGATGGAGCAACACTGCTCTATTAATATAAAATGAGACTGTTCACCAGCTGTTGTTTCACTGCTTTCAGCAGAGCCATTGAACATTTGCAAAATAGCAAAGGGTTCCGGATGGGAGGGGCCATTGTTCACAATCCAGACCACCCAGCGGGCACCTCAGGTAATGGGCTTTGCACCTGACCCATGTAGAAACTTGATAACACATCAAGGGGTTTGCATGGTCAGTCTGTGCTGTTGGGAAACCATGGCAGGCACCCTCCTTTTCCTTCCCATTCACTTCCTTTTCCTCATTATTTTCCCCCTCTTCTTGCACAACCAGAGATCTCTCTAAAAATCTATTCAAAAAGAATTCTTAGATTATATTAAAGTAAAAACAAATCCAATTAAAGGGAACAAATGCTGCCTTGATATAAAATTTGTCTTCTGGAGCCCACAACATGACCTACTTATGTTTGACTTTCATAGACTCATAGAACATCATTGGAGATGGGCGGGAGAATGCCAGGGAAAGGTATCTATCTGGGCAGCACCCGCCTCAAATTTTAAGCGCACCAGACCACCTGGGGGATCCTGGAAGATGGGGAGGGGCTGGGGAAGGCCCAAGAATCTGCATTTCTGAAAAGCATTAAGGTGATGAACAACTCTTTGAGCAGCAAAGGTCTAGATTCAGTGTTGTTCAACCATTTCCATTTTGGAGTGCATTTGTAAATTTGCCCAAGTTATAGAAAATACAGTCTGAACAGATGATCCAAGTGGCAAAATTGTTCTCCTTAAAGCTGAATTCCTTAATAGATGCTTTGTTACAGAAATATATGTGAGAATAGAGCATTGTATAATATCCATTTTTAAAAGTGATTCTCCTCTCCTTCCTACTGATGGATTGTTCAATCTTGATCACTACTTTTGCTGATTTTCTACAGGACACCTACTCTCTGTTTGGATCCAGTGTACTAACCTGTAATTACCTCTGCTGTTTGATGTGTTCTCTGGGAGTGAAGTTTCTAGAAGGCATTTTGGCCTTGTGGCAGGGAGAGTCTGAATTGAACCCTGCCAATTAGGAACTGAGAGCCCTTGGACAAGTTGCTTAACCTCTCTCATCCTTAGTCTCTGCACCTAAAGGGGGGGGCGTAAAAAATTATTTTTGAATTTCTAAGTGGGAAAATAGGACTATGTCCCTTACAGGATTACTGTAAGCTTTAAACAAGATAATGTATGCAAATTACTGACTACATTCATGAAGTAACGTACATAAGCCATGTGAAATCTCCATAAACCAAGCTTCAAAACAAACAAAACCCTGAAATTGACATTCAGGATTGCTAAAATGTTTGCTAGTAAACCATTTTGAAAGGAAATCTTTCTCAAACATTTCTCAGCTGCACCTTGTATAAGAGTGCATATACCTAATCCAATTTAGGTCTTTCCTTATGACTCAGGGTCCTTATTTTGTACAGGAGTGACGGCACTGTCCTGAAACACAGGATGACCTCAGGGGGTAGGTGATCTCCGGCTTTCTAACATCCATTCTCCCCACCCCTCTCCCCCACCCGCTCCCCCACAGCCTCTGTGCACACTTCCATAATAGCACTTACCACAGGGCCAAAAGGATATGTTTACCTCCTTTCTCAGGGCAGGGGCCAGGTCCTTAATGAATGTTTGCTGTTGAATGAAGATCTCCCCAGGCCCCACTTGAAGGGTTGTGTGTCAGGAACCCAGAAGCACGGCTTGTGTTCATTCATTCAGACACTTTAAAATGCCTCCATATACTCAGCCAAGAGCTAAAAGCACTGCTCTATTTTATCTTTTGGAGATAGCCCAGAAATGAAATTACGTTCCTCCTTAGCACCTTGTGATAGTTTTCAATTACCGCAGGCCCAGAACGTGTTACCGTTCTGGTCAACTGCAGCCCCTTTGGTCTTCTTTGGTGCTTTGTTCTGCTTTCATTGGCAGCAAGGACATTGGAAGCCAGACAGCCCTGGGTTTGAACCCTGATCTACAATTTGATAGCTGTTTGACTTTGGGTGAGTCCCTTAAATTCTCTGCTCAGTTTCCAAATCTGTAAAATGAGGTAATAGCCCTCGGTCTGCACAATTACTGTGTGTGTGGAGATGGTGGTAAAGGGATTCCGAGGCATCTTCTTAGGGAAGAGTTTTGATAACCTGTGCTTTGATAATCCCACTAGGGTGTACCCACTAGGGGCAGGGGTGGGACTCTAAGAAGTCTCTCTGAGCAGTGCTAGATGGCTGTGAACAGGCTTGCAGACAGCGTGGCCTGTTAACAATCAGGCAACTTTCTTTGCAGAGCACAGAAAGGAGCAAGACACCAAGCTGCTCTGTGTGGCTGAGACTGGTGGCCCCTCGTCAACAGCCCTTCTCTCCCCATCCTTCATCCTTGCTGCCACAACCTGCTTTCCAAACCTAGGGAATAAAGATGCCAATATTAGCTTGTATTATTAGGCACAAGCATGAATTTAAAGGTAAATCTTCTGAAATATTTCTGGGAAACATTTTCCTTTCTGGGGTGTGTGTGTGTGTGTGTGTGTGTGTGTGTGTGTGTGGTCAGGGGAGTTGGGTGGGTAGGGAGTGAGGAGAAATGCTCCTTTTCTTAACTTTAGATGTAGTTCTCTGCAGATATAATTCCTAGAGCTATGGCAGCCATCTTGTAACCACGAGGGACAACTCTGAGGATGAAAACCTTCAGGTTGTGGATGGCAAAGAGGGAAAGGCAGAAAGTACCTGAGTTGGGTCTCCCGAATTAACCAGGCCTGAAAATGATACCTCCAGAGATAATAAACCTTATTGTTTAAGTTTTATTTAGATACATATTCTGTGACCTGTTTCTTTATTATACACTCAGCATAAAATTGAAGAGGCTAAACCTTGGAGGTGGGAGGAGGAGGAGGCTTGGTGACAGCACAACAAAAGAGGACATTGGAGAAAGTCACTTCTGTTAAGTGGACGTTCAGTGTAAACCTCTGCTCCACTCTGGGAAGGCTTCAGTAAATCCCACAGTTTCTTACAAATACTTTTGGCGCTACTGGATTGTTCTGGAGGATTTGAACAAAGCTTGAGATCTACATCAAGAATGGTGCCTGATGAAAACAGAGACACACCTGGGAGTAGCAGTACTTCTAGGTTATGTAAGGATTAGAGATCATATCTGTCAGGCATCTAGAGTGATGCCTGGAATAATGTAGGACATATACCATAAAGGATAAATACTATTGTTATATTACCGGTATTGCTATCTCAGCTCCTGATTGGTAGCCAGCAAAGAGGTGGAAATTAGAGGCTCATGGGTAGGGCTGTACTTGGGGGCAGACCTGGGAGTAGACTTTGAGAAGAAGCTCTGTGATGAAGGCTGTATGAAGTCAGCATGGAACCAAGCATCCCTTGGTGGCAGCCCTGGCAGGGGGGCCATTGGGGCCAGGGAAGTCCAGCAGAGCCTTTGTGACCCTGCAGATGGAGCAAAAGGCTGGATCCAGGGTCTGGAGGGACAGGGAAATGGGGAGTTGTGGTTCCATGGCTATAGAGTGTCAGTTATACAAGGTGAAGAAGTTTGGGAGATCTGTTACAACAATGTGCATATAACGCTGCTGTCCTATAGACATAAAAATGGCTAAGATGGTAAATTTTATGTTACGTGTTTCTTAGTACAATTAAGAAAAGAAAAGGAAAAAAAAAGCTAGATCCCAGTTACTATAACGAAGGCTTACAATCCTAACAGGCTCAACAGAAGCCTGTTTTTTTTTGGGTGGGCTTCCTGAATTTTCCCCGATTAGAAAAGCACTGGTCCCAGATCTCAGATTGAGACTGACATTCAATCTTCCTTGTGGAAATCCAGAGTTACAAACATTCTATCTGTATACACGTGTGTGTATGTGTGTGTGTGTGTGTGTGTGTCCAAGTGGTACACATACTAAAAGTGTGTACACACCTATACATATAAAATCTCCTTTCTGGGTTTATATGTGTCCCTGTACCTCCTTAACTTACTTAATCTCTCATAAAGGACCTCAAGTATCAATCTAATTTATCCTGATGGCTAATGGGGAGCCCTCAAAGCCAGGGTCTTGGTTTGCTCAGTGAGGTGTGACAGGAGGGGCCACTGTGTGTGTTTCCACCTACTGTCTTGCTCTCTTCTGTTCTGCCACAGGAGTGGCGTGTCTCAGCTGGGACCTACTTCTGCAGGCTTGGTCCCAGAATGTGAAAGCACATGGAGAGCAGAAGTAGAGATTTCTCTAATGTGGTGGTGAATATGCAATGGCAGAATGAGGAATATTGGTTGATACAAGCCAGCTCAGGGAGTCATATGTTACTGCGGTAAAGCTGACTAATAAATCCAGGCAGTCGCCCATTGCCAACGCACAGTAGCAGGAGAAATAATAAGTCGTTGTTTTAAGCTACTCCATTTTAGGGTCTTTGTAAGACAGTAATAGATAACTGGGGCTTCCTGTAAAGAAGGGATATCAACCTGGACCAAGGCAAGGTCAGATGAGAGGAGAAGATGAATTGAGACATATTAAAGGGGTGGTTTAGAACTCTTTCAATCACTAATGATAGAACTTAACCAAAACTGGGATTTATTGGTCTAAGGTACTAGAAAGGATTCAGGACTGAAATGCTGTCACAGGGTTCAGTTTCTCTGCATCTTTGGCTCTACCTTCCCTTGGCTGAGTGGGTTCCCTGGACTCTGTATGGCAGATTCCAGCAACCTTGGGGATAGCACCTCCTGGTTCATGTCTTCCCAATTTCAAGTCCAGTAGAAAGAGCTTTTGTGGTCATTCTACAGAATTTTTGAATAAACTGGCTGAGTGGAGGTGGTGGTGATTGGAGAAGAGGGTACATTGGTTATGGGTTCTTCTGTCAAAACTCAAACAGTTTTTTAAGAAGGAAATTTATTCATTCATATAATTTCATATAATTTATTCATTCATATAATTTAAAAAAAGAGATAGAAAAATTCATGGACTGTTCCAACCTCAGGTGCAGTTTGATTTAGAGCTAAAAGAATGTCACCAGAATTCGCCTCTTGACTTTTCAAAATTGTTGCCAGCTGAGACACTTCTTATGGGGGATTCTGAACACCAAAGAGAAGAGGGTTTGATGATGATAACAGACCCCAATCAAGTGTGGGGTTCTTCCTTTTAATTGCTTTCTGCAAACAAACACAGCTATAAGATATTGGTCCTGGTGAATGGTCATAGGTTTGTGTTTAAGTTCCTCATTGTTCCAACTGCCCATAGAGACAAGAGTGTAAAAGAATCCAGATTGCTTGAGCTTGGATCCTGGCTCTCACAATGATTAGCTGGTGATCTTGGGAAAGTCATTTAACCACTCAGTGTCTCACTGTACTCATCTGTAAAATGGGAAATGACATTATCTACCTACCTTAGAGGGTTGTTGTTAGTAATACATGCAAATCACTTAGAACAGTGCTTAGAACATGTTAAGAGCTCGATCGATGTTTATTATTATTCTCATGTCAAAAGTAAACAAAGAGTCATTTGCAGACATTTTTTCAGAATTATGACCTTTTTTTTTAAAGATTTTATTTATTTATTTGACAGAGAGAGAGAGAGACAGCCAGTGAGAGAGGGAACACAAGCAGGGGGAGTGAGAGAGGAAGAAGCAGGCTCCAATAAGAGCATGGAGCCCGATGTGGGGCTCGATCCCAGAACCCTGGAATCACGCCCTGAGCCGAAGGCAGACGCTTAACGACTGAGCCACCCAGGCACCCCAGAATTATGACCATTTTAGATGGTAGGTGTTGGCTTGGTTTTGATTTATCTCTTGGCAGTGAGTGACTGGAATTGTATCTGCTCATATTACGGGTCAGAACGTATTCTGACAGCATTTTGCTACTATGTATTTTCACTGACTTCCCAACGGTTACTGGACTGTAGTCTTCCAGGAGAGATATCTCCGTTTATTTGTACCTCTTTGGATGAAAGAAAACCTAAGTTCGATTAAAGGTCTAAAAAAGGGACGAAACAAAGGTTTTTTTAAAACTAGTATCTATTTTGCAATCCAGCTTTGAATAATGAGGGCAGAGTATTGTCCTCTATCTTTTTATCATCTCATTGCATAATCTTGCTTTTTTTTTTTTGAGAAGCTTAGAAAAACGGAAATTTCAAAGTAAGTGTGATGTTAGCAATTCGTATCATGATGAGTTGTAGATTACTCATAGCTTCTCCTGGCTATTTTTGTTTGGGTTGTTTTGTGTAGTTGGGGTTGATAGAACAATTGTTCTATGAGTCTGGGATTATCTTGGCTCTGGCTGCCCGCATTCCTAACTGCAATGTGTCCCTCTGTGAAAGTGGCAGGGATTAAGCTCTGTGGCACATTATCCACAGCTTTCTCTCTCAGTTTTGGATGCTGTTACATAAGGTTCCATATTGATCGGAAAGGGGCAGGGATTAAGCTCTGTGGCACATTATCCACAGCTTTCTCTCTCAGTTTTGGATGCTGTTACATAAGGTTCCATATTAATCGGAAAGGGGAGAGTGGGTGGGGGAGACCCTTAGATAAGTTGAAGTACTTTCAAAAGTGCTGGGATGTGTAACTTGCACAGGTTTTATCTCCAAGCTAATGGGTGGTGGGGAGAGGGGTGTGAATTTTGCCTCATTTCTCTGCAAGTCAGCCTTAGTTAGCCAATAGACTTCCTGTGCAAGTACAAACATTTGCTGGACATGTTTGTGAATTAAATTGCAGGGATGGATTGGGAATCAGAACTCTCCTGGGTCACGCTATACATTTAAACAGCTACCTGAGTCTAAGATTTCTCTAGGGCAATTCAAGTTGTTTTTATCCTATAAAAGTTTGATGTCCTAGGTGAAGAAACAAAATAATGTAAGTGTGTTATGATGTACTTGGATTTGAATTCAATTTAATATTTTTGGGTAGCCAGCAAGATTTGAGTACTCATGGTATGAAGAAAATATTGATGTCTAATTTCAGTCTCAAAAGCTTGACCTTTTGATCCCTAAACAATAATAATAGTCTTATTAAGTAATTAAAATGTGCTGGGCATTGTACTCCTACTTCAATGATATTGGTATTTGTATCTCTACAATTTAACTAACTGAAGCTTTGAAAGTTTAAGAAACTTACTCTGGTCACAAGTCTAGTGAGAACTAGTTATTCCTTTTTTTTCCTTAAGTAATCTCTAAGACCAACATGGGGCTCGAACTCATGACCTGGAGATCAAGAGCTGCTTGCTCTACCAACTGAGCCAACCAGGCACCCCACAACTCTAGTGAGATATGGGAACAGTTCTCCCTGTTGCTAAATCTGTGTTCTTTTTAAGGCAGTGCTGTCCCATAGAACTTTCTGTGATAATGTTCTATGTTTCTGTGGTATAATACGGCAGCCACAGTGTGGAAGCTACTGAGCGTTTGAAGTGAGACTAGTGTAACTGAGGAAATAAATTTTTAATTTTATTTAATTTTAATTAAAATTAAAATTTAATAGCCACATGTAGTGGTTGCATAGGACATCAAATTATCTGGCCTATAAACATTCAAGCTACTGTGATCTCATGTGTTGTACATTTAGATTTCAAAGACATTTAGACTTCAAACAAATGTAAAGAAGTAGTTGGAGAAAAAAATAACATTTTATCAAAATCAAAGTCATTTATTATTATTATTTAAAATTTTTTTTATCTGAGTATAGAGGATCAAAACAAAGTCATCTAAATTGCAGTATGTAAAGGCAGGTAGACCTCAAAGTTAAATGACTCATAAAATTTAAGTAGGAAAAACTTCTTTTGGAAAATTTCTATTGTACATTTTACTTGATGGTTATTAACATATTGGCAATGTTGATTATAAGGGACATAGCAATTTGAAAAAAGGGGAGAAAATGTTCCTGGAACTGTATGTACTCTTACTGCAAGATTCAGATCTCTAGGCATTTTCCAATCTAGGGAATCACAAATTCCCCAAGTAGCAGGGACAGAGGAGTACGTTTATAATCAAACTAACCAAACTTTTTTTTTATTAAAGATTTTTTATTTATTTGAGAGAGAGAGAGAGAATGAGAGAGGGGAGGGCCAGAGGGAGAAACAGACTTCCCGCTAAGCAGGGAGCCTGATGCGGAACTCGATCCCAGCACCCCGGGATCATGACCTGAGCTGAAGGCAGATGCTTAACTGATGGAGCCACCGAGGCTCCCACAACCAAACTTTTTTGATGTCTACTTTCAGGTGTCTTCTGCCTCCAGTTATCTTGTTTTTCATAAATGGCTTTCGAGCTGAGTATTTACAAACCAGCATCTTTAATGCTCAATATTCGTAAACAGACTACGTCTCCAACAAACAGGGACATGCAAACAAAACATAGATGTTTCCTTAATAGAACTCTAGATGATAACCCCTTTCTTGTCTGACCTCTGGATTTATGGTTCATCGGGCTAGGTTGTCTCCCAGCTCTGCCGATTTGACAGTCAATCTCTTTTCTGTATAGACTGGTTTTCTCACACTAGTTTAATTCATTATTTCTTTTTTTTTTTTTAAGATTTTTTATTTATTTACGTGACAGAGATATAGCCAGCGAGAGAGGGAACACAGCAAGGGAGTGGGAGAGGAAGAAGCAGGATCCCAGCGGAGGAGCCCGATGTGGGACTCGATCCCGGAACGCCGGGATCACACCCTGAGCCGAAGGCAGACGCTCAACGACTGCGCCACCCAGGCGCCCCAATTCATTATTTCTTAGTCACCAGTCTACTAGACTTTTTTCTTTTAATCGACTACAGCTTTACTGTCCTGTGGGAACCCTTTTGTTTGCATTAGATCCAGGGAGTATCTCCATGTGTTGCAGGCCAGAAGGGGGAACATGGCTCTAGGGGCCAGGCTGCTGCAGGAGATGCCCCAGCTCCAGGTTGTGGAACTCTTCCTGGCCCCACCCCTCTGTGTGCCTACCCTCAGAAAAACAAATCACAGATGTGGGCACTGGAATCAGATTGCCTGGACCCTATCTCCTCCTGACCATGCAGGAGTTACTTAACATTTCTTGGCCTTACACTCTTCATCTATAAAACAGGACAAAAATAGTTTCTATCTGATAATATTGTTGTGAGAATTAAAGGAAAGTAATCCAAGTAAGGGTTGAGCATAGTTCCTGGAATAATTATTGATTATTGTTATTACTGGTTATTATTATTATTTAAAGACCATAATCCCCGTCCTTACCATAGTGTGACTTTTTTATGCCATGAAGAAACATTTTTATGGATTCTCCCCCCATTGGTCAGTTTCATGTTTTTTCTCTACTCCAGTTTATGTATTTATTCATCCATCCAACATTTATCGAAGCCCCATTATGGGCCAGGTACCATCTTAGAGATGGGGACAGAATGTTGACTGAGACACATTTCCTCCAGGTGCTCATATTTACTGGAGGAGATAACACAGAAATAGATAGGAAATCTGGTATTCATTCCAAGAAGTCACTTTCCAGCAAGTCCAGTTTCATCAAAATAATTTCCAGCAGGGATCAGCTGCAGTTGGATGCCAAGGGGCTGCTCTTTGTTGTCTGGTGTGGGGAGAGGCTGCTGGATGTTAATAATGGGCTAGATATACCAGACATCCCAACCACTGTGGTTCATATGGTTTAATAAAGTCATTCACACCTTAATGTGAATGAACTATTTCTTATTTGAGATGAATAATGGAGAGTGAAAACTGTGACTTGGGGGTGATTGGGTGGCCTAAACCATTTAAGAGGCCTCTGGAAGATCAGAAGGCCTATGAAGGACTGGACACCAGTGGAAAAAAAAGTCAGAACACTCAGCTCCAATAAAGATTACTTACCATCTTTGGATTTCTCATTTGTAAAATAATGAGAAATAGAAGGGATGCTGCTAGGCTGGATAGACGATCTCATGGATTTAGAGAATTACGCCTGTAGGAGAGGCTAGAGAGCATCCAGTCCAACCTGCTTCTTTCATAGGTAAGGAACTTGTGACTTAAGAGAGGCGAAGTAACCTGTTCGAGGACATACAGCTTGTTACTTAAAGAATCGGCTAGTCACTAGACTTCTGAGACAGTGCTCGTCTCCAGGAAATCATTTGGTTCTATAGCTAGGACATCGTAAACTTACAATTAAGGTCCAGGATCATGACCTTGAGATATGGAGAGGTACTTAAGTGTATCTGGAATTTTTTTTTTTTTTAAGATTTTTATTTATTTATTCGACAGAGACAGAGACAGCCAGCGAGAGAGGGAACACAAGCAGGGAGAGTGGGACAGGAAGAAGCAGGCTCCCAGCAGAGGAGCCTGATGTGGGGCTCGATCCCATAACGCCGGGATCACGCCCTGAGCCGAAGGCAGACGCCCAACCGCTGTACCACCCAGGCGCCCCTGTATCTGGAATTATTGAATCATGCTTTTTATAACTACAGTACCCTCACTACAATTTTAACATTAAGTGTATTTTACTACATTCTGATGATTTGAATTATATTGGAAGGGTAAGGTCTTAGGTCCATGGGCCCATTACTACAAAACAAAGTCACTTTATTTGTATTATCTGCATTATTATGTATGAGTGCTCGTTGGCCAGACACGAGCCCCTCTCTAGGTGTCCCCAATTATTTCTGAGAGTTCTCAAGTTCTTCCCCTCTAACTTCTCCCCTACTGCCACAATGCTGTGTCTGCTACTACTAACTTTTGAACCCCGAGCCTCAGGCTCCATCTGCCCCAGAAAGAGATGGAGATGGTCATTCCACCCATTGTTCTCAGGGGCATTAGAGATGTTTATGTAAACACCTGCCATGCAGTAGGTACTCAGTAAATGTAAACTCTTATTATTATTTTAGATTTCCTTATCACCGGAGTTTCTAGAAGCACAGCTAGGTGGTTGAGTTGATGAATTTCAATGTCATTTTCTTCAATTTTCCATATTGGCTCTTTGCTTTCAGTGCTCTTACAGAGTAGTGAACAGTCAAAGATGAATAAGAGAGAAGGAAGGAGTTCATTCCTGCACTCACTCATTCATTCATTCAGAAAACATGCATGAGATTCAGTTACTCTAGGCTGGGAGCACAAATATGTACAAGCTGTTTCACGGGTTTAGAGGTGATTGTGAGAGAGAAGACTACACAAATTGCAGCAATACAAAACAGTATGTAAATTCTTCTGAGTTTCAGAGAGGAAGATATCACTCCTGGTCAGAAAGACAGTAACGACTAATATTAATGGAGCAATTTCAAAGCACTTCCACATGCACTTTAGAACTTGATTCTCACAAATACCCTGTGGTCAGAACTCTCGTTTGTAGGTGAGAGGACACTTCCGGTAAATAGAGTGACTTCCCTGGCCTTGCTCTGATAGGAAGTCAGCCCTAGGGTCTGACTGTTCAGGGTCTAAAGGTCTCTCCCCTGCATCATGCTGGGAAAGTTTCATGGAGAAGGTGATTTCATGGACTGAGTATTTAAAGAGGGACCACTTTTGACAGGTAGAGACAGGGCCAGGGCTTTTTAGGTAAATCAAACAGCAAAGATATGAAGGCTCGAAAGGTTAAGACATATCTTGGAAAGGGTGAGTAGAACATGTTAGCTGAAGCATTAGCTATTTGTAGGGGAATCAGAGACAAGCAAAGTACACTGCACTGTGGCTGGGTCACACATACTCTGAACCACCAGACTAAGGAGTTGAGAAATGATTTGACACACAACGATAGAGGGGAAGGAGTGTGTTGAATACAGGGAGAATTAGGTAGATCTGGGGAGGTGAGTCAGATTATTGTGGAGAAGATGGAGGAAGCAAGGGAACGAGTTAAGGGCAGTGTCAAGGGAGACTGGTGCGTGGCAGGGGAAGAAGAGCCGGATCAAAGAAGCACTGAAGGGTGTATTAACGTGGTGACTAGGTGTGGGAGTCGAGAAAGAGGCTGGGAGTAAGATGACTCTTAGCTTGGAGTGGAGTCCGTAGAAGAATGGTAATGCCATTAACAGAGTTGCTTTATTTGCAGAAGGAGCTGACTTCGAAGGAAAAATCACGAGCTCCCTTTTGGTTCTGCTGTGTTTGGGTTGCATCCTGTGTATTGCCACCTGGCTGTCCACTGCGAAGGTGGGTGGTGAGTCGGAGGGAGAAGTTTGACTGACCTCCCAGGAAGAGGGCTCTTCCTTCCTGTCTCTGCTCTGCTCCCCACTCCCTTTATTGTGTCTGATGACAACAATGCCTGCTTTGTGGTAAACACTCAAAATAAGTTTGGAAAAGAAACCCACATAAAAGAAGACTTGTCAGGAAAAGTTTTAGGGCAAGGGAGAAGATTAAGGTGAGGGAAAGAGATGGTTGCTAACAAAGGGAAACTGGATTTGAGTCACTGGATATAGTGATTTCCCAGGGATTAAGGACTCCAAGGCCTGGTGCGGGCTACAGGTGGTAGAAACCTGGTGGAGTTAAGAAAATGGAGAGACTCTGAGGCCAGAGTGTGGATGTTTAAGTTGCTGGGGATAATGGCAAAGAGTAAAAATGACTAAGTTAGACCCAGGCAAGAGAAGCCCCTGCTCTGGACCCTGCATTTTATTTTATTTTATTTGTTTGTTTGTTTATTTATTTATTAAAGATTTTATTTGTTTATTTGACAGAGATAGAGCAGCCAGCAAGAGAGGGAACACAAGCAGGGGGGGTGGGAGAGGAAGAAGCAGACTCATACCGGAGGAGCCTGATGTGGGGCTCAATCCCATAACGCTGGGATCACGCCCTGAGCCGAAGGCAGACGCTTAACTGCTGTGCCACCCAGGCGCCCCTGGACCCTGCATTTTAGAGGACCGCACTCTGGCTCTCTTCTGTACTCCTCCTTGTACTACCCAGTTCATGGGGCCAACAGGTCATGCTCACTGGAACCTGTGCTTCTAAATCCAGCTCTGGGTACCAGAGCCCTGGGATTCCCTACTCAAATGGACGAGCCTGCATCCAGGGGCTACCCAGGCTTCTATCCTGGATCTGTCCTGGTAGGGGTACAAAATGCCACAACTTTGCACACTCCAGGCCTGAGTAATGGCCAAGGAGCATCCTTTGAGGTGGTTAGTGGGATATAAATAAAGCTTTGGGGGTAAGTGGCAGAACTTGACCCTTGTAGGTACGGGTATGCACATATGTTCTATTCCAATGTGGGATGGAGCCAGGAGATGCAAAAGAAGGGGAACGAAAATTGGGTGGGGGGGGGTGGCTTCCAGCCCCATTTGCATGACCACATTCTGAATCAGAAGTCCAAGAAGTCAGGGAATTTAAATTCAAACCCAGACTTCCAGGTTGTAAAGAAAGTGCATTTGTCAATGTCAAATGTTAGAATATATTTTATTTAAGTTTGTACGTTTAATTTAAACCTTCGCAATATTTATTTATTTATTTGTTTGTTTATTTATTTATTTATTTATTTCTATTTTTTAAGTGGGCTCCACACCCGGTGTGGAGACCAACACGGGGCTTGAACTCACGACCCTGAGATCCAGATCTGAGCTGAAATCAAGAGTTGGACACTCAGCTGAGTTAGTCACCCAGGTGCCCCTCTACCTTCTCAATATTTAGATATGTGATATGTAGACCTCCCTTTGTGATCCTATCCTTGTATGTCAGGGATCTTCAGAATAAAGATCTCCCTGCTGTGAGTCTTGAGCTTTCTTCCCCTTTCCTGACAACCACCACACTTTTTGGGTGATAACTTGTTTTATTGTCTGTCTCCTCTGACAGACATGAAGCTGTGTAGAGGCAGGAACCAGGCTGTTCTGTTTACAAAGAGATCCTAGTGCTAGTACAATGACTGACACACGGTATGTGCTCACTAAATATGTTTAAAACTCTAAAATGATGAAAGACTTACACATTTGATGACAGCAAGTAGGGTGAAGAGAAGTGATGGAAGGGGGTAAAGTAACCTTTAAAGAGAATGCCTTGCTAAATTATAGTAGAAACAGAGGAATAGTCTGGTTTCTCTTACAGTCAGTCAGGGAGAACGGCAGACACACACTTCCATTGCCTTAAGAACTAGAAGTAATCTATTCATTCTAAATTTTGGGTGTGTGCTATTGTTGTTTCCCTTCAGATGAGTGGTTGGATTAGGATCGGATATGTAACATGAGGGCCTGGAATTCTCAAGTGACTGACCCAATAAAGTGCATTTAAAAATGCAAACAGAAATTTAAAAATGAAGAGAAAACACAGACTTTTGGTTTTCTTTGAAAAACTGGACCTTTCGCAACAGTGGTCTGAAGCCTTTAATGGGCCTGTGTTTATCAACAGGCCACATCCTACCACTCACAAAACAAATGCCACGGCCATTGTAAGGCCTCTGAATTCATGACCCCTGGACTGCAGGATCTTTAAGGCCCTTTTGCTCCAAAAAAATGTCTTCTTTAATCTCTTTAAGGTTATATTTCTACCAACCATTGCATTACATCAATATCATTTGAATTGTACTATAATACTGCATACCTGCTTGTATCTGCCATAGATTCTGAAACTGATTATTTCACATGTAATCAAAGAAACCCAACTGCTCCAGAAAGCTACTTTCTGTTAGTGTTATTAATCCAAATTCCTGTAATCAGTCCTCCAATGACCCTAAGGGAAGATACTGGATTGGAGAGTCTGCAGATGAGAATTGACTGCTTCTTGAAGGCTGAGAAATTATGTGTGGTGATGGAACGAGAGGTGTTGGGGACACGGAAATGCAGGAATTGCCAGTGTGAAGGTTGCAGAACCGGGTTTGGAAGGATGATGAAGAAATCGAGAAACAACACTACAGCGCTGATTTGTCCGAGTATTTACTGAGTATTAATACTCAGTAAAGAACTGTTCTGACACGAGGAATTCAGCAGTAAACCAACAAAAGTCCCTGCTCTCATTGAGCTTAATTCCAGTGCAGTAAGCCAGGTAGCACATACATAAACACACACATCGCAAATCTACATGTCACATGGAAATAATTACTATTTATAAAACCAAAGCAGAGCAAGGGAACAACGAATGAGGGTGGCTGCTATTCCAGGAGACCCCAAAGAAGCAAGGAAGCAAAGCACAACCCGTCGATTGGTTTCTAATTTTCTAGGCTACTGGGAGTGAGATGCACCTCCCATGAAGCCCCGCCCCTCCCTCCCAATAGGGCGCAAGGTGCCATCTCCTGGAGAGCCCCTCCCACTTCCCCGCCCAGAGGCGGCCTTGGGGGTGGGGCTTCGCTCCCAGGCGCACAGAGCGCGCCGCACTGAAAGCCGCGCGCATAGAGTTCCCGGCATTCTTCCCGTTCTGTCAAGGCCGGGAGAATTGCCCCCGCCGGTACTTGGCATGCTGGGAACTGTAGTTTCTGCCCGCAGCTCTGCGTCTCAGGGGGCAGTAAAAGCCGCTCGATCTGACTCCACTGCTGGCACACGACTTGCATCCTCCAGGGGTTGTGGGGAGGCCCTGGGGGGGGGGGTTCATCCCAAGAACAGTCCGGCAGGCGTCCAGGCTGGGGCCGCGCCGGTCACGTGACCCCAGCTCGCCGGGCGCGCGCGACTTCTCAGCGCCATTCCCAACTCCGCCCCGCCCGGCAGTCGGCCTGCGCCTCCCCCGGCGCTGCTGCCACCTCGCGCTCGGAGGCGTCGCGGAACGTGCTCTGTGCTCTCCTCTCCCCCTCCCCCTCCCATCCCCTCTCGCCCTCCCCCACCTCCCCCTCCCGCGCCGAGACTCGCCGCCGCCGCCGCAGCCGCAGGAGTAGCCGCCGCCGGAGCCGCGCGCAGCCATGGCCGAGAACCCGGGCTTGGAGAACCACCGCATCAAGAGCTTTAAGAACAAGGGCCGCGATGTGGAAGTGAGTGTGCTTCCGTGGTCTGGGCCCGCCCGGGTCGCCCGCCTGGCCGCGCCGGCCCCACGGCGGCGGGGAGGGGCGGGGGGCCGGCGCCGGGCTGGTTCTCGCCGGCTCGCGGTGGGTCGGAGTTGGCCGCCGCCTCCCGTCACCGCGGCCCCGGGCTGGGCGGAGCGGGCGACGGGACCGCGGGCCGGGCTGCAGCCACCCTCCGGAACTGCCGGCGCGGGGACCGGGAAATGCCGGGGTTTTCGGCCCCGTCACGCGGGCGCGGCCTGCTGTCGGCGAGGAAGGGATGTGGAGCTGAGGCGGGGTCCTCGGGCCGGGGCCTCGCGGGCCCGGGATGCTGCCGCCGTGGTCCGTCGACCGCACCGTGGAGGGGGCGGCCGCGACTCGCGCCCGCTGCCCGTGCAGCCTCCCGCCCGGCGCGGCCCCCTCGGTGCCTCCCGCGCTGCCGCACAGGGAGCCGGGGCTGTGCGGGTCCCCGCGCGTATCTCCGGCGAGCCGGGCCCAGGCGGGCGGTGGCGGCCCGCAGAGGGGGGTGGGGACCAGCCGGGTAACTGACTTGTTTGAGGGTGGTGGATGGGGGAGGGTAGGATGCGCCAGGACCATTTTCTCATATTCCAGTGCTGTCCTTTGGACCAGTCCTGCTGAGCTATTTCAGCTCATACTCCTGTTACTGCTGGCATTTGGAGCAAGCTGAAGGTGGACAATAGTTTACCATCTATTGTGTTGAGGCTTTGGAAGAGACGTTGTTCCGACCTCCGCTCACAGGACCTGTTTTCTTAGCCGTTCTTGTAGTGGGATTGTGCATAGGATCATAATTTCTTTGACATGTTTTACCGAAATAATTTAGATACATAGCTTCTTACGGCCGGCCTTGTATATATCTCTTGCTTCAAGCTGGTACAATTTCCAAGTGGTTGCAAAACTGTAAACATCTTGGTTACTTAGTTCGTTGCTACTCAGCATGTTGCCATTGTTTCGTTAAGGTGACATTAGCAGGTACTATTTGCAAACTCGGCTTATTGAGGCAGCGCTAGAGGTCTCTCTGCAGCTACTGAAAGCAATGTAGTTACAGCACAAACTTCCCTGGGACTCTGACCTCTGGATTTGTTAGGGAGAACGTGGTTTTAAGTCCACAGCGTCCTTTTCTAATACTAGGTGACATGATTTGCAGTTTTGTAATTCTTGATAAAGGGCCAGTGTGACTAAGAAGTGTGCATTTTTCCTGTCTTAAAGAGAGAAGGTGGTGGGGAAACAGTCGGCGTTCCAGTTTTGTAGAGGAACAGACAGAACTCAGGCGATTTTTCAGAGCTACAAAATTAAATGCTAATTGGAAAAAACCTAAGTAAATACTGTGGAATTCCCATTTGAATAACACAAAGGTCATCTATCTCTATTCTGGTCATGGTTAAATTTCTTTTGTGAGAAGTATTTCTAAGCAAAAGTGAAACTTAGGAAAGCAACAAGAAATTTTGAAACTGCCTCCTGTTTTGCCCACTTGATGATTGTTAACTTTGAACTTTTCCCATCAGTAATTGTTTTTGAAGCTTACTACTATTATAAAGCTAAACTTAAGTAGTTTGAAAAATACCCATATTATTTGTACAGAAGAACTAATAACATTGTTTCCTCTCTTGGATCTTGGTACACATTTTTGTTTTATTACTTGCCTATATTATTGTGTTCTGGGAGCTCAATGCTACCTCATAAGGACTCCTGGGCATAATAGGTATGCAGTAAATATTTGCTGATGATCAGAATGTAATTAATGAGTTCTGGATGCATGAAAAAGAGGCATAGCTGCCAAGCCTTTTAGCCTGAAAATAATGGTCATAACATTATATTTCCCAGGATACATTAGGGTAACTAAGGCATGAAATAGCAGACTTTCAAATGGTATTCTATGGGGCAGACACTATACTAAGAGCTTCATGAGACTTCATTTAATCCTTATAAGAACTTTATGAACTAGGTATAGCATTATCCCTACTTTACAGGAGGAAAGTACTTTAGGGGAGGAAACGTGAGAGTGCTTTTGTAGCATGCACAAGGTCATGAAGTGGGTATGAGCATTCATTCACTAATTGTCAATTGGATGTCTGACAGTATTAGGTGTTGGGGATACAAAAGATTAAATTCAGCCTGTATCTCAAGGAGTTTACAGTTCAGTGGGAGTAATAGAAAAGTAAACTGATAATTACAGTGCAGTACATCAATAAGTATATTCTGAGAAAATTCTAACTTGGAGCTGAGCAGTCACGGGAGATGTTCTGGTTGATTCCTAGTGGATGAATTGGAGTAAGCTGATCCTGAAAGAGGAAAGAAAGTTGGCCCGGTAAAATGCAGGAAAAGGGAGGGCACAAGGAAGGGGCATTGCAGGCTTGTGGGAGGAGTAATTGAGCAGTCCTGAGAGAATGCAGTAGGACTGCTGAGAGAGAAGGGAGTGTGACTAAACGGTAAACTGGGGTCAAATCTGGGAAGTGCCTCTCTTGGGGATTTAGGTATAACCAAGACTAGATAGACACTGCGTCTGACTTAGTTTTATCCATTCGAAACTGCGTTAAAATGAGAAACTTACACGACAACTTAGCCTTGTGACTAAGTAGTTGTGATTATCAGGCTGTTTCAAAACAGTGAGATGCACTTTGATGAGATGTGATTTTCACATATAGGAGAGACAGAAGATAAAACATTATAAAATATGCAACCAGCTGATACACAAATAAAATACATATTTTCTAAAGGAAATAAAAATATAGAGTTAGGCCATTCCATTCATAGGAAATTGTGTATGGGGAGAGGGTGGAGGAAGAGCGTAATTTCGTAGTCAGTCAAGAATGGCTTCATAGAAAAGAGGTTGGTGAATTTTATAGGAAGTATGTGCTAGACTTGAACAGGGCACATAAGAAATTAGTGAATGAAGGGGCGCCTGAGTGGCTCAGTCGTTAAGCGTCTGCCTTCGGCTCAGGGCGTGATCCCGGCGTTCTGGGATCGAACCCCACATCAGGCTCCTCTGTTGGGAGCCTGCTTCTTCTTTTCCCACTCCCCCTGCTTGTGTTCCCTCTCTCGCTGGCTGTCTCTCTGTCAAATAAATAAATAAAATCTTAAAAAAAAAAAAAAGAAATTAGTGAATGAAGACTGGTGAGAAAGAAGAACGAACAGATTAGGGAGTGAAGAGATGAGACTTCCGTATGGCCCGTGGTGGTCTGAGAAATATGTCTGTGGCAAAGAGTTGCTTGGACACTTCTTGAAAGAGAGATCCTTGATGGGGAGATCTGAAGGAATTTATTCCAGAGTAGAGTTAGAAGGTACAACATGATTAGAGCAATTGAAAAAGGTGACTGGCAGTTCTGGAGGAATAATACTCTTATCCCATATGGAAGGAGGAATTTTCAAAAAAATTGAGATTGGGGATGGTCATAACATGGAAATAGGATTTCAACTTCCTTCTCCTCTTCCTTTCTCTTCCTCTTCTTCATAAAACTCAAGTAGAGAAAGGGGATAAAATTTGTCCTGAGGTCTGTAGGTACAGGTAGGGGAGGGAATAATTATCACTGATAGAAGTTTGGAGCTTGAGTAGGGGGAATAAATTTTGTAGCTAAAACCAGGGAATACATTGTGAAAAGGAAACTCTTAATTATCTTCATTTGCTCTGGAGTGTGTGTTTTAATACCAGTCCTTTTTATGTAAGGCATTGTTCTTAGATTTTTTTCCCTTTTACAAAATTTTTTAAATTTAAAAAAATTTTTCCAATATACTTACAGAAAAGTGCATGAAATGGAAATGTTCCATTTAATGAATACTTATAAATCAAACACTCTGGTAATTGCGACCCAGGTCAACTTTGCTTTTTCTTGCTCCTTATACCTCAAGAATGTAACATTTTTATCAGTAACAATAACTAATAACAATTATTTTAAAAATCTTAACATTTGTTAAGTGTTTGCAGTATACCTGTACTGAGTATTTTATATGGATTATTTAGTCTTCACAACAATCCTGTGAAGTATGTACTATTATTATCCACATTCACTGCTGAGGAGACTTGAAGCCTACGATTCTTAAGTAGCCTGTGTCATGGGCGGGGGGATGTAAGTGGCAGGACCTGGGCTTACAGTGAAGCAGTATGACACTTAACGCCAGAACTCTTGCTCACGTTCTTCATGATCTCTCCGCTGTATGGAGCATCAAACCTGATGTGTATGAAATACATCTGAAACTTAATTAATGGGGGAAATATTAAAGAAATCTTGGCTGTTTCACAGAAATTCCTGTCCTGGTGTTTTAGAACCTTGCTAATAAAAATTTCTGATATCTTAGTTATCATTTGATTTATTTGCTTTTTTTTCCTTTTTACTGTTACAGAGTTTCCTTATTAGTAAGGAGCTAGTTAGTTGGTTTCACCAAAAAATAACAACTGATATCCTTGGGTTTAACACTTAAACTTTATGCTTAAGTTTCTAATATTGGAGATAATACACATTTTCTCATCTGTAAATTTGACCAGCTTTACCAAATTTGCTTCTCTCTTTGGAGCCTCTGTTACTAAGTAGTACTACCCAATTGTTCAAGCTTGAAACCTTATCCTTGACTCACTTCTCTTCACTTCCTTCACTTTTCTGTATTGGTCAGTGATCTGAAGAGCCCTCCTATTTTTACCTTTGATACCGACCTTATTTACTGTAGCTGTGCTAGTTTGGGCTGCTGTCAGTCTCACCTGTGTAAGTATGATAGTGCACTTGGTTTTCCTGTCTCCAATATCTTCCCTTCCCATTGTATCTTGTGGGTTGATCTTTCCGAAAATTTTGTGTGTGTGTGTGTTGCTTTCTTGGTAAGATCAATCCCAATGCCTTCAGCATAAAATTAAAAGTCCTTAGGGTGCCACACGTAATTCCTTATATCTCCTTTGTGCCAGCTGTGTAAAGGACTTGAGATGGTGGAGTAACCAGTATAATATCCTTTCCATGCCTCTGCACACACTATTCTCTTGTATACCTTCTTTTGTTGTCTGTTTAGTGGGGCTCACTCTGGCAAACTCTTTCTTCACTCAGACTCCTTCCTATATCTCTGGAACACCAAGATTATAATTCTGCCAGGGGGGGTAATCAGAAGGGGGAATGAAACATGAGAGACTATGGACTATGAGAAACAAACTGAGGGCCTCAGAGGGGAGGGGGGTGGGGGAATGGGATAGACCGGTGATGGGTAATAAGGAGGGCACGTATTTCATGGTGCACTGGGTGTTATACACAACTAATGAATCATCGAACTTTACATCGGAAACCGGGGATGTACTGTATGGTGACTAACATAATATAATAAAAAATCATTAAAAAAAAAAGATTATAATTCTGCCACACCATGTCATTCTATTAAAAAACAAAACAAAACAAAAAACCTTCAGAAGTTCTCCATAGGGCCTTTCCTGCTGTCACTCCTAAGTCTTTTCCTTCTCTCTAAAGCTTTCCTAAGTGAATTTTCCTTTACCTCTTTGGGATAAATTGCTATGATCTACAACAACTTCATTGTGTGTGTAGCTGTTCAAGTATGTGGGCTCTGGGGAGGTGGGTGTGGGTATGGGGTAACTGGATGATGGCCATTAAGGAGGGCACTTGATGTAATGAGCACTGAGTGTTATATGCAACTGATGAATCACTAAATTCTACCCCTGAAACTAATAATACACTATATGTTAACTAAATTGAATTTAAATTTTAAAAAATTTGTTTTAAAGTATGTGGTCTCTGTAAAGAAGCTCACTGAGGGTAGAGACCTTGGCTGTGAGTGGTCATTTGGTGACCGGTATATAAAATTTAATAAATATTCTGAGAAGAGAGACTAGATAATATATTTTAATACACTGTACATTTGGAGTGAATGGTACACTATGATTCTAGGACTTCAGTAATTTCTTTCGGTGTTGACTCCATGGCATTGATACTGTTGCCTAGCCCTCCTTTGAGAAAGTCTGTTCTGCTATAATGTATTTTTTGCCTAGCCCTCCTTTGAGAAAGTCTGTTCTGCTATAATGTATTTTTTGTAACATGAACTAATTCATACTTGAATACCGAAGAGGAATAATGTTAGCTAGTGCAGAATTCATGTTAGTTCATATTTGATTTTTGAGTTGATTTTTACCAGCATGTTAACTGTTTAGCACTCCTGAGTAACAGTACTCGAACACAAATTTGTGAAGTACAGAAATACAGTTGAGCATAGCAAGTCCAAGAGTATGCACATTGCCCCTTCACCCATATTCTGCCTCTAGGCTCTGTTTAACCCTGTGTTCTGTCTTAAAGGTGCTTATTGCCCTAAACATCTTGATGTATTTCCCTCTTTTTTCTTAATATTGCAGACCATGAAGTTTTTCAGCAATCTATATATCACACAGCAGATAAGTTATAATTATTTTTTCTTGAATTCACTAATGGCATAACATCTCTCCTCGTCCTTCTGCCTCATTGATTACTCCTTTTTGGTTGATTTGCCAACTCTTCTTCCTTCCTATTGTGTGTAGGCACGTCTTAGGATTCTGTCTGTGACTCTCTTCTCTATAGATTGTTTTTCTTGCCCACATTAAGCAGCTCCCTTAGTTTTAACTATCATTTCAGTGTGGGGGACTTAAATCTGTTTTAAGCATCTGCTGGAAATTAATCACATGAACATCACATCAGCTCCTTAAGCTCAAAGTGTTTAAAGCCATGTTCTGCCTTTTTTTTTTCTTTTTTCTGTTTATGGCATCATCACCCTCACTGTGACCTGAAACTTGAGAGGCTTCTTGGACTCCTTCCTCATCTTCCACATTCAGTCAGATGCCAGTCATGTAGCTTGAATCTCTGTGCTGTCTCTGGATTTTGGCCCTGTCTCTCTATTCACTGCCTCCAGCCCACTTTCAGGCTTAGTACTTATCATCTGGCAATTTAAAAGTTGCCCGCAAAGTGGTGTTCTTTCTCCAGTCCATGCAATCTTTCAGTGAGCCTGATACCTGATTGTTTTTCCAGGTTCAGCTTTCCTTCCTCTCTCCCTCCCTGCCCCTTTAAGCTCTAGCACCACTGAACTTCTTATATGCTTATACATAATCTGGAATCCTGCCCTCCCCTGCTTGCCAGTGCTATTTCTATTCTCAGGGCTATCCTGCTGACTGGAATATCCTTCCCTGCCTCCTGTTGCCTGGCCGGCTAATTCCTACCCCTCTTTAAATACTCAACTCTGGGTTTAGCTCTTAGGAGAAATCTTTCTGAATCTCCTATATTCCCAGGTTGAGTTAGGTACTATTCTTTGCTCCTGAATATATCTTTCTCATTGTAGTTATGATAATGTATTTCAATTATGTTTTAGCTCTTTCTCTACTAGTTTGTGAACTTTTTGAACACATAGACTGTGTATTTCCTTTGCCTACTTAGTGCAGTGGCTGGAACAAAGTAAGCACAAAAATATTTCTTGAATGAATATGTCTATACCAGGTACCACCAGCACAATAATTTTCTTAAAATACATTTTTGAACTGAAGCTTTTAATCTTTTAGTGCCTTTTCTATTGCTTTTCAGATCAAGTACAAACTTTTTATTATAATAGGTAAAGTGTTGGGAGATTAAGACACATGCATAGTGGAATAATTATAATTTTTTCTCAATTTTTTTATATTATTTTATTTTTTTTAAATTTATTTTAGAGCACGTGCGAGTGAGTGGGGGAGGGGCAGAGGCAGAGGGGGAGAGAGTCAGAAGCAGACTCCGCACAGAGGGAAGAGCCCGACTTGGGGCCCAATCCCCAGACCCCACGATCACAACCTGAGCCGAAACCAAGAGTCAGACACTTAACTGACTGCACTACCCAGGTGCTCCTCTTACTTTTTAATCATAGAAATATTCTAATATTGTAGAAGAGTAGAGAGAATAATATAATTCCATATGCACATCACTTGGATTTATAGTAAGTAACAGTTTGCTCTTTGTTTCATCTTTTGTTCCATCTCTGTATGTAACAGACATCGTGACATTTTACTCCTGAAGACTTAAGACTACTTCTGCAGAAAATAATGCATTCTTACATAAATACCATATCACCCTGACACAATAATTTCCTAATAACATCTAATCTAGTCCACATTTTAAATTTCCCCAGTTGTCCCTTACTTTTTTTTTCCCCCCTTAACATTTGATCATTAGAACCAGGATTAAACAAGATCAGATCACGTTTGGTTATGTTTCCTAAGTCTCCTTTAATCTAGAATAGGCTCCTCCCCCCATTTTTTTAAATTGTAGTAAAATTTATACATAACAGAATTTACAATTTTAACTATTCTAAGTGTACGGTTCTGTAGCATCAAGTACATTCACATTGTTGTGTAATGATCATCACTGTTCCATCTCCAGAACTTCTTTATCTTTCCTAACTGAAACTCTGTCCCTATTAAACAATAACTCTGCATTCCCTCTCCGGCCAGCCCCTGACAAACTTCCTTCTACATTCTGTCTATATGAATTTGACTACTCTAGGAACCTCACATAAATAGAATCATACAATATTTGTCCTTTTGTGGTTGGTTGAATTCTCTCAGCATAATGTCTTCGAGGTTCATCTATGTTGTAGCATGTATCAGAATGTCGTTTCTTTGTATGGCTGAATAATACTCAATTGTATATAGGTACCTTGTTTTGTCCATTCATCCACTGATGGACTTGGACTGCTTCCGCCTTTCTATAAATGCTGTTAATTTGTTGAAGAAATCAGGTCAGTTTTCTTGTATTAAGTTGAACTATATGAAATTTCCATTTTTGAGTCAAGTATCAGTCAAGTATCAGCAATTTCATATGGTTCAACCTAATAAACTGTCCTAAATACTGGATTTGTCTGTTTCATTGTGGTATTGCTTAACTTGTTCCTCCTGTTTCTTACCACCCTCTAGATTTTCTGTAAACTGGAGGTTAGCTTTAGAGGCATGATTATCTTCAGTTTAAGCATTTTTGATTTAAAAAAAATTCTTCACTTGGTGATGCTGTGTAATTTAGACTATATCCCAGTAGGGATACTAAGATCAGTCAGAGGGTTCAGATGATAAAGAATAGATAAAGATAGTTCAGATAAAGGTAGTTCAGATAAAGACTAGTTTAGGGAGCCTGGGTGGCTCATTTGGTTAAGTATCCAACTCTCGATTTCACCTCAGGTCATGATCTCAGGGATATGAGATCGAGCCCGGTGTTGGGCTCCACGCTGGGATTGACCTGCTCAATATTCTCTCCCCCCCCCTTTCTCTACCTCTCTCTTTCTGTCTCTCTCTCTCTCTGTGCCCCTCCCTTCCTCTCTCTCTTAAAAAAAAAAAAGAATAGTTTAATGTTGTAATGTCATAGTCACTACATTTGGTGAAATGAATTTTTGTTATTTGGGTGAAATGTGATATAGACTGGATAACATTTGAAGTGAAAGAGTAACCTGACTTCTTGGTATCCAGCAAAGGAGTTAGAAAATGTATCTGGAAAAATCTAACTTCAAAGTCAGTGACATTCTCTTTCCATGATTGACACTGTTCCTAAGTTGACTTTGGTTTCTTAGCATGGAGTGTGGCTATATTCTTGCTTCCCAGTCTCTGTTCCTTTATTTTGAAGGTAAAGCAGTAGAAAAATATAAGGAGGATATAGCTGTACTTTGTGCAGTTTTGCTATTAAGAAAAATTTTGTCACAGCCTAGGATACCAACATTGATAGTTAAAATATGGCAAAAATAAACCTGACTATATTTACTTGGAATTAATCTTTCTGAATGATTGTGTTTTCTGGGCTTTAAGTTTATTTGTTTACATACCAAACTTTCTTTTATTTCGAAATATTGGTGATTCTGTGTCCCATACATTTCTCTGCCTTCTTAGATAGAATATAATTTAGTTATTTTCTTGTTTCTTGAGAATCACCATTATGCATATGGTATCAGTTTTTACTTTTATATAAGTAATGCCTTTAGGTTCTTAGATTTGTCAGAATTTTATCCTTAATTTCTATGGTTGTGGAGTTCTTGCTCCTCATAATTCTTTTGCCTATCCTTACCTTGCACAGTCAGCTTTCTGTTTGATATTGTCAGCGTGTTTACCTGTAGTAGTTCCTCTCTTCCCTTTTAATTTGATGCTTTATATATCCTAGTGACTTGGATAATAGATTTATTAAATACTTATTTAGCATTTGCTATGGGCTGGGCAGGCATTGTTGATGCCAAAGATAATAAATATAAATAACAGTGTCCTTGCTCAGTTTAGTGGGAGAGACTGATATCTAAGCATATACAATTGGCTCTTGAACAATGCAGGGGTTAGGAGTGCCCACCCCCGTGCTGTCAAAAATTGACATAAACTTTTCTTCCCCCAGACACTTAACTACAGATACCCTGCTTTTAACTGCAAGCCTTACAGGTAACATAAACAATCAGCTAACACATATTTTGTATAGTATGTTTTATATACTGTGTTCTTATAACAAAGTGAGCTAGAGAAAAAATGTTATTAATAAAACCTTTAGGAATAGAAAATACATTTACAGTACAGTACTGTAAAAAATTGTGTATAAGTGGACCAGCATAGTTCAAACCCATGTTGTTCAAGGGTGAGCTGTACTCTGTGTACAGCATGGATGTTCTATGATACAGGTACGTAATTTGCAAAGTACTGTGAGAGCATGGAGAGAGGGAGTGACTGTACCTGGGGAAATTGAATGAAGTTACACAGAAGAACACACTTGAGCTAGGTCTTGAAGAATGAGTAGGAGTTTGCCAAAATGAAAGAAAAGTAATGTGAATAGCAGTGACTATGTCATGGAGTTTTAAGGCATGATGTGTTCAAGCAGTAGTTGATGTGGTGACCTTACATACATTCCCTTCTTTTGGAAATCACACTCAGATTTGACCTTTCTTTGCAAGGTACACTTCTGCCATTAGGTATCTTTTGGGGAGATTTTTAGTCTAAGTGCTTCTGCCTCCTTTAGTTAATTAAAGTGCCTTACTCTTTCTGGTTAACACAAAGCCAATCAAATGCTGTCCCTGGCATTTAAATCTTAAATGAGCTGATACTGGGACCTAAGTTGTTCACCTTGGCAGAAGTACTGTGAAGAAATCTTTCATTAATTCCTGCCACTTAGATTTGCAGAGTTGTTTTCATCCTGAGTTTTTCATAGATTGGATTTTACAGTTTTTCCTTTGGTTCTGTGAATTGCTCTATATTCTTTCAGTAAATTCACCTGCACCCGTGCCTCTCCCTTTGTTTCTTAACCTAACTCAGGTCTGTTTTTATGATTTGCAATATAACTCTTATTTAAGGTGACCAACTGTCCTGGTTTGTCCAGGACTGAGGGAGTTCTCAGGACATGGGACTTTCAGTGTTCAAACCAGTAAATTCCTGAGCAGACCTTAACAAGTTGGTCACTTTATTGTAATCGAAACAGTTTGGGAGTAAAGATAATGAGTTTGGGGAACCAAATGTTCAGATGGGAATATCCAGTATGCAGCTGAAAATAATGCGTGCAGAACTAGCTTGCTTCGGTTATTTCACTCAGCAGTTCTTTGAATTCTGAACTAAGCGTGAGAGATAAAACAGTGAATATAATGATAACCAATAACTGTTGAGCACTTGCTATGTACAAGGCACTATGCTTATTAGAGTAATACTAATTCTCACATAATTGTTATTATACAGGTGAAGAAAATGAGTTAAGAAATTTGCTTAAGAACATGCAACCAGGAGGAGGCGAAACTGGAATTCAGTCCTAGATTTCCTACTTTAAAGCCCTCTTCCCTTAATAACCATTCTTCTACTCTGCCTCAGGGTCCTTGCTCAAGGAAATGTGTGGATTAATTTGGAAATGATGTAAAACCAAATAAATACTTACAATGGAAGTATGTTGAGAGAATAGTGGGCACTTAGGGAAAGACTCAGCATGGGTGAGTCAGAGAAGACTTCATGGAGATGATTGTCCTTAAGATGAAACTGGAAAAATGTATAGGTCTTTCTTTGGTAGTAGATCTTGGGTGGGCCTAGAGGTAAGAGACAGCATGATATAGTCTGGGAAATAAAGTAAATCAGTATTTCTTACAGGTGGAGTGATTGGAAAGTTGGATAGGATAGGCACAGTAGGCAGGGGCCAGATTGTGAAAGACCTCTCCTGGGTTTTGTGCATTTAAAACTGTTGCTTCAGTTGCACCGTAGGAAGTAGATTGGTGAGGGTGCGAAGGGAGCTAGAGACGAACAGTGAGAAAACTTTCAGGGGTCTCCGAAATGGATGGTCTGACTAACAGCACTGGCATTAGGGTACAAAGGCAGGAAAAGATTAGGACTGTTTATATGGCATATGTTACTTTCTAATTTTTTAAAAGATTTTATTTATTTACTTGAGAGAGTGAGAGAGAGAGAGCGAGCACAAGCAGGGGGAGAAGGAGAGGGAGAGGGAGAAGCAGACTCCCTGCTGAACAGGGAGCTGACGGTGGGCTTGATCCCAGGACTGGGAGATCATAACCTGAGCCAAAGGCAGATGCTTAACCAGCTGAGCCATCCAGGTGCCCCCACGTGTTACCTTCTAGAACAGAGGTTAGCAAGCTTTTTTTTGTAAAGGGCCATAATATTTTTCAAAGTCTAAATATTTTAGGCTTTGAGGGCCATACTATTTATGTCAGAACTATTCATCTCTGCTGGAGCATGAAAGCAGCCATAGACAGTAGGCAAACAGATGAGTGTGGCTGTTCCAATAAAGCTTTATTTATAAACGAGGCGGTGGGCTAGATTTGACATGTGGGCTGGATTTGGCTCAAAGGTGTAGTTTACCTAACCTCATTCTAGGATGATATGCCCAGTTGTGAAGATTTGGAAGATAGTTCAAGCAATGATTTTAATGATTAAGATGATAAGGTAGATGAGGGTTCTTGGTATAAGAAGAAAAGAGACTAGGGGAGGAAAGAACCTGAGGCGGTACATCATCTTAGGGCACTAGTGAAAATGCCACTGAAGAATGAACCTGTATGAAGCTTACAGCCAAGTGGTGTATCAGAACTTAGGGGAGGAGACTTTCCCGAAGGAGGGGCAATGGTTGCAACATCAATGCTGCAGAAAGGCGAGGTATGATGAAAGGACCTGAAGTAAGCCATTCATTGTATTTGGCAGTTGGGGCCAGGGAAAAGTGGAAAACCCAGACAGTGGAGGAGGCTGGGAGCTAGAGTATGATGGAGTAAGAAGTGAATTGGAGTTGAGGTAGTAGAACCAGTCAGTGGAAACTCAGTTTAAAAATTTGGTAGCTGTGGGAAGGAGGAACCACAGGTTAGCGTGAGGAGGAAGTGGGGTTAAAAGGAGGATCTTTGTCGTTTTTTATCTGTTTACAAGTATGGGATTGACTGTTGTTTGTAGGCTGAATTAAAGAAACCAGAGCAAAAGAGTTAAGGGGCTGGCTAGAAAAGGAATAAATGATTGAGCCAAGAGTAAGCCGAGAGCTGTTAGGGAGGTGACCTACGAGATGTGGAGTTGTGATTAGATTTTGAAGGGCCTCAGGTAGAGAGGCCTTGAAGAACAGACAGGAGTGAGGACGAGCTGAAGTAGGGTAGGGAGACTGGAACAGATGATGCCCAATCGCCTCTGTTTTCTTTGATGTCGTCTCTAGAGAATAAAATGTCTAAGGTAGTACGTGAAAGTGATTTGGGAAATGCAGGATATCTGGGGAGCAAAATATCTAGGAACAAGGGCCCAACTGAGGTAAGCCTATTGTTATTTTGGTAACAGTTGTAAATAATTTTCAGTTGGTTGTATCAGATTTAGCTGTAAGTGCATTTTAGATTATAGTTAGAATTGTTAAACCAAATTCAAAGTGTAGAGGTCATATTCAGTTGAATCATAAAAAAATTGAACTAGCGGGAATGTTAGGATTTAGTGAGTCCAAACCGCTTTTTCCACAGATGTGGAAACTGAGGACATAGAGAAAGAATGAATGCTGTCCACTCGTCTAGTAGGTAACCAGGGATTTTTTTTTTATTCCAGTACTTGTGTTATTTAACACAACACACTTAAAGATGACAAAAGCTATACTTTATTTATTTTTTAATTGTAGGCTCCATACCCAACATGGGGCTTGAGCTCATGACACTGAGATCAAGAGTCGCATGCCAGCCTGATGCCCTGACAAAAGCTGTATTTTAGAAAACTTTCAAGCATATACAAATGTAGAGAGAATGAGATATTGAACTACCATGTACCATTTAAAAACAATTATAATTTGTGACCATTTTTGTTCATTTATATCCCTAACCACTTCCATCTTTCTCTGGATTATTTTAAAGCAAATTCCAGACATCTTTTTTTTTTTTTTTTTAAGAGTGAGGGAGAGCAGAGGGGAGGGACAGAGGGAGAGAGACAATCTTTTTTTTTTTTTCTTTTTTTTTTTTAATGATTTTTTTATTATATTGTGTTAGTCACCATACAGTACATCCCCGGATTCCGATGTAAAGCTCGATGCTTCATTAGCTGCGTATAACACCCAGTGCACCATGCAATACGTACCCTCCTTACTACCCATCACTGGTCTATCCCAATCTCCCACCCCCCTCCCCTCTGAGGCCCTCAGTTTGTTTCTCATAGTCCATAGGGAGAGAGACAATCTTAAGCAGGCTCCCTCCGTGCCCAGCTCAGAGCCTGAAGCGGGGCTCAGTCTCACGACCCTGAGGTCATGACCTGAGCAGAAATTGAGTTGGGGGGGCGCCTGGGTGGCACAGCGGTTAAGCGTCTGCCTTCAGCTCAGGGCGTGATCCCGGCGTTATGGGATCGAGCCCCACATCAGGCTCCTCCGCTATGAGCCTGCTTCTTCCTCTCCCACTCCCCCTGCTTGTGTTCCCTCTCTCGCTGGCTGTCTCTATTTCTGTCGAATAAAAAAAAAAAAAAAAGAAAGAAAGAAATTGAGTTGGACGCTTAACCGACTGAACCACACAGGCGCCCCCAGGCATCATCTTTTATATGTCAATATTTTATTTTATTTTATTTTATTTTATTATTTTTTAAATATTTTATTTTTTTGACAGAAAAAGACAGAGAGGGAACACAAGTAGGGGGACTGTGAGAGGGAGAAGCAGGCTTCCCGCCGAGTAAGGAGCCCGACACGGGACTCGATCCCAGGACCCTGGGATCATGACCTGAGCCAAAGGCAGATGCTTAACGGCTGAGCCACCCAGGCACCCCTATATGTCAATATTTTAGCATGTATGTCTAAAAGTTAGGTTGATTTTGACACCAATCCTAACTTTTGAGTTTTTCCCCACACCAAGTAATTTCTCCCACACGCGCAGGGTGTCCTGCAATTCAGTTCAGTTCTGACACTGTGTACCTGGAGGTAGCATCAGATTCCACAGGTTCAGGGTTTAGTTCTACAAGACGTCACCCCTTGCCCCCCACTCCTTCTGTTCTACTACCTATAGATTGGAGGTTCTCACGGCCTCCTCTTCCTCCTGTTTAATTTGCTGGAGTGACTCACAAAACCCAGGGAAACATTTTACATACTAGATTACCAGTTTATTATAAAAAGATGTAACTCAGGAACAGCCAGATGGAAGAGATGCTTTCTCTTGGAGAGTGCCACTCTACCCGCACCTCTGCGTCTTCACACCAGGAAGTTCTCTGCACCGGGTCATTTTGGATATTTATGAGGCATATTGATTAAATCATTGGCTATTGGTTACTGAGGTCAATCTCCAGCTCCTCTCCCCTCCCTGAAAGTTGCGGTGAGTGGAGGGACCAGAAGTTCCCGTCCTCTAATCACATGGTTGTTTCACCTGGCAACCAGTTCCCAGCCTTAGGTGACCTAGGGGGGCTTTCCAAAAGTCACTTCATTAATATAATGAGACACCTTTATAATTGTCAACACTTAGGAACACCTGAGGGTTTTAGGAGCTATGTGCCAGCTATGAGGACCAAATATATATTTCTTATTATAAATCATAGTATCACAGTAAGATATATAGTATTATCCTACTTAAAAACCCCAAAACAATACTTGTCATATCATTAGCCGATTAAAAATGTACTTTTGATATGAAATTTTAAAGTAAAAATACCTGCTATTATACCACACATTTACAGAACAAAAAGAACCTTCTCGGTCAATTGTTTGGGGTTGGGTGTGACATAGGAAATTAATAATATTTTGGATAATTTTTTCCTTCTCTGTTCCAACTAAAAAGGAATAAAGGTGTAATCTTACCTCTGTCAAAATAGGTTGATGATAATGTGTAATTTTTACGAAGGTGGTATAGAAATTGTTACAGAATGATAAGACTTCATGGAAGTCAAGGTGCCTCTGTATTTGCAATATTGTGATAGTGATTTTTTTCACTTTTTAAAATGAAAATGACTAATGAATGCTCTACATTATCAGAAAGGTATTAAAGTAATTTATGTGTCTTTGAAAAAGCTTGATGGATTCCTGTTTGTTATACCTGGACTGTTAAAGAAAACACAACAAAGAGTTTTCTTATCAAATGTAGAAGCATTAGAATTATAGAGAGAGCAAGTGGGGTAGCAATGAATTTGTGCGATGGTCCATCCTATGTTCTTTCTTTGCATTCACTATCTCAGTATTGCAAAGCTGGTAAAGATCCAGCTTTTCTGGATGTCTTTGTGATGTATACAGAGGATGTTAAGGTAGACACTGTTGCCATTTTCTGTACTTAAGATTAACAGTAGAGAAACGGGGATAGAAAGCTGAACAGAGTATGGGGGAAGGTAGCTGGGCAGGCATTGAAATAATTAGAGATTGGATAGTGTCTGCATCTTCCTCTTAAAATTCACATGTGCAAGAAAAAAGGGGTTAGGTAGCCTGAGAAGGATGATCATGTTAGCTGAGTATTGGGCTATAGATGGTAGAGATGCAAACATAGATGATAGAGGAACAGCCTACAAAGTAAGTGTTAATCTCAGCTAGCAGAGAGCCATGGACTATACAGTTAGTATCTTTTTGTAAATTTGAAGCTAATTTTGCTAACTTGAATCTAGTTCCATGAATATCATGTATATGTATCTTGGTTTTAGTAAAGGTATAATTAGGAACATTTATTGAGGCTTTTTTTAATACTTTGTAAAAAGAAATTTTTAATAACTTCAGCGTTTGGTGTTTTAAACAAAAACATAGGAAGTGGATAGAATATTTTGGGAATGCTGCTGCATAACACTGATTCGTGTACTAATTTATATTAGTAGTTATTCATTTATTAGTTATACTATGCTTTTATATAAAAATTAAATATATTTTAAGGGGGAAGAGAAGATGGAAATATAAATCATGATTTTAATGAGAAAATTTTGGCATGTAGATATAGTCACAGATTTTAGGGAGAAAGTTTATAAACTGGTAATTCCCAATTAGGGCTATCACACTATTTAATGATAAAATGCAAATTTACTCCTGTATGGAAATAAATTCTCATTGGCTGAAATCCTGTAGTAAGAGTGACAATAATCTGGGGTACCTGGGTCAGTTAAGTGTCTGACTCTTGGTTTCGGCTCAAGTCATGATTTCATTGTTGTGAGATTGAGCCTCGGGCATCTGCTTAAGACTGTCTTTCCCCTGCTTCCCCCAAATAAATTAATAAATAAAAAAAATTTTTTTTAAGTGACAGTAATTTAAAATGCTTCCTCATTCTCCTGGGACAGTTTACAGTTACTGTCATGGACTATGGCTGCTGGCAGCAGTGTGGTTTTCAGTTATGCATTGAGTTTTGGGAACATTGTTTTTGCTAGAAATAAAGGAATTTGTACTTGGATGTTAAAGTTCTGTAAGGGCTTCATGTTTGCTTTTTGTTTTCTAAATTTTGTAAATTTGGGGCTAATACAAATACTTTTCTTCATCCTTTTGAGCTTTTGCAACTTTGGGAAAGTGGAATATTTGAGAGACTTGGAGCTAAATTATGCTAAATTTGGAATATAGAGGGAGAAAAAAAAATAAGACTATACTGTGATTATGGTATAGTGCAAACTGCATTGTCACTGGATATGACTCACCCAAGTTCAGATTTAACATTGGTTGTGTAGACTACCTTTTTCTGATACTGTGGAGCAGAGGGTAATAAAAACGAATGAAATAAGATCCCTGCCTTCAAGGGGCATTTAACCTAGTAGGGTAAATAATACCGCTAAAGGTAACTATAAGGCAGAATGCAGTGGTTTAATAAAAGTAAAGATAGTTTGAGAACACAGAGGAAGGACAGGTGAATTCCAGCCTTGAAGATTTGGCAGAAGTTTATAGCAGAGCTGACATGAACTGGGCCAGACATTTCATAGTTTGAACAAGATGTTGAATTAGAATAGCAGAAAAACACATTTTTTTCTTAAGCTAATTTATTTGTGACATGTATGAATGAATTTCCCTCTGGTTTGTTGCAGTGACCCAGAGCATTATCATGAAAGTCTGTGTTTCCCATTTGGTGTACGGCCCTAGGAGCGGCCAACTGAGGACCTAGGTGGTGGAGCCCTTGCAGTCTTGTTCCTTAATCTCCGTGTGCTGTATAAACATTTTCTGTGTTGTGCCATGATGTGAAGGAGATCGGGAAACACAATTTTAGATTACTTAATACTTCTCTCCTCGTAATAAGTTAATGTATTATTCAGCTTTTGTCAAAAATAGCTAGATAATATTCATAATAAGAGCACATTCTGAGTAAGTTGTATTAGTTACCAGTGCAGTCTTCTGATATGTTAGACGTTAGCTCCATTGCAGTGATTAGGGGGCCTAGCCAGGTTTTTCACTTTCATTCTGTGATTTTGTATTTGTGAACATGATGGCATTAAGTGAGGATGTGATAGATTTAGGGTCATGACTAAACTTTAAAAATAATGTGACCGAAATATCCCTCCTTATGCTTTCCCCCTTAGTAAACATAATAAGTACTGGACTTGTTTCTGAGAGAAATATGTACACTCTTCACAGCAGAACAGGTATTGGGGAGGAAGGGAGGTTGGGCAAATCCGTGTAGGGTAGGACAGCCTTGAGAGGAAATCTAGAGCTCCCTTCCTCTCCCTTCCTCCCTGAAAAGGAGAAGGAAGCAGAAGACAAACTTAGTTTTAAAGTTTTGAATTTACAACCCTGAAGAAACCAGGCAGCTGGATACCCAGTCCTAGGTGTTATAGGAGCACCCTAGTTGTGACTGTTGGCAAGTGTGGAATTCAGGCTAGGGCTGTAGATTCTGGGGCTAGTGTGGCATGAGTACTCCTCCCCCCCTCCCCCAGTTGTATTGGAAAGGAGAAACTGGAGCTCCAACTTACCTATATCACGGAAGGAGGCACTAAGTTGATTCTAGGAGTGTGATAGTTTTGATGCCACAGATTTTCAGAACACAGTTACTTTTTGTGTGTATGTGAGGTAGAAGATATGTGGTGCCTAGGGGTGTTTTAGGGATCTTCAGAAAAGATTCAACACCCTCTTGCTCTTTTTGTTCAGTTCCTGTCTCTAATAGACTTTAGTAATGTTAGTTTGGCTACATAACAGTACTGTAAATAAAATGTTCACTTTTGCATAAAATAAATAAGAATGACGTTAAATAAATGTCATGTAAACATCATTTTAAGTTTTATTATAACACTGTTAAAGGTTAGTTATTGACCACTTACAAAGTTTTTATAATTATAGGGAATATTTATCAACTGCCAAAGTGGTGATAAGCAAACAACCAGTGCATAATACAGTTTTAATAGGAGACAAAATTAGAATGTTATTGGTAATTATATATTATAGAGAAATTAATCTTTGAAGCAAATTAATTTAGGAGGGGTTTTAAACAATGTGAGCATTTCTCATAGGATAATGAACTTGTTTTAAATTACAGAGGCAATACACATAATCAGTAATATAAATTCAAAGGAGAAAATGAAACATGTCACCCTCACTTGCCACCTCTCTTTATGCAAGTAACGATTGCTTTTAATAAACTTTATTGGGGTATATTTATCCATCTTAAGTATTTAGCTTGATGAGTTTTGCGAATGATTGCTTCCTTGTAAGCACCATCACAGTCAAGATGTAGAATATTTCTGTCTCCCTCAGAAGTTCCCTTATGTCCTTTTGCAGTCCTTTCCTCCAGCCCCAAGCAAATACTGATCTGCTTTCTGTCACTGTAAATAAATGTGCTTTTCCCCCAGTTTCATATAAAGGTAATCATAATACATACTCTTTTGTGTCTGTTTTTATAATATAACACTAATATTTTTTGTTTACTTGGAGTTCAGTATTGTTAGTTGCTGACACATATTCCGTTGCATGAATATATCACAATTTGCTTATCCATTTACCTGTTACTGGACATTTGGGTTCTTTTCAGTTTTTGGCAGTTATGAGTAAAACTGCTATGATATTTGTTTACAGCCCTCCGTATGTGTTTTTTTCTCTTGGATAAATACCTAGGAATAAAATGACAGGATTATATATAGTAAGTGTGTATTTGGCCTTATTAAAAAACTTTGAAACTCTGGGACGCCTGGGTGGCTCAGTCAGTTAAGCATCTGTCTTCGGTTCAGGTCATCATGATCCTGGGGTCCTGGGATTGAGTCCTGCATTGGGCTCCTTGTTCAGCAGGGAGCCTGCTTCTTCCTCTGCCTCTTCCTGCTGCTCCCCCTGCTTGTTCTCTCTCTCTCTCTGACAAATAAATAAAATCTTAAAAAGAAGAAACAACTTTGAAACTCTTTTTCAAAGTGGTTGTAGTATTTTACATTCCCACCATAAGTAATCATGAGTTCCAGTTACTCCCCATCTTCACCAATACTTTATATTGGCAGTCTTTTTAATTTTCAGCGTGTAGTGAGTATGTTGGTATCTCATGATGATTTTAATTTGCATTTTTCTGTTAACGATGTCTAGCAATTTTTTGTTTATACACTTACGAGCTAGTCCTATATCTTCTTTGTGTAGTGTCTGACACTTTTGCTCATTTTAAAAGTTGATTTGATTTTTCTAATTACTAAATTGAGTTTTTTTATAATCTAGATGCAAAAGTTCTTTGTCAGATACGTGTATCATGAATATTTTCTCTCAATCTTTTGTTCGCCTTTTCATTTTCTTAACAGCGTCTTTTGAAGAGTAAAGGATTTAAAGGTTTGAAGCCCAATTTATCAATTTTTCTTTTATGGTTCATGCTTTGTGAAACATTTACCTACCCCAAAGTTTTTCTTCTGCAAAGCTTTTTTTCTTGTGTTTCCTTCTGGAATTTGTTACTTTCATTTTTTTTACATTGAGGTTTATGATTCATTTTGAATTAATATTTGTGTATACCATGAGATAAGTTCTTACAGCCCTTCAATTACCATGGCACTTTTGTTGAAAATCAATTGACATTTTTATATGGGTCTCTTTCTGATCTCTGTTCAGTTTTATTGATCTTTATGAGTATCCTTATGCCATTACCTCACTGTCTACTGCTCTGGCTTTGTAGTCTCTTTCTTTAAGGGGCAGTGAGTTTATTATAAGCCCATTGTTCTGAGAAAACATTTTACAGAAAATATGGGTATGATTAAGTCTTGAGGTCAACTTATGTAATCTTCCAACCTTGTTCCTCCTTTTTGGGATTGTTTTGGCTACATAACAGACATCTGTAGAATACCTTCCCAGCAAGGTTAGAATATATATATATGCATTCTTTTCAGGTTTACATAGGAAGTTCTATAGGATAGATCGTATGTTAGGCCATAGAGGAAGTCTCAATAGATTAAAAGATACTAAAGTCACACTAAATATGTTCCTTGACCCCAGTGGAATATAATTCACAAATTATGTAGAAATCAAACAGCACACTTCTAAATAACCAGTGGGTCAAAGAAATCACAAGGAAATTAGAAGATGAAGAAGTTAGAGAAGAAGATTAGAAGAAATTTAAGACGAATAAAAATGAAAACACAGTATGTTGAAATGTACTGGATGAAGCTACAACCATGCGCAGGAAAATGTATAGCTATAAATACGTATCCACACGAAGGGGTGCCTGGGTGGCTCAGTTGGTTAAACATTGACTCTTGGTCATGATCTCGGGGTCATGGGATCAAGCCCTGTGTAGGGCTCTGCGGTCAGGGCAGAGTCAGCTTGAGATTCTTTCCCCTCCTCTCTCCCCCTCTATTTTACCTCCCCCCACTTCACACACTCTCTCTCACTAAGATAGGTAGGTAGGTAGGTAGGTAGGTAGATAGATAGATAGATAGATAAAATCTTTGATACTACATTAAAAATGAAGTATAAACTAAACTTATAGCAAATAGCAGGTAAGGAATAATAAAGATTAGAGAAGACAAAAATGAAATCAAGAATAGAAAAACAGTAGAGAAAACCAGTGAAATCAAAAGTTGGTTCTTTGAAAATGTCAACAAAATTGACAAACCTTTAGCTAGTTTGATGGGAAAAAAGAGAAGACTCAAATTATCTTACAGAAATAAATCAGATAATAAGGGAATACTGTGAACAATTATATGCCAGCAAATTACATAACCTAGATGAAATGGAAAATTCCTAAAAAGATACAAACTACCAAAATTGACTCAAGGGGAAATAGAAAATCCGAATAGATTTGTAACAGGCAAAGATATTGAATCCATAATCACGAAACTTCCCACAAAGAAAAGCCCTAGACCAGAAGGAAGAGGGAGCATTTTCCAACTCATTCTATGAGGTCAGAATCACCCCGTTACCAAACTAGACAAATGTATCACAAGAAAAGAATATTACAAACCTATGTCTCTTACAAATATCCTCAAGAAACTGGGAGCAAATTGAATTCAACAGTATATTAAAAAGGTTATACATTATGACCAAGTAGATTTATCTCTGGAATGCAAAGCTGGTTCAGTAGATGAAAATCAGTCAACGTAATATACCATATTAATAGAACAAAGGACAAAAAACCCACATGATCATCATAATAGGTACGGATACAGCATTTGAGGAAGGTCAGCATCCTTTCGTAATAAAAATATTCAAACTAGGAATTGAAGGGAGCCTTTTCAAGCTGATAAAGAGCATCTACAAAATATCTACAGTTGGCCTCATATTAATGGTGAAAGATGGAAAGAAAGCTTTCCCCCTAAGATCAGGAACAAGACAAAAATGTTCATTGTTCCTAGTCAACATTGTACTGGAGGTTCTAGGCAGGACAATTAGACAATCAATCAATAAATCAGTCAATATTGAAAATAGAAATAAAAGACGTCCCAGATTGAAAGTAAGTAAAAATATTCTCTTTTTGGAGATGACAAAATTTTGTATATGGACAATCCTAAGGAATCCACTAAAAATCTACTGGAGCTCGAATACATGAGTTCAGCCAAGTTCAGGATATAAGATCACTATATACACAGCAATTGTATTTCAACACACTGTCAATGAACAATCTGAAAATGAAATTAAGAAAACAGTTCCATTCACAAAGAAATACTGAGGAATAAATTTAACAAAAGGTTAAGACTTTTAATTGAAAACTATAACTTCATTGAAAGAAATCAAAGAAGATCTAAATAAATGGAAAGACAATGGGTGTGCATGGATTAGAAGAGTTAATACTGGTAAACTGAAATACTCCTTACATGATCTACAGATTCTGTGCAATTCCCATCAGAGTCCAAGCTGGCTTGCTTTTTTTCTTTCTTCTTTTTGACAAGTTGATTCTAACATTTATGTGGATGTAAGTGACTCCAAATAGTCAATACAATCTTGAAAAAGAACAAAGTTGGAAGACTCCTACTTAGCAGTATCAAAACTTAATATACACCTACAATAATCAAGACTGTGCAGTAATAGGATACAGAATTGGACTCTACCCCACAGCATATACAAAAGTTAATTCAAAGTTGATCAAAGATCTAAACGTAAGAACTAAAACTATGAAAGTCTCAGGAGAAGACATAGGTGTAGATCTACATAACCTCAGACTAAGCAGTGTGTTCTTAGGATGACACTAAAAACACAAGTGACAATAGGAAATATCTAATTGAACTTCATCAGAATTAAAATCTTTTGTGCCTCAGAAGACACCAAGAAAGTGAAAGGCAGCCCACAGATGGGAGAAAATCATGTATCTGATAAGGAATTTTTATCTAGAACATATAAAGAACTCAGCAGTAGAGAAAGACAATCCAAAGGGTACCTGGCGGGCTTAGTTGGTGGAGCATGCAATTCTTGGCCTTGGGGTTGTGAGTTCAAGCCCCACTTTGGGTGTGGAGATTTCTTCAATAAATAAATAAAAATGATTAAAAAAAAGATAATCCAATTTTTAAATGGACAAAGGACTTAAATAGAAAATGCTCTAAAGAAATTATACAAATGGCTAATAAGCACGTGAAGATTCTCAACATTATTAGTCATTAGGGAAATGCAGATCAAAACCACAATGAGATATCCCTTCATACACATTAGAATGTCTGAAACAAACATAATACCGAATGTTGAGGGAGGATATGTAGCAATTGAAAGACTCAAACACTTCTGGTAGGATTGTGAAGTAGTATAGCCATTTTGGAAAACATTTTTGCAGTACTTCAAAATATAGAATTGCCAGATAACCCAGCAATTTTACTCCTAGGTATATACCCAGGAGATATGAAAACACATGTACACAGATGTTCATAGTCACATTATTTGTAACAGGCAAAATGTGGAAACAACCCAGTGTCCATCAATCGATGAATGGATAAGTGTGTTGTATTCATACAGTGCAATATTATTCAGTAATAAAAAGAAGTGAAGTACTGATACATGCTACAACCTGGATGAATCTCAAAAACATTATGCTAAGAAACCAGACAAAAAAGGCCATATATATGATTCCATTTATATGAAATGTGCAGGCAGTCAAATCCATAGATATAGAAAGTAGATTAGTGATTGCCAAGGGTTGTGGAGAAGTACAGAGAATGAATGATAAAGGGTGTGTGGTTTCTTTTTATGATGAAAATGTTCTAAAATTAGATAATAGTGATGGTTGCACAACTCCAAATGTACTAAAAACCCACTGAATTTACCCTTTGCAGAAGTGACTTTTGTGGTATGTGAGTATATGAATAAAACTATTATTAAAAGAAAAAAAAGGTGAGGTACACCTAATATTAGCACAAATTACGTAATGAAAGCATTTTCAGAATGGAAAATTATATGTAATAAGTATAATGTGGAGTTCTGGTATTTAGATTCTAAGTCATTGGGTTGGGTTTTTTTGTGAAAGGGCAATGTTGTTAAGTTTCAAATTCATAAGCTGTGAGTCTGAGAAAAAAATCACTTAAGAAATGTCATCTTTTCTGGGAAATTCCTCTAATACTCCAAGGGAGAACCAGTTGGTGTTTCTAATGATCACACACAATGTAACCCATACTTAAAAGGCTAAGAAAAGATTAAAAAACAAATTGTAGCCAACACCGTTCTGAAGTGGAGTATCTTTTAGTGGGATAAAACATGTATCTAGAATTCATTGTTCCTGTGCAGCTAAATAGCCCTTTTCAGTCTGCATTCATCCCAGGAGGTGTTCTCTTCTCAATATGCAGGCAAGGACCTATTAATGGCTTTCTACCATGAAAATTTAGTGTTCAGAAGTAATAGGATTTAAAATTGAAAATACAGATAGATCACAACCTGTAGAAAAGGAAAACAAACGTAGAAGACTACCTACTTTGTGATACAAACTGTGCTTTTGTTAATGTTTATCTCATTTAATTCTCAGAACCATTTTTTGAGGTAATTTAATATTCTGCTTTGAAAGGTGCTATTATCTATGGATAGGGTAAAAACAATAGGTGAAGCAAGATCAATGATAAAAACAATGAGCTCAGTTTTGAATATGTTAAGAGACTTGGGGTTTTCTGGGGAGTGATCCAGGAGGCACTTCAGGAGAGAGAGTTGAGCTTAAGTGTTAAGCTGCTTAAATTCCCAAGGGTGTTGGTCTTGCAGAATACCAAAACATGTTTGTTTACAAATACAGCAGTTTATTTAATATGCTGGCTAAAGGGAGCTGCAGTTGAGGGGATTATTCAAGTCTGGCATCTGAAATTTATATCGGCTGCCTTTCTTTCTCAGAAACTAAGCTTTCTTACATATTCTCTCCTTGCCTGAATCACACATTTTGTTTTTTATGAGTAGCGTCTTAATTTTTTTTTTTTTTAAGTTGTGCACGGACTGTAATCAGCTGGTGTGGATAGTCTCTTTAATTTTTAACTAATTTTGTATTTTCTTGAGGGCTTATTCTTGAATGAAGTCTTCAGATATTAGTACTATTTTAACAGTTTATCAGTCAAGAGTAATGGTTCATTAATCAAGGTTGTGTGGTACTGGCATAAGGATAGGCATATAGATCAATGAAATAGAATTGAGAGTCCAGAAATAAACTTTTACATTTATAGTAAATTGATTTTCAAGGGTGCCAAAGCAGTTCAACAGGAAAAAAAGTCTTTTCAACAAATGGTTTTGGGACAACTCAACTGGATATTCTCATGCAAAGGAATGAATTTGGACCCCTATCTTACACTATAAAATTAACTCAGAATGGGTCAAAGACCTAAATGTAAGAGCTAATCCATAAAAAACTGTAGGAGAAAAAAAATATGTGCAAATCTTTGTGATTTGGGTTAGTTAGTAGTTTCTTAGCAACAGCATCAAAAGCAAAAGCAATAACGTAAAAATGGATAAATTGAACTTCATTAAAATTAAAAATCTTTGTGTTTCAAAAGACGTCATCAAGAAAGCAAAAAGAAACCCACAGAATGGAGCTAAATATTTGCAAATCTTATCTGATAAGGGACTTATATCTAGAATATATGAAGGACTCTTAAAACTCAATACTAGGGGCACCTGGGTGGCTCAGTCAGTTAAGCATCTGACTCTTTATTTCAGCTCAGGTCATGATCTCAGGGTCCTGGGATGGAGCCCCGTGTCAGGCTCCCTGCTCACACTCATGCACACACACTCTGTCTCCCCGTCTCTCAAATAAGTAGATAAATCTTAAAAACAAAAACAAAAAAAACCTCAATAATAAAGACAGCCCAGTTCAGAAATGAACAATGTACTTGAATAGACATTTCTCCAAAGAAGATATACAAATGGCCAATAAGCATGTGAAAAAATGCCAAATATCATTGGTCATAGGGAAATATGAATCAAAACCACAACGAGATGCCATTTCATAAAACCTACTAGGATGGCTAAATAATAAAAACAGATAATAATAAGTGTTGTTGAGGATATAGTGAAATTGAAATTCTCATCATCGTTGGTAGGATTGTAAAATGGTGTAGCCACTGGGGAGAACAGTTTGGCAATCTCAGAAGATTAAACAGTAAGTTACCATATGACCCACTAATTCCATTCCAAGTCATATGCCCAAAAGAAATAAAAGCGTATGTCCCCACAAAAACTTATTCATAGTAGCATTATTCATAGTAGTCAAAAAGTAGAAGCAATCCACATGTTTCTCAGCTGATGAATAGATAAGTAATATGTGGCATATCTTTATAATGGAGTATTATTCAGCAATAAAAAAGGAACAAAGTACTGTTAAAAAGCTAACATGGATAGGGATGCCTGGGTGGCTCAGTTGGTTAAGCAGCTGCCTTCAGCTCAGGTCATGATCCCAGAGTCAAGGGATCGAGTTCTGCATCAGGCTCCCTGCTCAGCAGGGAGCCTGCTTCTCCCTCTGCCTAATGCTCCCCTTGCTTCTTCTCTCTTTCTCTCTCTCTGACAAATAAAATCTTAAAAAGAAAAAAAAACTAACACGGATAAACCTTGAAAACATTATGCTAATCAGGAGAAATCAATCACAGAAAACACATACTATAATATTCCATTTATATGACTGTCCAGAAGAGGCAAATCTGTAGAGACAAAAAGTAGATTAATGGTTGTGTAGAATTGAGGTGGGAAGGTGGGTAGAATGGGGGGGGCGACACTGAAGGATACAGTGATTCTTTTGTAGTGATGAAAATAACTCAAAGTGATTTTGGTGATAGTCACACAACTCTGTACTAAAAGCTATTGTATACTTCAAATGGGTGAAATGTATGGTGTGTAAATTATATCTCAAAGCTGTTATGGTACAAAAAAAAAAAAAAAAAAGAGTAGTGGTTCCACTGTGATACATTGACTAATTGCAACTTTGACTATATACAGGTAGACAAAACAATATACTATACTATTTTAAACACTAGATATAATATTTCCCTATATTTAAAGATTAAATGTTTCCTATTATGTGTATTCTGTTTATGACCCTACTGAAAATTAACACTTTATTATAATAGTTTCAGTACTCATCAGGAAACAAATCCAGATGATTTGGTTATTAATATATAGTTGGTAATTGAAGCCACAGAAATATATGTGACATGCTAGGTAGAGTGAGTATATGAATAGGTCTACAGGGCTATAGACAGAACATAGGGAAGAATGACATAGGTGAGTGGAGGAAGACCATAGAGGATGGTATGAAGAAGGGGAGAAGGGGAGAATGAATGGTTAACTCTTTTCCTGCAGAGATGCCACACAAAGACTGTGTTCCATGAATAGAAGGCTGCTTATGATCTTGGCAATAGTGTCAATGGAACTTTGGTTGGGAGTGGGCTAAGTGAATGGAAGTGAAGACATTATAGACCTTTCTTTCAAGAATTTGGCTAAGGAGGAGAAGAAAATGTAAGGTGAGGAAAAGCTTTAAAAAAAAAAAGATGAAGGAGACATGAGGTTACACTATGACGATGGGAAATAGAGGTTGGAACATAGGAGAGGCAATAATTGATGAAGTAAGGCCCCTAGGAAGATGAGAGCAAAGACAGACACCTCTTGCTCTGTCATTTGTGATAGGATGAAAGGAGACAAGAATGTTGGAGGATGTGGGTTACTGGGGTTGGGACTGGGGACAAGGTTTGGATGTGCGTGATAGGAAGTTGAGGTAGTTGCTACTATCTGATGGTTTCTGTTTCCTTAAATAGGAGGCCTGGTCTTCTGTTAAAAAGGAGGACGACATAGAGAAGGGGGGTTGATTGTGGTAGCTTTTTGTACAAAATCTAAGAGCAACCTGGAAAGATTTTTGCAGCAAGCATTCAGATCTTAATTGAGAGTAGAGACCTAGAATTGGTAGTACCCATAATGGAGAGAGATTGAGTCTTTTTTTTTTTTTTTCCTCACAGCACTTAGCAGCCCTGTTTTTAGAGTGAGAATTGAAGTGACGGAAGGTTAGCTTTTGGCCAGGGCAATAAGCTACAATCACAGGGGACAAAACTGTTTTAAGTATGAAGTATGTAAGAAGGAAGCAGAAACAAGAGGGGATTGATAAATTGGGAGAAATTGAAGGAGTTAGGGATTAAGGTAATCTTTGTAGATCTAGGTCAATCTGTTGAATGACTAATTAATGGGAAATTGTTTAATGCCTTAATTGGATCTAGGGAGAGTTTTGCTGCTAGGGTCAGAGATTCTTCAAATTAGAGAATATTGTCCAGAGTGTTTAAAATTCATATCTTCAGTTCATATTAAAATGTTGAGCATTTCATAGTTTTTGAATGAAATGTAAAGCATCCAAAATCTATCCTAACTGGACTGGCAGATCTTTGGCTGGTTCTTGATTGCTACAGAATCTTGAGTCATGGCAAAACTGAAGTTTAGGAAAAAAAGAAGAGCCTTGGTCTGTCCCTGACCAGCCTCTTGAACTGTATTATTTGAAGGGTTGTTGAAGGTACCAGGGATGTTGTCAAAACTTGGTTTGGGGAGGAAAAGTGAGCCAGCTGCCAGAGTCTTCAGTGAATATAAGGGAGATGGTGACAGAAATGAGAATGGACACAGGGGGATATGTGGCTAAATGATATAAGCCTTTCCACAACTGGGTAAAAGCAGTGGTCTTGCAGTGGTATAGAGACAGGTAAGATATTGACCTTGACACATGTGGAATATGGAAGCATCATTAACAATGATGATGAAGATAACTAACATTTATTGAGTGCATTCTATGCTAGACACTGCCCTTGTCATACGCAGTTAGCATGAATTTGATTTATTTGATTCAGTAACCCTATGAGGCATTGTTATCTTTATTTTATGGATAAGGAAGCTGAGATAGGCCAGTAACATTCCTAAAATATCATCAAGTTTGCATGTGAGGGAGCCAGGATTTAAACCTGCTGACTCCTAAGCAGATATTTCTAACTACCATGTTGTGCCATCAGCAGCGCACTAATGTAATTTGTCCAATATATGTGTATTCCATGTGCATTGAATAATTTACGTTGTTTATAAGTACCTTAGAGGAAAACTGTTGAGTTTTTTAATGCTTTCTAATTGGTGATGATGGTGGTGTTATATGTTTTATGGACATACTACCCTAGAGTTGTACCCCAGAATTGTGGTTCTTAAAAGTGTGGGCCCTGGACTAGGAGCGTCAACCTGGGGTCTTGTTTGAAACAAATTCTTAACCCTTACCCTAGACCTGCAGCTCAAGAAATTCTGAGAATGGAGCCCAGCAGTCTTTTAACAAGCCAGGTTAATTCCGATGCAGGCTAAAGTTTGAGAACTACTGACCCAGAGCAAAGTGTAGTATGAGAAAGTGAATGAGAGTTTGAATTAGATGCTTGGAGTGGTATTGAGATAGTCAGTGTTTTTCAGATCATCTTCCATGAATTAAAATCTGATGAGCAGGGAGCCAGATGTTCATGACCTGAGCCAAAGGCAGACACTTAACCAACTGAGCCACCCAGGCATCCCAACTTTTTAAAAAACATTTTATTGAGATACAATTCACATATATTTTCACATACCATACAATTCACTCATTTAATGTGTATTCAATGGGGTTTTTAGTATGTTCATAGGGTTGCACAACCATCACCACAGTCAATTTTAGGATATTTTCATCACCACAAAAAGAAGTGTTGGGCGCCTGGATGGCTCAGTCAGTTAGCCGTCTGCCTTCAGCTTGGGTCATGATCTCAGGGTCCGGGGATCAAGTCCTGTGTCTGGCTCCCTGCCCAGCATGGAGTCTGCTTCTCCCTACTCCCCCCGCCCAACTCACACACGTGCGCATGCTACCTCTCTCTCTCTCAAATGAATAAATAAAATCTTAAAAAAGAAAGAAAGAAAGGAAGAAAGAAAGAAAGAAAGATTATGCCCTTTAGCAGTCACTCCCTATTTCCCTATCCTCCCCAACCAACCATGTCCCCCAGACCTAAGCAACAACGAATCTACTTTCTATCGCTGTAGATTTGCCTGTTCAGGACATTCATGTAAATTGAACCATATAATACGTGGTCTTTTGTGACTGGCTTCTTGCACTTAGCATAATGCTTTCAAGGTTCTTGCATGTTATTAGTATGTGTCAGTATTTCCTTCCTTTTTATTGCTGAATGAATGGTATGCCATAGTATGGATGTATCACATTGTGTTTATCCATTCATCAGTTGATAAAGGTTTAGTTTGTTTACACTTTATGGCTATCGTGGATAGCGTTGCAATGAACATTCATGTATAAGTTTTTATGCAAACATATGTTTTCCTGTCTCTTGGGTATTTACCTAGAAGTAGAAGTGCTATCAAATGGTGATTTGATGTTTAGCCTTTTGAGGAACTGCCAAACTGTTCCAAAGTGGCTACGCCATTTTACAATCTCACCAGCAGTGTACAAGAGTTCGGTTTCTCCACATCCTCACCAGTAGTTACCTGTCTTTTTCTTATTTTATCCATCCTAGTGAGTGTTTGATTGTAGTTTCGAAATGAATTTCTCTGGTGACTAATTTTGTTGAACATCTTTTCATGTGCTTATTCACCATTTGTTTTTCATCTTTGGAGAACTGTCTATTCAGATCCTTTGCCCATTTTTAAAATTGTGTTTTCTCCCTGTTAAATCAAAAGGGTCCATTATATATTCTAGATGAAAGTCCCTTATTAGGTATGTGATTTGCAAATGTTTTCTACCACGAGATGGCTTTTTAATTTCATGGGTATTATATATTTCTGTTAGGTGGTACATAATGTCATGTTATTATCTCTTTTTGTGGTACTAGCAGGCCTTGACGATCATTGCCTGGATCCATTAATTTATTAACTATGGTAAAGTGGTGGTATTTGAATTCTATCATTCCTTCTTTATTAGAATTCTGAGTTTAAAGTTAATGTTCTTTCAGCACACTGAAGGTATGATTTCGCCGTTTTTGGTTTCCGTTGCTTTTCGGAAGTCAGTTTTGTCATATATTCCTTGAAACATGGATGCCCAGTTGGTGGCAGTCTTAAAGAGTATCAGCGCAATACCCTTTAGGTTTTGTTTTGGTTTTTGCTTTTTTGGGCTTTTGTTTGTTTGTTTTGTCCCAGAGCTATAGTTTTCAGTTTTCTAGCTCTGTCCCCTCTTCAGAAGGCAATTTTGTATCCTTCTATGGTCTCCTACCTCCTTCTCCCCAAATAAAATGTATACATTTGCCTCAGTTGGTATACTTAGAAAAACAGAGTTCCTAGCCCAGGGAACAGTATATAAATACCCATATTACAGAGGATTTTTAAAAGAATAGGTTTATTGAGGTATTGTTTGTATATCATCATTCATTCATTGTTAGTGTAAAGTTTTTTAGTAAGTTTTTACAATCACCCCAAATCCTGTCCTTTTCTAAATTATTTATTTGTTATTATAAAGATTCTCAACCTGTGGTTGAGGTAGGCTTTTTTTTTTTTTAAGATTTTATTTTTAAATAATCTCCACACCCAATATGAGACTCAAACTCACAATTCCGATCAAAAGCCACATGCTCCACAGACTGAGCCAGGCTTTTCATAGCTTTAGAACCACCTGAAATTGCAGTCAACAATATGTCTACAGGTCCTGTGTTTTGAAAAACCAAAATTTTAGTAAAATGACAGTTACGAATTACAGTCAAAACCAAAAACCATTGAGTGTATCTTGTTAAAGTGATTCTGGAATTGTTCCTATGACTGAAAAACTTTAGGAAAGAAAAGTATGGGAATATGCTGCTTAAAAAATAAAAATTTAAAATAAATTTAAAATAAAGTAAATAAAAATTTAAAAATTAAAAATTATAATTTCATAATAAAGTTACAGACCTGTAAAATATAACCATTTATAAGGCCCATCTGTAGTGAATAAAATCAATAGAGAATTTTTTAAAAGTCTGTCTTCAGACTTGTGTTTTAAAGATAATCTGGCTGTTTTCGGGATTTCTTTTTTTTCTCTTATTTTTGTTTTTTCCTTTTGTGTCCTACAATTTTATTGTGATTTCTTTTTATTTTCCTGCTTAGTGTTTGTTTGGCTTCTTATATCTGTGGTTCATCAATTTAGATTTTGTGTTTAGTGTTTTTCATGAATTCTGGAAAGTTCCCAGACAGTATCTCTTTAAATATTGCGTCTGTGCAGTGTCTCTAATGTCTTTGTGGAACCCAGATAAACACTGTTTTGTAACTCTGTAACCTCTATGTTTCTTACCCTTTCTTCTGTAAAGTATAAAATTTTTGCTTCCTATATTTCATAATTGATAGTTTCTTCTGACTTGCCTTACAGTTCACTGAATCTCTGTTAAACTCCGTCAAATAAACTTATAAAACCCATCTGTTGAGATCTTAATTTTGGTTATATAGTACTACTGTATTTCAACAATTATTTTTCATATCTCAAAGTTCTGTTTGGTATTTTGTTTTTCAGATCTGGTTCTTTCTTTCTTTTGTGTCTTTTCTTTCTTTTTACAGTAATCTCTACACCCAATGTGAGGCTCAAACTCAAAACCCCAAGATCAAGAGTTACATGCTCCATTGACCAAGCCAGCCAGGTGCCCCCAAATCTGGTCATTTCTGATAATTTCTTCTGGCTTGCTGATAATTTTAATTTCATTTTTCTATTCCTTGAATATTTGTTGTAGTTATTTTATATTTTATAATTTAATTTTAGTATTCTAATTCCAAGGAGGGTTGGCCTGTATTCCTAGTTGTTGTCATTGACTCTATGGTTATGACTTTCTTTACAGTGGTTTATTTTCTTGTATATTTGGTGACTTTTTCTTTATCCTGAGAACCTGATGGAACTGCTTTTCAGCAGAAAAGGTTTGCATCTGTTGAGAAACCGTCCATTTTGGCCATCTTGAGCGTTTGGGCTAAAGGAGAAGTTTAGTTTTTTAACCCTGCATCAGAGTCTGGACTTAATTTCTGTTCCCAGTGTGAATAGATTATTAACCTCATGCTTTCCCTTTCACATATTTACTTTTGACAGCTTCCCCCATGGTTAACTTTACTGGCTCCTCTACCCCCTTAGTACTTACATGAGTTTAGCAATGCATTTAAAAAGTATATTTTCCATTGTTGCTAGCATCCAGTTTAATGAAACAGAAGACTTCTCAAAAGTATGAGGTCTTCTAGAAGTGACATATTTTGTTAACTAAGAAAGATGTATGCATACTATTTAAAATCAATACCATTATCACATTTCTCTCTCTCTCTCTCACACACACACACACACACACACACTCACACACACCTCTGACCCTAACAGTAACTCCTTTAAAACTAACAAAGTATCCAGTCGTTCAAATTTCCAGTTATCTCAAATGTTACATACTTTTGAACAGTTCTTTTGGATCAGTATCCAGATAAAGATCTCTAGCCTTACTCTGAGTGAATTTGAAGTCTCTTTTTAAATCTATAATCTTTTTTTTTAAATTCAATTAGCCAACATATAAGTACATCATTAGTTTCAGATGTGGAGTTCAGTTATTCATCAGTTGCATACAACACCCAGTGCTCATCACATCGCATGCCCTCCTTAATGCCCATCACCCAGTTACCCCATCCCCCCACACACCACCCTTCCAGCAACCCTCAGTTTGTTTCCTATAGTTAAGTCTCTTAATCTATAATCTTTTAATCTCACTTTTTTTTGCCTTTTATAGTGTCATTTAACATGTTTATTTGTCCTGTGTATTTTCTATAAATTGATAGTTGAATCTGAAGGCTTTATCAGATTCAGATTATTTTGGGCAGAGGGGACAAGAGTACATCTTATGTGATGGTTTTCTCTTCTATCAGGATGGCACATAGTGTCTGATTGTCTCTCTCTCTAATGCTGACAGCCATTGAAGAACATTGCCTAAATTTATTATTTACTAGTTGTAAATGGTGATATTCTAGTTCTGTCCTTCCTTCTTTATTAGCCAGAATACTATTTTAAACAGAAACTTCCCCTCATTTATGAATTGGTTAGATTACCCTCATGATAAAATTTGTTCAGGTAAAGGCAAAATGATTGCTTGATTCTCTGCATTTGTCAGTTTTCAAAACAATGAGGTGGTTCATTAGCAACTTCCAATGATGACCAATTCGTTTTTTTCCATAGTCTGAACTCATGAATTGAATCATATGTATGTTTCAGTTCATTGTATTGTTTTTATTAAGATTTTATTTATTTATTTATTCAAGAGGGGTAGGGTGGGAGGAACAGAGGAGTAGGGACAAGCCGACTCCATGCAGAGGTTGGAGCCTGATGTGGGACTCGAATCGAAATCAAGAGTTAGATGTTCAACTGACTGAGCCCCCGAAGCACCCCCCATTGTAGTTATTATTTTTATTGATACTCTAATTGACCATCCTTGACCAATTGGAGCCCCTTTAAGGTGGCTTCTGAGTGTTTCTGACAGATCTAGGAATGTTAAGTGGACAGATATAGGAATGTTTTTAAAACGATGTATTCTGCATATATTGGTATTTCCAATTCAAAATTCAGGACAGTAAGTAGGGTTTTTATATATATATATAATAATTTTTATTATGTTATGTTAGTCACCATACAATACAATCCCTAGATTTTGATGTAATGTTCCATGATTCATTATGTAAGTAGGGTTTTACTAAACAACTTCTATCATATATCTCTATCTCCTTTGTCCCAGGTTGAAATTCCTTTTTTCTTTGATACCAGAGTTGGTAGAATTAGAATATCAAATTACTAGTCATTTCCTTTATTCCAAATACATACACAACAGTGTCAGAATAATAATTTCAATACTATAACCAGTAGTAGGATTACTGAAAATGGTATAGAGTTTTCTTTGTATTTACCTTGTCTTTAGGGTTGACTGGGAACATACAGTCAAATTACAATGTTGAAAAGTTATGTGGGATAGTGTAACTGTGTCACCAAGTGAATATACATTTAGGTTAATTAGTTTTTAAAATTCTTTTAGGAATTGCTTTTCTTTTTAAGTTTAATTTTATCATACATGTATGTAATTCATTTTCATATAGTTCTGAAGTCAAAGGGTGCCTAGTTTCCTTTAGCTCTTTACCGTTTCCTCCTTATTCCTGTGTATTTTTCTATGTGATCTGTTTTATTTACAATTTTTTTCATTTATTTTGGTATTTTGGAAGGTTTGTATATTTGTTACAGTGGTTAACTTTATTTAGTCCCCGCCTTTTTTAGTCATTATTATCCATTGATTCCCTATTATGTGCATTACTGAAATTGGTTGTGATCTCTTTTTTCCCTTTTCCTCAGCATCTGATGTGAAGTATATCCTTTTTAAAAAAGTTTTATAAAGTTGACAATTATTTTGAGATAGCTATAGATTGACATGCAGTTGTAAAACATAATACAGAGAGATCCTTTGTACCTTGTACCCAGTTTCCCCCAATGGGAACATCTTGCAACACTATAGTAAAATATTGATATTTATACAGTCAAAATACAAAACATTTCTATCACCACAAGTATCTCTCATGTTGCCAGTTTGTAGCCATGCTCCTTCCCTTCCACCCTGCCTCTTCTCCACCTCTGACAACCGCTAATCTCTTCTCCATTTCTGTAATGTTGTTGCTTCAAGGGTGTTATATAAATGGAATCATATGGTATGTAACCTTTTGGGATTAGCTTTTTTTCTCTTAGCATAATTCCCTGGAGATTCATCCAAGTTGTTGCTTGTCTGAATAGTTTGTTCCTTTTTACTCTTGGGTAATATTCTATGATATATATGTAAGTTTGGTTATATATAGTTCTATGATATGTGTGTGTGTGTATATATATGGTTAAACTGTATATATATTTGGTTAAACTGTGAAGGATACCTGGGGTGTTTCCAGGTGTAGGTTTTTATGAATAGGATGGCTAAAAACATTTGTGTACAGATTTCCTGTGAACACAGGTTTTCACTTCTCTGGGATAAAGGTCTAGATGTGCAGTTGCTGAATACTGTGGTATTTCCTGTTTCATTTTTTAAGAAACTGTTTTCCTCATGGCTGTACCACATTTTACAATCCCACTAGCAATAAATGAGTTTCAGCACATCCTCATAAACATTTGGTGTTGTCACAATTATTTTAGCTGTTCTTATAGATGGGTAGTAAAATCTCATTGTGGTTTTAGTTTGCATTTCCCTAATGACTAATAATATTGAACATCCTTTCTTGTGCTTATTTGCCATCCATATATCCTCTTTGATGAAATGTCACTTCATTTCTTTTGCCTATTTTCTAATTTAATTGATTTTCTATTGAGCTTTTGAGAGTTCTCTATATATTCTAGGTACTAGTCCTTTATTGGATATGTAGTTCGCAATTTTTTTTTTCAATCTCTAGCTTGTCTTTTCATCCCCGTCCCATGGGGGCTTTCTCAGAGCAATGTTTTTTAATTTTGGTGAGGTCCAATTTACCAGTTATTTCTTTTATGCATCATGCTTTTAAGGTCAAATTTAAGAACTCTTTGCCTCGCTCCAGAACCCAGAGATTTTTTTCTAAATGCTTTATAGTTTTACACTTAAATGCGATCCATTTTGTATTAATTTTTGTGTAATATATGAGACTTAAATTGAGATTCATTCATTTTGTCTAGCAGTGTCTACATGTTCCAGCACCATTTGTTGGAAAGTCTATCTTTCCTTTATTGAATTGCTTTTACCCTTTGTCAGAAATCAATTTGAGCTTATTGGTATAGGTCTGTTTTTTTTATTCTGTTCCTTTGATCCACCAGTATCACAGTGTTTATTATTGTAGCTATGTAATCTTGAAATTGGATAGGCTAGTCCCTCCCATTTTATTCTTTTTTAAAAAAATTGTTTTAGCTCTTCTACTTACTTTGACTTTCTGTATAAATCTTAAAATAATATTTTCTGTATCTATTCTGGGATTTTGAGAGGAATTGTGTTAAACCTCTATATTATTGTGGGGAGACTTGACATCTTTACCATGTTCAGCCTACTAATCCATGAACACAGTAAATCTCTCCGTTTTTTAGATCTTTGAGTTCTTTCATCAGTGTTGTGTAGTTTTTAACATGTATGATTTCTGAGTTTTTCTAATTCTGATTTAGAATGATATTTCACATTTTCTTGGATATAATTTTTATCTGTTTTGTAGGTATGGCTTTTTGGTGGCAAGCTTTTCGTGTCAGCATTCTTCTTATTTTCCCATTTCTTATGGCATGGAATTTGAGCTCAACCCTTTTCTGTTGTTCATTTATAATAGGTTTTCATGAACTTTTTGGAGTAAGGGATTGGTAAGGATAGTTTTTCTAGCTTCACCACTCTATACCCCCTTCTTCTGTTGATTTTTACAAAATGATAAGAAGTATTTAGCTTTCTATGTTCTGAGATTGGTCTCTGTTTCATTAACCCACTTTTGTGTGGACCCTCCTTTTTGCTTCATTGTGCCTGTCTTGCTCAATTAGGATTCTTCTCCCAGAAGTTCTTTTCAGTATAGGGCTTTGCCCAGAAAGGGAGACTTCAGTCCTTAGTTTTTGAGTCTAGAGCCTTATCATACCTTACAGTGTTGGTATATACAAAAGGTCTTTTTCATTTGTAGCTATTCACAAATTGCCTTATTCTAAACTCTAGTGATTTATGATTTGGGGTTTTTCTGGCCTTGAGTCTTTGAATTACCTATCCTATTACTTCTGCTCTTCTGTTTCCTTCTGTATACATGCTGATACCATGTGAGTCCTAAGTTAATGATTTAACCCAGATCCTGCTTGTATTTGAGAATTCGTAGGGATACCTTGTCACTCAATCTTGTAGATTTTGTCCATGGGGTTTTGGTTTGGTTATCCTGGTAACTGTGTGTGTGTGTGTGTGTGTCAGGGGAGATTATAGGAGATTAAAAACTTCACTGAGAACTTGTATTCAAGAGAAAGACAACACAAGTGGACTAGTTAAGAGGCTATTGTGGTGATCCAGGTGAGATGATGGTGGCTTAGTCTACGATAATGGCGTGGAGCTAGAAGTTTGAATCCTATTTTTGGTGACTTATTGGATGTCAGAGTGAGAGACTGAGCAGACATGGATGATCTCCTAAGATTGGGGTTCTTACAACTGTTTGGATGATGTTGCTTTTTCCTAATATTGGGAATATTCATGAAAGAGTATTTTTTTGGGGGGAAGGTTTTTTTTTGGGAGGGGAGGAGTAAAGGGAGGCGAGGGATCAACTATTAGGATATTTGTAAGGATGCTAAATGTGAGGCCTTGCAACAATCTATCCTCTATAATACACATATAGACATAATTCATTTCTGCAGGGAGCTTTTTCCTGATTCCCTAATCATTTCTTCTTCCAATACTGAACTTCATTTACTTTCCTAACTTAACATTTAATGCGTTTATATTATTGCTTATTACTAGTATGTTTGTCAGTAAGCCAACTGTTGGCAAACTTTCTCTTAAAAGGACAGAAGGTAAATATTTCAGGTTTTGGGAGCCAAGAGACAAAAATAAGGATATTACATTCATACTTAATATCATTTATAATATAACCACTTTAAAGTGTAAAAACCATTCCTGTTCATTGCTACAGAAAACAGTCCATAAGATTTGGGCTATAGGCTGCGGTTTGTTGATGGCTGTACTAGACTGTAAATTCTATACTTGTCTCCCAGTTGCAGACATATTGCCTGGTGCGTTTTAGATGAATTCAGTAAATTTTTGTTGAGTGAGTGAATATAGTACTTAAAGATTTGGAGCTCTGGCAAGAGGGCTGACCTAAAGATAGATATTTGAGAATGGTCATCAAATAGTAATTGAAGACATGAGAGTAGATGAGATCACTTGGGAAGAATGTTAGGGAGGAGAGGGCCCAAGATGGAGCCTTTTTCTGTAATTCAAACAGAGAACGAATAAGTCGTGACTAATTCAATAGTATTTTTATCATATACATGGTAGTCAGCACCTGTTGCTGCTTGACCTAAGCCATTTGCCTATTTTACATGCGTATGGTTCTTTTGGGTGAGTAGGAGGCCTTTCACTATTAGAGGTAGGTGAGGTAATAGGTATTTTTTCCTTAGAAATTTTACCGCCAGTAAGTTTTGCTGTAATAAAAGAAGCTTTAGAATTCTGCCACTTATACAAGCATGTGTTAGCAAGCAGTTACCACCTTGCAATAAAACTTGAACTATAAACATATACCACAAAGAACTGATTAGGATTAGGTGACAGAATCCTCCAAGAAAGGGTGAGATATAGGATCAAAGGGAGGCCTAGACTCAAAAACTTCCCTGAAGACTGACTGCTGCACTTGCCAGATTCTTAAACTGCAAACAGATAAGATTCAAGGCACATGTACAGTATTCCTAGTCAATCTGTATACCTTGCACAGTTCAATTTCAGCAATAAAAAAGTTATTTCCAACATCTCTAATACTAATTAACAAACCATTGTCTAAATTCAGATGTTGATATTGGAAGCATTTACTTAACTGGGAGGTAACTTCTGATATGGGTGCTACAAATACTAACTTTCTTTGAAGTGTGGACTCCTAATTTAGGGAACTTTAGAAGTTGACTCACTACTCCTATTTTTTTTTTTTTTGAGATTTTATTTATTTATTTGACAGAGAGAAACAGCCAGCAAGAGAGGGAATGCAAGCAGGGGGAGCGGGAGAGGAAGAAGCAGGCTCCCAGTGGAGCAGGGAGCCCAATGCGGGGCTCGATCCCAGGACCCTGGGATCACACCCCGAGCCAAAGGCAGACGCTTAACAACTGAGCCACCCAGGCACCTCTCACTACTCCTACTGATGCTAAAGTATTTTAGTGTGAATTACAGTATAGGAGTAACTTGATCATATTTTGTAAGGGATATGTTGCCTGGATCTTTTTTGTTGTGTGTCTATCATCTTAGTAACAGTTTATAAATAATTAAATGTAGTAGTTATTGCAATGAAAATATTTTTCCTTCTCAGTTCCAGTAACAGTCGGATTAGATATTCATATAGGCAAATTTTAACTGTAGTGCAGTTCTAATCTTCAAGTGAATCAAGACAGTTTAGAGTTATCAAAATAATATTGGTATTTGAAAATTGCTCAACGTTTATTACCATTCTATATGATGGATTTATGCATGAAGCGGTCTGTGTATTCATCATTTTAAAGTCAAAACACAAACACAGAATTAGAGTCAAGGCTCTGACTTTCTACTGTTGCACCCTGCTAGTGATAATCATTTTATTAGTGCTTCATTTCTTCACATTAAATGAATGCTACTAATTTGAATTTTGTTTGGCAGTTTTGTTTACATTTAACATATATATATTTAAGCATTAAGTTATATCTAGATTAATGTTTCAGCATATTTAACAAACTCTATAATTTGGTTTTCATGGGATTTTTTTCCTAAAAAGAATTAATTTATCACTGCAATTTAAGAAAACTTGACAGAGATACCATAACAAAAGAATTATTAAATAAAATAGTAGCATACTGAATCGGGCAATATATTAAAATAATAATATACCATGACCATGTAACCCTTATGTAGCCTTTATTCCAAAAATGTAAGGATTTTACCATACTTAGATGTGTAATAAGATAGTCCATCATATCAGTACATCAAGGGGAGAAGGGCTATCTGATCATTTCAGTCATTCCTGATAAGACCATGCTTGATAGAGTCTCTCAGTAAACATAGAAGGATACTTGCCTTTTGATACAAAATATCTATCCCAAATTTATTTTCCTTTTCATGTGGTTTTAAGGCCATGACAATAAGTTTTTTAGTTTTTTAAAACATGAATCATTTGAGATAGGTTTCATTGGTTGCAAACATTAAAACCCAACTCTGGCCAACTTAAGCAAAGCCATAATTTATTGGAAGAATATAGGTAGTTCATAGAATGAGTAGGAACACCTGAGATCTGGGAATAGAGCAACTCCAGGATAGAGGTATTATTCACTATCTTGTCCAGATATTTCCTTTGGAAATTAATGTGCTACCTTTCTTTTTTTTTTTCCTTTCCACTTTGCTCAAGGTTCAGAGTCATGGGGGAGAAAGTTCTGCTGGTATGGTTTTGGTTGCATGCCCTACTCAAAACTAGGAGAGAATGAGATACTTCAGTAGGGGTTTGATCAGGGCAGTCCACAGCGGAGGGTATATAATTCCCGAAAGAAACCTGGGTGCCGTTTGGAAAGGATCCTAGGCAGCCAAGCCCCACATCCCACTCCCCACAAAATTAACCAACAGATATCCAGTAAAATAGACAGGAGTTTGGCTTTTTAAACTCCCATGGTTCATTTGAAGTCTAAAACTGACCAGTCTTAACAATGAATTACTTCTGAAAAATTTTAAAATATTAACTGCCTTAGACCTTAATTTATCTACTAGCAGTATCAATATTCAGTACTTACATATTCTTTATTTTTCCTTTTAGACAATGCGAAGACACCGGAATGAAGTGACAGTTGAACTACGAAAGGTAAGGGTGATTGCATTTAACAAAAAGTAATTAAGAGGTTTTTCTGATTTTAAAAGTCTGTATAACTCGAATAATGAAAATACTATGGCAAGTTAGTGTTCATCCCTAAACCACACAGCATAAAAATATATCATTAAATAGTTAATAGTGGTATATACTTACAACAGCTTTCATTTATTGAGGTACTGTGTACTGTGTGAAGTATTTTAGTGCCAGCATTGAAATTCTCACATCTGATGAAACTAGATACTCTTCTGTTTTGTTTTGTTTTGTTTTGTTTTCTTAATATCTTTTTTCTTTGGGCTAGATAGGATTCCTCTACCTTTTTCATGTAAAAGTTACACATACTTGTTAAAGATACTTTAGAAAACTGAAAGTAAAATAACCTTATATCTTACCAATTAAATGAAACTGCTGTTAAAATTTATTGTATTTTCTTCTGGGTTTTTTTGAGGACTTTAGAGTTAACCTTCATGAGATTGTGTATTCGTGCAAGCTCATTTTATTGAAGCAAATATTTTAATTGCCAATCAAGAAAATACACATAACTAATTTTCTATATTACATGTACATTAAAAACATAGATTTTGAAATTTATTTCCAAATCTTTATGTTTATCCTAAATCAGATCCTTTTCTTTTTTCTTTTCTTTTTTTTTTTTTTAAAGATTTTATTTATTTATTCAACAGAGATAGAGACAACCAGCGAGAGAGGGAACACAAGCAGGGGGAGTGGGAGAGGAAGAAGCAGGCTCATAGCGGAGGAGCCCGATATGGGGCTTGATCCCATAACGCCGGGATCACGCCCTGAGCCGAAGGCAGATGCTTAACCACTGTGCCACCCAGGCGCCCCCAGATCCTTTTCTTGATCTTAATTCACTCCTGAAATTCCTATATTAAATTACTATCTTGAAACTTTTCAGTTTTGGAGAGAAGGAAGGTCTTGATTCTGAGAGTAACACTCTCCAAGTTACTAAAACTGTAATAGACCTGTGCATTTATTTATGTAATAAGTATTTATTAAATACCTACTTTGGTCATGAATTTTTACCCAGCATCAATATTATGCTCATTGGTATAGTGTATAGTTCCTGAGTCATTTTCCTGTACTTCCTATGCGCTCTCCCCAGTCTTTAGTACAATTGAAAAGTTTTTGCTAATTCCAGTGTGCTTTCAACTCCTTAATCTCTTCAAAGATACAGATTAACAACAGTGATTTGGCAGTCATATTTTCAAGTTTTTTCAGATCCTTGACTTATTTGGACTAGAGAAGTGAACTAAGCCTTAGCTTAGTAAAGACAGTGACATGAGTTCCTTACCAACCTAAACGCTTCAGACCTAGCTTCTTTTTTTTTCCTTTTAAACTTTTTATTAGCATATAACATACATAGAAAAAGGTCAACACATCTTAAGTGTACAGCTTGATGAATTTTCACAAAGTGAACACTTCTGTATAATAAGCTCTTAGATCAAGAAAGAGAACATTACCTGTATTCCAAGGCTCCTTCCCAGTTACTCCTTCACCCAAGGATAACCATTATCTTGATTTTTAATATTATAGATTATTTTTCATAGTTTGAACTTTATATAAATAGAACAGTAAGTGTCCTTTGTGTCTGGTTTTTCATCCATCCTCTAAAGATCATTCTCCTCAATAGAGACAGTAGGAGTAAAACGTCTGTTAACATTATACCAGCTATCTCCAGATGTGGGCCTTTACTTTCCCTTAAATTTTCATGCTTGGAAAACTTTTGTGTTGGTCCTGGTATTATTCAGAATCCTCCTCTTATTTTAAGCTTTTTAGCTCTTCTAATATGCTTATAAATTCAAGCTGTTCATTTGTATTTGTATTTGGTTATTTGTTCCTCCTTCTATAGTTGCGCTGTCTTCTGTACTTAATTTATAGAATTAAAGTTTCTTGCTTGTCAGAGTACATCTTTTTAAATATCCATTTTGGTTACATTAGAGTCCTCTTATCTCTTCTTTTTCTCCCTAGATAACATTATTTCCTTTTCAGTCACTAGAATTAGTTCCTAGAAATCCTTATAGAAGGGCCAAAAATGAAATTAACTAAAAAAAAATCTCAAGAAATTCCTTACTTCACATTTCAGAATTCCCTGGGTAAGCAGCAGAATGTGAACCGTTCCTAAAATAAAGCCTAAACTTCAGACAAAACTTAATTGATTTTGATATGCTTCTACAGAGGCGTGGAGAGACCTTCAAGAGAAGATTCCTTTACTCTTTATAGTCAGAATCTGTCTCTACTTGTAGTCTTGCTGTCTCTGTAGCTCCATTGAGGAGAAAATCACAGCATTGTTGTTAATGATATTGGGGTTCTTGAAAAATACAAGAAAGCTAGTTTCCAGAGTTTCACAGATGAGCTTTACCCATTTGCATTAGACTGTAATCTTTTAAAGTGAGAGTGATAACACTCCCTTACCCCAAGTACTCTTAAGTCTCTCTCCCAGCCTAACCCTAAATGCCTAGTCAAGTTCTGGACCAATAGTTGGTACTTATTAAATGCTAACATTCAAGAATTAAAGTGATTATGATACCTTAAACTTTTCTCTATATTTAAATCATTCATTGAACTTCTAAAAAATCATTTATTGAATTTTTAAGACAAATACTATAGATATGAAGCAGTACTATTCAAAAGTCCTAATCTGTGACAAATTAGGGAGCTTATGTCAAAATATTAAACAAGGGACTTCTTCCTTTACCAAAAAATCCTTCTGCCTAAGTAAATAAATAATGGAACTAAACAATGTGTTTAGTTTCATAGTTGATTTTTGGCAAAAGCTCCATATCTTGTAGCAGACCTGTAACAAATTGAGAAATTTTAGCCAGTCCAAGGATCATACTTTGAATAACACTGATAATGCTCTGTCAGGTTGAGAGTGAGATCTAAGTATTAATATGTACTGTTTTTACTGGCCTCACATTCTTTTTTTTGAAATTTTTTGTCTTCTTTTACCTCCTTGATATCTTACTTTCCTATTCAAGTAGGTACTTACGTATCAACACTTACACAGAAGTCTATACTTCTGTTTTATATCGTGTTGTGAACAGAGTTACATAGGAGTTAAATAACTTGCTTAAAATCACACAGCTGATAAATGGCAGAGCTGAGCTCTTAATCATTATGCTATAATGCCTCTCAAGGTAAATGTTTGTTGAGTGAATAATGCCTCATGAGTTGAAAATCAGTCCAAAACCTGTCACTGGCATTTTTAACTTTAGCACATTATAGTAAACTTTATATAATCTTCTCTTGGTGATTGATCGGTCAGATATCCCACTAGGATTTTATTGTCATTAGATCTCGGGGTAGGGCTGGCTAAGTTTTTACATAATGAAAACACCACCAAAATGCCCAACTTGATTAATCAGATACAGTATAATTGTTTTAATTGTTTGGCCTTTTAGTAAAATATCTTTTTTAAAATAGTCTGAATTCCCCTGTATCAACAGGATAATAAAGGAAATTTATGTGATCATATCGATTAATACAGAAATAAAATCCAACACTCATTCCCAATAAAACTCTCAATAAGTTACAGATAGAACTTGCTCAACTTGATAAAGAACATCTGCAAAAGACCTACAGCTAATATCATACTTACTGGTGGACAACGGAATGCTTTTCCCCTAAGATCTGAAAACAAGGCAAGGATGTCTACTCTTATTGCTCTTATTTAATACAGTTCTGACGATTCTAGCCAGTGCCATAAGTCAAGAAAAATAAAAGGCATTTAGTTTAGAAAGGAAAAAATAAAACTGTCCCTATTTGCAGATGATGATTGTCTATGTAGAAAATCCTAAAGAATCTACAGAAAAGCTCCTTGAATTAATAAGTGAGTTCAGCAAGGTCACAGAATATAAGATTAACACATAAAAATCAATGGCTTATATATGCTAACAGTGAACATGCAGAAATCAAAATTATAAGTACAATACCATTTTTTAAAGATTTTATTTATTTTTAATTAATTTAAATTCAATTGATTAACATATATTATTGGTTTCAGAGGTACAGGTCTGTGATTCATCAGTCTTATATAATATCCAGTGCTCATTACATCACATGCCCTCCTTAATGTCTATCACCCAGTTACCCCATCCCCCCCACCTTCCTCCCCTCCAGCAATCCTCACTTTGTTCCTTATGATTAAGTCTCTTATGGTTTGTCTCTCTTTCTGGCTTCATCTTGTTTTATTTTCTCCTCTCTTCCCCTGTGATCCTCTGTTTTGTTTCTTAAATTCTACGTATCAGTGAGATCATATGATAATTGTCTTTCTCTGATTGACTTATTTCACTTAGCATTATACCCGGTATAAGTGATCCACATTGTTGCAAATGGCAAGATTTCATTTTTTGATGGCTGAGTGGTATTCCATTGTGTGTGTGTGTGTGTGTATATATCTATATCTTCTTTATCCATTCATCTGTTGATGGACATCTGGGCTCTTTCCATAGTTTGGCTATTGTGGACATTGCTGCTATAAACATTGCAGGTGCCCCTTCAGATCACTACATTTGTATCTTTGGGGTAAATATTCAGTAGTGCCGTTGCTGGATTGTAGGGTAGTTCTATTTTCAGCTTTTTGAGGAATCTCCATACTGTTTTCCAGAGGCTACACCAGCTTCCATTTCCACCAACGGTGTAAGAGGGTTCCCCTTTCTCTGCATCCTCACCAACATCTGTTGTTTCCTGACTTGTTAATTTTAGCCATTCTGTCTGGTGTGAGGTGGTATCTCATTGTGGTTTTGATTTGTATTTCCCTGATGCTGAGTGATGTTGAGCATTTTTTCATGTGTCTGTTGGCTATTTGTATGTCTTTATAAATTTTCTTTATAAATTTTGGATACCAGTCCTTTATCTGATATGTCATTTGCAAATATCTTTTCCCATTCTGTCAGTTATCTTTTGGTTTTGTCAACTATTTCCTTTGCTGTGCAAAAGCATTTTATCTTGATGAAGTCCCAATAGTTCATTTTTGCCTTTCTTTTGCTTGCCTTTGGAGACGTGTCTAGCAAGAAGTTGCTTTGGCTGAGGTCATAGAGGTTGCTGCCTGTATTCTCCTCTAGGATTTTGATGGATTCCTGTCTTATATTTAGGTCTTTCATCCATTTTGAGCCTATTTTTGTATATGGTGTAAGGAAATGATCCAGTTTCATTCTTCTGCATGTGGCTTTCCAATTTTCCCAGCATCATTTATTGAAGAGACTGTCCTTTTTCCATTGGCTATTCTTTCCTGCTTTGTCTAAGATTAGTTGATCATAGAGATGAGGGTCCATTTTGGAGTTCTGTGTTCTGTTCCATTGATCTATGTGTCTGTTTTTGTGTCCGTATCATACTGTTTTGATAATTACAACTTTGTAATAGAGGTTGAAATCCAGAATTATGATGCCACCAGTTTTGGATTTCTTTTTCAACATTCCTTTGGCTATTTGGGGTCTTTTACTGGTTCCATACAAATTTTTGGACTGTTTGTTGCAGCTCTGTGAAAGCAGTTGATGGTATTTTGATAGGGATTGCACTGAATGTTTAGATTGCTTTAGGTAGCATAGACATTTTAACAGTATTTATTCTTCCAGTCTATGGGCATAGAATGTTTTTCCATTTCATTGTGTCTTCCTCAATTTCTTTCCTAAGTATTCTATAGTTTTCTGAGTACAGATCCTTTTTTCCTGGGGTTGTTTTTGCCATTTTAGTATTTTGTTCTGTCACTCATTTATTCTTCTCTGGACAGAATGACAAAATGGAAAAATTCACCTCACAAAAGAGAACAGGAGGCAGTATTGACTGCCAGGGACCTAATCTGTATGGACATAAGTGAGGTGTCAGAACTAGAATTCAGACTAACGATTATAAAGATACTAGCTGGACTTGAAAAAAAAAACATAGAAAACATTAGAGAATTCCTTTCTGGAGAAATAAAAACTAAAATCTAACCAAGTTGAAATTAAAAAGGCTATTAATGAGATGCAGTCAAAAGTGGAGGCCCTAACTGCTAGGATAAATGAGGCAGAAGAGAGAATTAGTGATATAGAAGACCAAATGGTGGAGAATAAAGAAGCTGAGAAAAAGAGAGATAAACAACTACTGTATCACGAGGGGAGAATTTGAGAGATAAATGATACCATCAAGGGGAACAATATTAGAATAATTGGGATCCTAGAAGAAGAGGAAAGGGGGGGCGCAGAAAGTATATTGGAGCAAATTATAGTGAAGAACTTCCCTAATCTGGGGAAGGAAACAGGCATCCAAGTCCAGGAGGCACAGAAACCCCCCCTCAAAAATCAATAAAATAAATCAACACCCTGACATATAATAGTAAAACTTGCAAATCTCAGAGACAAAGAGAAGATCCTGAAAGTAGCTTAGGACAAGAGGTCTGTAACCTACAAGTTTAGAAACATCAGGTTGGCAGCAGACCTATCCACAGATGTCTGAAAAGACTGGCATCATATATTCAGGGAGCTAAATGAGAAGAATATGCAGCCAAGAATTTACTTTATCCAGCTAGGATGTCTTCAAAATACAAGGAGTGATAAAAAGCTTCCAGGACAAACAGACTAAAAGAATTTGTGATCACCAAAGCAGCCCTACAGTAAATATTAAAGGGGATCCTTTAAGCAAAGAGAGAGCCCAAAAGTAACATAGACCAAAAAGGAACAGAGACAATCTACAGAAACCATCACTTTACAGGTAATACAATGGCACTAAATTCATATCTTTCAATAGTTACTCTGTAAATGGGCTAAATGTCCCAATCAAAAGACACAGGATATCAGATTGGATAAAAAAGCAAAACTCGTGGATATCTGTCTGCAAGAGACTCATTTTAGACCCAAAGACACTTCCAGATTTAAAGTGAGGGGATGGAGAACCGTTTATCATGCTAATGGACATCAAAAGAAAGCTGGAGTCGCAATCTTCATCTCAGACAAATTAGATTTTAAACCAAAGACTGTAAGAAGAGATGAAGGACACTATATCATAAAGGGTCTATCCAACAAGAAGATCTAACAGTTGTAAATATTTATGCCCGTAACACGGGAGCTGCCAGTTAATAACAAAATTAAAGAAACATGTCGATAATAATACTAGGGGATTTTAACATCCCACTCATAGCAATGGACAGATCATCTAAGCAGAAGATCAACAAGGAAATAAGGGCTTTGAATGACACCCTGGGCCAGATGGACTTCACAGATAGATTCAAAGCATTCCATCCTAAAGCAACAGAATACACATTCTTCTCCAGTGCACATGGAACATTCTCCAGAATAGATCACATCCTGGGTCACAAATCAGGGCTCAACTGTTACCAAAAGATTGGGATCACTCCCTACATATTTTAGGACCATAATGCTTTGAAACTGGAATTCAATCACAGGAGGAAATTTGGAAAGAACTCAAATACATGGAGGCTAAAGAGCATCCTACTAAAGAATGAATGGGTCAACCTGGAAATTAAAGAAGAATTTAAAAAATTCATGGAAACAAATGAAAATGGAAACATAACTGTTCAAAACCTTTGGGATGCAGCAAAGGCGGTCCTAAAAGGGAAGTATATAGCAATACAAGCCTTTCTCAAGAAACAAGAAAGGTCTCAGATACACAACCTCACCTTAGAACTAAAGGAGCTGGAGAAAGAACAGCAAATAAAGCCTAAACCCAGCAGGGGAAGAGAACTAATAAAGATTAGAGCAGAAATCAATGAAATAGAAACCAAAAGAACAGTAGAACAGATCAACGAAAGTAGGAGCTGGTTCTTTGAGAAAATTAATAAGATTGATAAACCCCTGGCCAGATTTATCAAAAAGAAAAGAGAAAGGACCCAAATAAATAAAATGATGGATGAAAAGGAGAGATGACAACCAACACCTAAGAAATACAAACAATTATAGAAAAATATTATAAGCAAAGCCAACAAATTAGGCAATCTGGAAGAAATGGATGCATTCCTAGAGATGTATAAACTACCAAAACTGAAACAGGAAGAAATAGAAAACCTGAACAGACCCATAACCAGCAAGGAAATTGAAGCAGTAATCAAAAATCTCCCAGCAAACAAGATCCCAGGGCCAGATGGCTTCCCAGGGGAATTCTACCAAACCTTTCAGGAAAAACTAATACCTATTCTTCTGAAGCTGTTTTAAAAAATAGAAAGGGAAGGAAAACTTCCAAAGTGAGGCCAACATTACCTTGATCCCAAAACCAGACAAAGACCCCACCAAAAAGAATTATAGATCAATATCCTTGATGAATATGGATGCAAAAATTCTCACCAAGATACTAGTGGGACTCAATCTCATGACCTGAGCCCAAATCAAGAGTCAGACACTTAACCATCTGATCTACCCATGTACCCCCAGACAAGCTTATTTTAAAATGTTTATGGAAAGGCACAGGCTCTAGAAGACTTAAAACAATCCTGATAAAGGATTAAAAATAGGAGCAATTGCTCTACCCAATATTAAGGCTTAAGGAATAGCTACAGCAATGAATACTGCATGGTATCAGCTGAAGGATGGACACATTGCTCAATGGAACAGAAGATCGACTCCAGAAATAAACCCACACAGATACACCCAAGTTTCTTTTGGCAGGTGCAAAACTAATTCTATGGAGGAAGAGTAGCTTCTTTAGCAAATGGTAGTAGAGCAATTGGAAATCCATAGGCAAAACTAAATAACCTCAATCTCATTCTCACACTTATACAAATACATAAAATGGATCCTAGACTTAAATGTAAAACAGGAAACTATAAAACTTTTAGGGAAAAAATGGAGGAAAATTTTCAGGATCCAGGGCCAGGCAAATGGTTCTTACAGTTGATGACAAAAGCATAATCCATAAAAAGAAATTTGGAATTTAACAAAATTTAATTCTGTGAAAGCTCATGTGAAGACGATGAAAATACAAGCTAGAGATAAGAAGAAAACAACACACCCAATATAGGACTAGTATCTAGTATATATAATGAACTCTTAAAGATTAACAGTAAAACAAAACCAAAAAAACCTAATTAAAAAAGTGGGCAAGGATGAGAAGAGACATTTCATTGAAGGAGATATATAGATGGCACTTATTGTGCTTATTATTATTAATACATTATTAGCCATCAGAGAAATATGGATTAAAACCAACTAAGCATCTATTAGAATGGCTAAAATAAAAAATAGTGACAACATGAAATGCTAGTGAGGATGTAGAGAAATTGGATCACTCATATGTTGCTGTTGGGAATGTGGAATGGTAGTCACTCTGGAAAACATGTTGCTACTGTACAGCTTACCGGTTACATTCCTACTCATATATCCCAGAGATATGAGAACTGGTGTTCATACAAAATCTGTATATGAATGTTTGTAACAACTTTATTTTGTAATAGTCAAAACCTGTGAACAATCCAGATGTCTTTAAAGGGTAATTGGTTAAACTTTGGTATGCCCTTGCCATGAAATACCACTCAGCAATTAAAAGGAACAAATTATTGATAGAAGCAACAACTTATGTGAATTTCTAGGGAGTTATGCTGGGCAAAAGAAAGCCCATCACGAAAAGATTATATACTGTGTGATTCCATTTATATAATATTTTTGAAATGAAATTTTATAAATGAAGGACAGATTAGTGGTTGCAGGGGGGAGAGGTGGAGGTTGTTTGCTTATAAAAGGGCAACAGAAGGGCATCTTCTGTTTTTGGAATTGTTCCATATATTGACTATAATGGTGGATACATAAACCTGTGCAGATGATAAAATTGTATAGAATTAATATACAGACTTTCGTACAGTGAATCCAGGTAGGACAGGAAATCTGAATAAGGTCGGTGGGTTGTATCAATGTCAATGTTTTCGTCGTGGTATTATACTATAGTTTGGCAAAATGTTAATTAAGAGAAGCTGAGCTAGGGACGCCGGGGTGGTTAAGCGTCTGCCTTTGGCTTAGGTCGTGATCCCAGGGTTCTGGGATTGAGCCCTGCATTGGGCTCCCTGCTCAGCAGGGAGTCTGATTCTGCCCCTTCCCCCTGCTCATGCTCACACGTGCTTGCCCATGCGGTCTCTCTCTCTCTTTCTGTCTTAAATAAATAAATAAAATCTTTTTAAAAAAAAGACGTGGTTTATATATACAATGGAATATTATTCAGCCATAAAAAGAATGAAATCTTCCCATTTGCAATGCCATGAATGGAGGTAGAGAGTATTAAGCTAAGTGAAATAAATCAGAGAAAGATAAATACCATATGATTTCACTCACATATGCAATTTAAGGAATAAAACAAGTGAGGAAAGGGAAAAAGAGAGAGAGATAAATCAAGAAACAGACTCTTAATTATAGAGAATAAACTGATGTTTACCATGGGAGGTGTTGGGGGATTGTATTAAATAGGTGATGGGAATTAAGGAGTGCACCTATTGTGATAAGCACCGGGTATTGTATGGAAGTGCTGAATCACTATATTGCACACCTGGAAGTAATATAACACTGTATGTTAAGTAACTGGAATTAAAATAAAAACTTAAGAAAAAAAAACTAGTTCAGGGTTTTATTAATTGAAGTTTTGATTGGTCAAGTTTTTATTAATTGAAATTTTGAGACAATTATAAATGTGAATGCAGTTATAAGAAATAATACTAAAATGCCTAGCCTACGTGCTCTTTTTAAAATATTTTATTTATTTATTTTGAGAGAGAGAAAGCAAGAGCCTGTGTGAGCAGAGAAAGGGGGAGAGGAGAGAAAGAGTCCCAAGCAAACTCCACGCTGAGTGTGTAAGCCTGACATGGGACTCGGTCTCATGACCCTGAGATCGTGACCCAAGTTGAAACCAAGAGTCAGACACTCAACTCGACTGAGCCACATCTTCTTTATCCATTTATCAGTCAGTGGACACTTGGGCTGCTTCCATATCTTGACTATTGTAAATAATGCTGCAATAAATGTAGGGGTGCAGGTATCCCTTTGAATTAGTGTTTTTGTATTCTTTGAGTAAATACCCAGCAGTATGATTGCTGGGTCATAGGGTAGATCTATTTTTAACTTTTTGAGGAACCTCCATACTGTTTTCCGAGTGGCTGCACCAGTTTGCATTCCCACCAACAGTGTTAAGAGGGTTCCTTTTTTTTTTTTTTTTCACATCTCGCCAACACTTGTTTCTTGTGTTTTTTATTTTAGCCATTCTGACAGGTGTGAGGTGATAACTCATTGCAGTTTTGATTTGCATTTCCTTGATGACCAGTGATGATAGGCATCTTTTCATGTGTCTATTGGCCATCTGTATATGTCTTCTTTTGGAGCAGTATCTATTCATGTCTTCTGCCATTTTTTAGTTGGATTATTTATTTTTGGGGTGTTGAGTTTTATAAGTTCCTTGGATACTAACCCTTTATCAGATATGTCATTTGCAAATATCTTCTCCCATTCCTTAGATTGCCTTTTAGTCTTGATGATCATTTTCTTCACTGTGCAGAAGCTTTTTATTTTGATGTAGCACCAATAGTTTATTTTTGCTTTTGTTTCCCTTGCCTCAGGAAACATATCTAGAAAAAGGTTGCTATAGCCAGTGTCGGAGAGCTTATTGCCTGTGCTCTCTTCTAAGATTTTATGGTTTCAGGCCTCACATTTAGGTCTTTAACCCATTTTGAATTTATCTTTGTGTATGGTGTAAGAAAGTGATCCAGTTTCTTTCTTTTCCCTGTTGCTGTCCAGTTTTCCCAGTGCCATTTGTTGAAGAGACTGTCCTTTTCCTATTGTATATTCTTTTCTGCTTTGTCAAAGATTAATTGACCATATAGTTGTGAGTTTATTTCTGGGTACCGTAGTGTTACTACAGCTTTCTAATGTAGCTTGAAGTCCAGAATATTGATGCTTCCAGCTTTCCTTTGCTTTTTCAAGATTGCTTTGACTACTCGGGGTCTTTTGTCGTTCCATACAAATTTTAGAATTGTTTGTTCTAGTTGTGTGAAAAATGCTATTGATATTTTAAAAGGGATTGCATTAAATGTGTAGATTGCTTTGGGTAATATAGACATTTTCACAACATTTATTCTTCTCATACTTGAGCATGGAATGTGTTTCCATTTCTTTGTGCCATCTTCAGTTTCTCTCATCAGTGTTTTATAGTTTTCAGAGTACAGTTCTTTCACCTCTTAAGTTTATTCCTAGGTATCTTTTTATTTTTGGTGCAATTGTAAATGATATTGTTTTCTTAATTTTTCTTTCTGCTGCTTCATTATTGGTATATAGAAATGTAACAGATTTCTGTGTATTGATTTTGTATTCTGCAACCTTAGTGAGTTTATCCATTCTAGCAGTTTTTTGGTAGAGTCAGGTTTTCTTTCTTTTTTTTTTTTTTTTTTTAAGATTTTACTTATTTATTTGAGGTAGAGTCAGGTTTTCTATGTAGAGTATCATGTCATATGTAAAGAGTGAAAGTTTTACTTCCTTACCAGTTTGGATGCCCTTTTTAAAGAGAGAGAGTGGGGAGAGGGGTAGGGGGAGAGAGAGAGAACCTTAAGCAGACTCCACACCCAGCGTGGAGCCCAGAGCTGGGTTTAATCTCACAACCCTGAGATCATGACCTGAGCCAAAATCAAGAGCTGGATGCTTAACTGACTGAGCCACCCAGGCGCCCCACCTTCTTTTTCTTTTTGTTGTCTGATTGCTGAGGCTAGGATTTGCAGTACTATGTTGAATGAGAGTGGTAAGAGTGGACATCCCTGTCTTATTCCTTACCTTAGGGGAAAAGCTCTCAGTTTTTTTCCTATTAAGGATGATGATAGATGTGTGTTTTTCATATATGGACTTTATTATGTTGAGGTATGTTCCCTCTAAACCTACTTTGTTCAGGGTTTTTATCAGAATGGATGTTGTATTTTGTCATATGCTTTTCCTGCATCTATTGAAATGATCATATGTAAAACCTTCAATTAGTAAAGGAGAATCAAAAAGAAAGCAGCCATTTGATAAGATTAGTTACGTGATCCTTCAGGAAAAATAATTTCTGTTGTCAGATTTTTACATGATTGATGAATCAGAAGTGTTTTGGTTTTTTAAAAAATTTTAATCAAAGTATAATACATGTAGAGAGTGGCCAAAGTATAAATATAACATATGAAACTTGTGGGTGAATGAATATCCATGTATCTACACGGCAGTAATATCATTTCATAAATGTTCATATTGAGAGGAAGGTCTTATCTTTTGAGTATTTTTTTCTACTTTTTTTAAAGATTTTATTTGAGAGAGAGGGAGCGTGCATGAGCAGAGGGAAGAGAGAGAGGGAGAAGCAGACTGTGCAGGGAGCCTGACTCAAAGCTGGGCTTGATCCCAGGACCCTGAGATCATAACCTGAGCCACCCAGGTGCCCTTTTTTTCTACTTCTTTAGAAGCATTTAGGTGCAACTAGAGTTGGGCTACTTAAAAAAAAAAAAAAAGTAAGTTGTAGAATATATTTAAGAAACAGCTCTGTAGCCACAACTGGGGTTCAAATCTTAACTGATATTTCCTAGATATATAATATAATTTAGCCTGGTTCTCTGTATCCCCATACTCATCTGTGAAATAAAAGGTTTTAATTTTACAGGACTAAAACTAGATAAGATTTCACACAGTGAGTATATTGCTCAATAAAAACAAATTTAATTATGTCACATTCAAAATGGGCCTGATAAATATCTATTTTTTTCATAACGTGTTTAAGAAGTGATTGCTGACTTATTCCACAAATTTAGGTATAGAATGCTCAGCCACTTTTTCAAGATGAAGAGAGAAATTTGGGAATGAGAAAGAACTTTATATAGAAATCAATATGCAGAATTTGTTAACTCAAAATATATTAGGTTGAGTCTTGGAAATTGCCCATAATTAACGTTCTTAACCTACAAAGTGTTAATTCCATGTGGTTCAGCCCTAATAGAAAACAAAGTTGAAAAGGATTAAATACATAGTTGGGTAATAGATTAATAATAGATTTTTAAAGGAACTTTAGAAATGGATCTAATCTGTGTGTGTGTGTGTTTATGTGTGTGCGTGTGCGTGTGTGTAGATAAAGTAGGTGTTGAAACTAGGTTAGTTTCCATATCTTCTGTGCTCTCCTCCCACTTGACAAAAGAAAGAGATACGTTTTATAGATGCTGAATTTACTGAAGTACAATGTCTAGGAGGGTAAAAATTTCTAGGTTGTTAAGTAAAGGGATAGTTTAAGTTACTGGTTTTGATGAAGCTTCCTTTAATGATTAATTAGATCACAAGAAACCTGCCCAGGGTTTACCTTTCCTTGGCTTGTACATAGGTTTTGTTTTGTTAAGAATAAAGTATGATTTTCATGCCCTAGGATATTTTTGGCTTATTTTAGGATGCTGTCAATTCAAATTTGGGAGTTATCACTTAATTTTTTATAAAAGAAACAATTTACTATGTAGCTACAATAACTTTAAACTTGTATATGCTTAATAACATATGTCCAAATATATATAAAGCAAAAATTGACAAAATTACAAAGCAGTATTTGTCAAAGACATAGTCATTGTGAGAGATTTTCTTGTCATTAATAAACACACCAATTAATAGGAGAAAGAAAAGTTAAATAACCTAATTTGCAAGTGTTATTTTAAAAACACATATAAAACCCCATAAAAAAATGGTTTTGTGATAGTATAAAGCTATAATTTCCAAACTGTGCACTGAGGTACCATGGGGCTCCGTGATGAACCCAAAGAGACATTTGGGATATTCTAAATTTTTAAGAGAAACATAATGACATTTGACATCTTTCGGACACCACAGAACTATTAGGTATTGATGTAGTTCACAATTTAAACGTTAGATCTCTCTACATTCCTTTTAATCACATATTTTGTTTAAGAGTAAAGTGAGATTTTTTTTCTTTCAATTTATATTAAATTAAACCCCCAACCCCTCATAACCCCACAACCCCCTGCCAATGACTATTAAATTGTTTGGACCTGACTACTTGAATGGAAAAACTTAGGTCTTTCCTTTGGCCTACACTGTGGACTGAGGTTTGGGAAATTCTGGTATAAAGCAAATATCAATTAATTTCACAGTGTTGTACAGACTATATTCTCTGATCACCATGCAATTAGATTAGAAGTCCGGGAATAAGTTAGTTATGAAAATCTCATAATTGTAAAAAAAAAGAAGTAAAGCACTTCCGAATACCTTGAGCATCACAGAAATCCTAGTGGCTAGGATTACTTAGAAATGAATAATAGGAAAAATATTACATGTCAGAACCTGTGGAATATAGTTAAAAAGATATTTCATAAGAGAAATTTATAGCAAGTATAGATACAGAACAAAGAATAATAGGAATTTAAAAGGCATATTAATGTATATGTAGCATAAGGTTTTAAAATATTAGTACCTCACTTAATTTTTGCTGCATAATAAACCACTCCAAAACCAAGTAGCTTAAAACAATTGCCATTTTATTCAGCTAATAATTCTGTGGGTTGGCAGAGTGGTTCTTCTGGTCTGGGCCAGTTCAGCTGATCTCTCCTGGGCTCCCTCATTCATCTCTGGTCAGCTGGTAGGTTAGCTGGTGACTAGATGTTTTATGGATGGTCTCACACAAGTTTCTGGCTTTTGGATGAGACCCTGGTTGTCTTCTACTTAGCCTCATCTTCCAGCAGGCTAGCACAGTGTTGTTCACATGGTGGTTTTAGAATTTTAAGAGCAGCAAGAGAGGACATCCTCAGATGTGTAAGCAGTTTTCAAGTCCATTTGATAAATGTCCCACTGCCAAAGCAAGTTACACAACCACACCTAGAATTAGTGCAGGACCAAACTATACAGAGGCCCGGATATGGGAAGGGGAATTATAGCCATTTTTGCAAACAATCTACCACAATTTGAATATAAACAATTTTATGCCAATGGATTTGAAAACTTAGCTGAAATGAACAATTTCCTAGTGGGGAAAAAAAAAACTTACCCAGCTAACTCAAGAAGAAATGAAAAACCTGAATAGATCTAAAAATAAATTATATCGGTAGCGAAAAATTTAACCTCTTCCAACACACTGAGAAAGAAAAGGTAATCTTGTTGATAGAACTCCAGCAAACATTCAAAGAACAGATAATTTCAGCCTTATTAAATGATTTTAGAGAAGGTAAGGGGTAACACTGCCCAACCCATTTTATGAGGCTAGCAAACCATGACATCAAGAAGGAGACCAAGACAGCATGAGAAAAGGTGCTTGCTTATAAGCCAGTTTCACTTATGAACATAGGTTAAAAAAAAAATTATAAATAAAATATTAGCAAATCAAGTCCAGTAATGAATATCTTTTTAAAATTTTCTGGAAAGTTTTATCCCAGGTCTTATAAACATGTAACTTTTACATTGCAAGGTTCTAAGTTTAACATTTAAAAATCAGTTTACCACATTTACAGATGAAAGGGGAAAATTATCTGTCTGTATCAATAGATGCAAAAGAAGCACAATTTAATAAAACTAAACACCTATTTGTGGCTAAAAAGGCAAATACAAAGATCTTAGCAAATTAGGAATAGAAATGATCTTCCTTACCCAAAAAAAGACCACAAGCATCATATGTTATTATAAACTGCTATCCCTATATTGGGCATCTGTGTATATAGGAGGGTTTAGTCGTATTTATGCTATGTATTGTTTTTATGCCTGAAATATCTGGGGGAGTTGGAGGAATGGAGAGAGTACAATTCCTAAACGGCCTTTGGAAACTTGATTATTGAGACTCAAAAAGTTAAAGGAAAACAGAATAAAAATAGAATGGGATAAACCTTAGTGAAACATTTAAATAAATTCCAAGAAATATGAAGTACAAAGCATAGATTTTTTTAAAGTTTTGAAACAATTTCAGACTTGCAGTTTGAATTTCAAATTTACATTAGTACAAAAACTACTGTGCACTCTTTACTCAGCACCCAGCTTGTTTGTTAGCTTTTTTCTGAATTTGCCTTATTCTCTCTTTCTCTCTCTCTCTGATTTCCATACACACACACACACACACACACACACACACACACACACACTTAAAACAGTTAAGTTGCAGACATAAAGCCCCATTACCCTTAATTTGTCAGTTCATACTTCATAAAAAAATACACTTTCCTGTGTAACCACAGTGCATTTGTCAGATGAACAGAGATAAATATCTACCTTCTGATTCAGAGACCTAACTCATATTTTGCTAGTTGTTCCTAATAATGTCTTTTATAAATCCAAGATCCAATCCGGGATTAGACATTGCACTTGTCATATTTCCTTAATCTCATTCAGTCCGACAGTTCTTCAGTCTTCATCTCTCGTGACTACATTTTTGAAGAGTACAGACTAGTTTTTGCGGAATGGCAGATTTAGGTCTGACTTTCCGCAGGTGGTGGTGGTTATTTTGGTTAGGAATACCACAGAAGTGATACTGTTTTCTCAGTGCCTGAGATCAGAAGGCACGCGATGTGGATTTGTTCCTTACTCATAATGATAACCTTTGTCAGTTGGTCAAGCTGCTATCTGCCAAGTTTTTCCACTATAAATTAATAAGTATTTTATGGAGAGCACTTGAGACTATAAAATATCAATGCATGGATTTTAATATTTGTGAGATGCATTAATTTAAAAATAATGTAGAATTGATTGAGTAGTTGCTAAAGAAGTATGCTGTGATATAAGTGCAAGTTGGTAGGTAATCTAATGATTAGCATATATATAAGGCTCAGTTTGTTTAAACGTGTTCGCTTCTACATAGGACAAAAAATAAGTGTTATGCAGATAAGCCAGTAAACTGCAGATATACATATATTTCCAGTTTTAACTTTCTACTTGATCTGAATTTTAACATCAATATTAATACTTTTTCAGTTAATTTCTATTATCAAAAATTTCGGTAAATATTGTATTGGAGACTAGACAGTATGCCCTCTGAAATTGTAAGTTGAAAAGGATTTTAGAAATCATTCGGTCTTTTTTTTTTAAAGATTTTTATTTATTTGAGACAGAAAAACAGAGAGTGTGTGCCCACCAGTGCATGAGCAAGGGGGAGGGGCAGAGGCAGAGGGAGAAGCAGACTCCCCACTGAGCAGGAAGCCCAATGTGGGGCTCCATCCCAGGTTCCTGAGATCATGACCTGAGCTGAAGGCAGACAGCTTAACTGACTGAGCCACCTAGGCGCCCTAGAAATCATTCAGTCTTCTATCTAATTTATTTTGACTTAATTCCATAGACAAACTATAAACTTAAAAGAAGATTGATTTACCCAAAATGATATGTTATGTGAATTGGCACATGTTGCTGCCATTACAAACAATTGAAATCCCATAAAATATAGAAATATATTTGCTAGTAGAGAATTTTTGTTTGTAAAAAGCCAGATAGCAAGAGTTTATATCTGAGGTAATGGCAAGTAGGTAGCATTTATGCTAATGAATTCCCATTCCCAACAAGCATACAAACCTTAACATTTGACATTGAACTCTTTCCCATCTAGCTGACTTCTTGCTTTGGTAAGTAGATAAAAGCTAGCATACCATTTACAATGTATTTGCTAGGCTTTTATAGTAATAATGCATCCCCAAATTTGAATCTTAAGATTGGGAGGCATGATGTTGATCAGAACTACTGGTGTTTAATTGTGTGTGTGTGTGTGTGTGTGTGTGTGTGTGTGTGTGTGTGTGTGTGAGAGAGAGAGAGAGAGAGAGAGAGAGAGAGAGAAAGCTGTATTGTCACCAGTTAATTTTGTTACCAAATCCAGAAGGTAGCCTGTTACTGGTTTGTAGTATGCACATTTAATTCATGTTCTCCTTATCCAGAACAAAAGAGATGAACACTTACTGAAAAAAAGAAATGTTCCCCAAGAAGAAAGTTTAGAAGATTCAGATGTTGATGCTGATTTTAAAGCAGTAAGTTACTTTGGTGTTATAAAGTGTTTTTACAGTAATTTTTATTATGAGCAGAGAACTTCATTTTATTCTACGACCACTTTTACTATGGTAATTAATGTATATTAACTCATAACTTTAGTAAATAGACTTAATAAATGTAATTTTGTTTAAAAAAAAACTCTTCCCTGAACTGTCTTTTTTTCCTTTTAAGCAAAATGTGACACTAGAAGCTATATTGCAGGTATGTTATTAATTTAATATAATTCTCATTTTGAAGTATTTTGAAATTGACATTTTTAAAATTTCTTAAATTTACATTTGGTGTTACAGAATGCCACAAGTGATAACCCAGTGGTCCAGTTAAGTGCTGTTCAGGCTGCAAGGTAAATACTAATTTGTCCAGAGAGTTATTGTAGGTGTCTTAGCTGGTAGTCTAGAAGTAATACATTGTTGTTTCTGTTCATAGTTTGAAAATTATAGTAATTAATTTCTTATATTTCTTTTTCTAGAAAGCTATTATCCAGTGACAGAAACCCACCAATTGATGACCTAATAAAATCTGGGATTTTACCAATTCTAGTCAAATGTCTAGAAAGGGATGATAAGTAAGTATGGATTTGAGTCTCTGTTCACTTTTTTCAGTTAACTGAAAATTTAGGATTATAATTTAACTAATGGGTTCAGTTAGGTTTTGCATTTATTATGTTTTTCATTTATCATACATTTTCATGTAATTTTCTAATTCTATGATCATATTCAGAAGACCTAATAAAATACTTCTTTTTTTGTTTTTGAAGTATATGTATATTTTCTAGGAAAATTTTAGCTTCTGTTTATTGCCTATTCTAACTTACCTCAAATATTTATAGTCTTTATTTATTTTGTTTTTGTTTTGAGTAATATTTTAAAACAACCCAAATAGTGTTTGAGTCACTCTTTGCTTATGAGTCTATATATAGATTAACCTCATGACTGAGTCAACATGAATGGTTTCCAGAACTGAGTGGCTTTTACCCTGGGAATATTCCAGCTGATCCACTGATCTTCTGAAAAGTCTTTAATAGAACCCCAACCATGACTAATTGTCTAACAACATGCTTTTTATTTGTGGTAAATTAAAAATCAGGTTATACTTTTCCAGCACAGAAAGGGAAGAACACTACTTTGTATCTTTTGAGGTATGGCCTCATTTCTGTTAATGTTTAGAGATATCCCAGTGTGCTGTATCTTAAACTCATCAATTTGAATTAACTGGGAAGAACATAAATTTGAACTCCAAAATATTTTATTTATTTATTTTTAAAGATGTTATTTATTTGACAGAGACTATAAGCAGGGGGACCAGCAAGCAGAGGTAGAGGGGGAAGCAGACTCTCTGCTGAGCAGGGAGCCTGGTGTGGGGTTCGATTCCAGGACCCAGGATCATGACCTGAGCCAAAGGCCGATGCTTAACTGACTGAGCCACCCAGGTGCCCCACGAACTCCAAAATATTTTAAAACAAATGCTGATTTTGCTTTTGAGAACATTTAGACTAAAATTTGGTATATTTTGCTAAATGTTTTCCAAGGAATTTTCAGTTGACTAGATAAAATAGTGAAATGTAAATGTTGCCACAAAGGGATTCTTATTATTTAAAAATACTTTCTTCTGCTTTCGTTGTGTGCTACAACCATCCTTCCAAAAATGCTTAAAGCACACTTACTTTATGCAATCTTGTATATTTTCTGTAACAAGTATTTAAGTAAAAATAAGTTTTATTTCAGCTGTTTAAAAAGCAGTCTATTCTACCTCTACTTTTAGGGACCCCCTTTTTCCCTTGATCTCCTTCTCTTTTCTTTACATTCCAGCCTTTGGCAGAGGCTCATTTGTGTGTGTGTGTGTGTGTGTGTGTGTGTGTGTGTGTGTGTGTCTGTGAAATATAGCATATATACAAAAATTATGCTAAAATATATATGGGCCTGTACAACTACCACCCAAAGCAAAAACAAAATTGTCAGTGGTTTGGATTTGACTTTATGGATTTGTCATGGGAAATTGTGTTATCATAAAAATCCCATAGACTTTGGAGCCAAATAGACGTTGGTTTAAATCTAGAGTTTACTATTGACCAAAACCCAAGTGGCTTTTGAGCCTCACATACCTCATCAGTAAAAATTAGGTGGTTGTGAGGAATGGAAATAATATACACAAAACACTACATATCAAACTTACAATACATGCTCATTTATTGTTTGCATATTACACTCATTATTTTTCTACATCTTCTCTTCTTCTTTTTTTCCGAATGTTATCTTAGAACACTCCCTGCTTTATAATTTTATTTTTTTTATCTCACTGTTTTCTCATTTAAGGCCCTCAAGACTAGCTTAATATAATAACCCAATAACCCTTTCTTCTTCCAGACAAGAACAACATAAACTCATCATCTTTGATCTTATTGTCCCTTTGCTTCTTCTCTGCCTCTAATATTCCCGGCTTTTGCCGAAATTCATCATGTAGTTCTTATCTGATACTCCCATTTTCTTATCTGGCCCATCTTTTTTTACCTCACTGCTTGTTCTATCTCTGACATTTATTCTCCTTAAAATCTTTTTCCTTCTTGGATTTCTCTAACCTTGTAAGTAACAACCTCACTTTCTTTGATATTTATAGAGCTTTCTTCTAAGTCCCTAACCTTTGGCTGTCCTCAGTTTTTGCTCACTACCAACCCCTCCCACCTTGGTATTCTCTTCAAAGCAACTTACATTCTTTCAGCCATCTCTCCTAGCTTGATGTACATAATTTCCTTTTAACAGGTCTCTCCATCAGCCTTTAACCTTTTTTTATCTATTCTACATACCGTGGACTCTCCAACATTATTTTCTTGACTCTCCTTTTCAGTAGCCCTCTGTACTTAATATGTCTATAAAATACATTCCAAGTTCTGAAGCTTGGAATTTGAGTTCTACTCCCCTTCACCACCGCTCCCTGCCCCCCCATACACAAACACTTGATAACCTACCCTTCCAGTTTCATCCCCTGTTACATTTTTGCATACTTTCTTAGCTTCCGCTCTCTTGATCTGTACCTTGTCATCTGTACACATCATGGTCATCCCACCTGTGATACTTTTATTTGTATTTCCAGCTGTTAGTGCCTTTCTTTCTTTATCTGTCTTTGAAAAGCTAGTTCAGTTTTCACTTTCTTTGTGAAGTCTTTTATCACAATTCTAAATTGTAATGATCTCATCTTTTCAGTAAAATTATGCAACCTTGTAATATCTCCAGTATGTAAAGCAGATGATATAGTGGATCAGGTGGGGTCTCAGCTTTAAGACCAGTCTAGAGTCTGTAGTAGTATTCAAGTGAAATGGTGAGGGCCTCAACTAGTACAGTGATTCTAAGAGTGATGCTATGACTACGAAATAATTAGGGGATAAAATTGATATGACTTTTTGATTAGATGTTTATGGGAGAGGAAGGAGTCAAGGAAAATAATGACTGGCTAAATGTTGAAACTACCAGTGGACATAAACAAGTAGGTTTATATTGACTGACTTTGGAAGCCAGTGAGACAGTCAGGTGGAGATACCCACCAGGCAGTTGGGTATAACAAGGTGAAATTCAAGGACAGGGTAAAGGATAATCGTATAGGTCTATGGGTCATAAATTTAATTGGTAGTTACGTGTCTCAAGATTTTTTATTGTGTTTTACAGTCCTTCATTACAGTTTGAAGCTGCTTGGGCGTTAACTAATATAGCATCAGGAACTTCTGCACAGACTCAAGCTGTTGTACAGTCTAGTAAGTAAATTAATATCCTTACTTGCTGGGAGTTTTTAAAAAATAAAGGCAAGGAAGTGGAGTTTTATTGTAAAGACTGAATTTTATCTTACAACATTTTAAACTAGTGAATTTTATGAGTTACTTTTGATGGTTGGTATCTTTCCCATAGCTATCATTAATCTATCACTAAATAATTTTAATTGTGGTTACTAAAAAGTGAACAAAGTTTTATCTTTTTGGGTAGAGACTATCTCCTAACAGCAGGTTTTAAATTTTCTGTTTGTAGTACCTCCAGTGTGCTGAGTAACTTACACCTTTTAACTTGTAACATACATTTTTAAAATTTTGCCCACCTCAGGATGGGCTAACTATGATTAGTGTGTTGATCCAAACTGACAAAAGAAAGCTCTTTGAAAAAATTAGTTGTCACCAAGTACTCCATGTGTGGGATGCTTTAGGGGGCACTGGAGATGATTTTAAGTAGTACAGCAATAAATTACATCGAATCAGTTAGTGAGAATACCACTCTCTTTCAGATATTTCAAAGGAGAAAGTTCCCAGTTAGATATTAGTTGTACCAAAAAGGTAGCAGGTTTTAGACTAGGGCTTTTAATGGAGACTAGTAGGTACAATTTAATAACAATGTTTTATTTGCATATTGAATTTTTTGGTTACTTTCTATTTGTGATACTGGTAAGTGATATTGGTCTTCTATTTATAGAAGTGATAAAATTGTTAAATTACAAATGTGAGGTCAGTTGAAAGCCTCATGCATTGCTGGTGGGAATGTAAAATGGTGTGGCCTCTTTGGGAAACAGTTTGTCAAAAGGCTAATCATAGAGTTACTATATGACCCAGCGGTGCCACTACTAGGTGGACCCCACATGAAAACATGCCCACATAAAGACTTGTATGAGTACTCATAATAGCCCAAACATGGAAGTAATCCCAGTATTTTTGAGGTTCATCCATATATAGCACCTATCAGTGTTCCATTCTTTTTTATTGCTGAATAGTATTCCATTATATAACACATTTTGTTCATCTACTTATATCAGTTAATGGACACTGGGATTACTTCCATATTTAATTTAAGTGTTAAGTAAATAATACAGGTAGTGCAGATATACAACAAAAAATCCTGGAAGTAGTACTCAATTGACTGAAATTTAAGAAAAAGTAATCTAGCTTATGTTTAGTTTCCTACCTGGAGTGAGTATGATACCAGTGTTTTAGAACCTACATTAACGTGTAAATTATGTAGGAGTAAAGATAATAATGATAAATTATTTTAATACATAAGGTAAGCCTGATATGGGAATGATCAGCTCTTTAGGTAAAATCCCATATCAGCAATTGGGATCATATTGAGTAAAGTAGTATATTCTAAGTTTATGTGTTTGGGGGTGGGGGGATCTCTCTTTTTTTTTTAAATGCATTATAGGAAAAATTTCATGCTGCTGTTTTTAAATGCATTATAGGAAAAATTTCATGCTGCTGTTTTCTTTTGGTTAATGATATCTAATAGCAACTTTTAAATCTTGTCAGTAGGTGTGTTACTTTGAATATTACGAGGGGGAAATACTAAAATTAACTTTTTTAGAGTAAAGGTATTTGCCACATTCATTCAGTGAACTGTAATTGGGTAACCATAGTGTGCCAGGCTCTGTATATTTTATCAGCTTATTTAGTCTGAAATCTATAAACTCTTCAACATTTTGCAGTAGCAATATTTGCTTTTATTATAGATGCCGTACCTCTTTTTTTGAGACTTCTCCATTCACCACATCAGAATGTTTGTGAACAAGCAGTATGGGCTTTGGGAAACATTATAGGTAAGTTGGATTTAGGTTTAAAAAGACTCCAGTTAAGAATCTTAATTAACTTTTTTCCTACATTGGCATAGCCATTACATCCTATGTTTCCTCTAATTTTAACGTGGGTTGACTGTCTTCGTGTCTCATAAATACTAACTTAAGATGGTACCTCTTGAAACAGATATGCAATTTGCTATCAGGATTGGTAGGTTAAATTTGTGTTCTCCAAATCAAAATCTGGAGAAACAGCAACACTTGCTGCCCTTGACTAATGGTGAGGAAACATAGAACATCAGTGTCCCAACATGAGCCATTGCATACATTTCAGACTTTCTCATCCTGAATGTAATTTTTTTTTAAATACAATTTTCATTTCTGTAGGTGATGGTCCTCAATGTAGAGATTATGTCATATCACTGGGAGTTGTCAAACCTCTTCTGTCCTTCATCAATCCCTCCATTCCCATCACCTTCCTTCGGAACGTCACATGGGTCATTGTCAATCTCTGCAGGAATAAGGACCCCCCACCGCCTATGGAGACAGTTCAGGAGGTAAATGAAGAATTGCAAAGCCCAGATGGTATATTTTCCCTATGTTTATGCTTTAGATTTTCATTCAAGGAATGAAATAATGCATATACTGATTTCATTGCAGGTATGAGATTTTTTAAGTAACATATCATATTTAATTTTTGACTCCTATGAAATGAAAGTTGAGTATCTTATGGCACCTGACAAAATGTTAGTCCACCCTAATTCTTATTTTTTAATGACTATTTTCATAAAAACACAACTTTCAAAAAGAAAAATACAAAAGGAGAAAACCAAATCTCAGAAGTTTTATTACTACATTGCATTTTTGGTTTATTACTAAAAAAATAAGGGATTGCTACAGATAAAACTAGTGTACTTATATGCAAATGTTCTTGAGTGAATTTACATTAAGTCCAATTGAAATTTCTCTAGATATACAAAATCAGTGTTCTTAACTATGCGACATACTTTGTGTTAAATCTACTAATTAAAACAAAGTAAAAACTTTCCTATTTACATTTAAGTTGTAAATGGATCTGAGTATTTTAAGTTTTTTAAAATTCTATGCAACCTTTAATCATTTGACTGTGTTGAAAAATGTTAACTATGAACCTTTATATTTAACATCGTTCACCGGCTTCTGGGTTTTGCTGTTATGGAAAGGGTACTTAGTGTGATTTCCCCCCCCAGATTTAAAAAAAAGGATATGCAAGGCCTGAATTCAGCAAACTGTATATTTTGTACTGGTTATAATTTTCTTGACTAAATCTGAAGTCAGAAACTTTAATTTGACTGAAGTAGCTAATTAAATAAAATCTTCCCTTTCTCTTTAAGCAGAGTAAGTGAGATGACAGTTTTAGGAATAGCTTTTTTTAGGGTCACCTGGCTGTCTTAGTCGGTAGAGCATGCGACTCTTGATCTTGGGGTTGTAAGTTTGAGCCCCATGTTGAGTATAGAGATTACTTAAAAATAAAATCTTTACAAAAAAAAACAGCTTTTTTTTTTTTTTTTTTTTTTTTTTAGCTAGCTCTACTGAATAGTTGCATCTTCATTCTTTCCACTTGACATTAATGTTACAAAGAAAGTTACTTTTCAAAACTGTTTTTCCTTTAAGGTGCATTAATCTCTGCCAGATTTATTTGGTTATTTTATTTGGACATCTGAACTATGGTTTTTCAGATTGAATTGAAATCAGATTTTCATTTTCCTAATAGAGATTCAAACAAGTTTAACGTCTTTTCTTGCTCTGCGAGTAGTATTTACTGCTTTTTGTATCACAGTTATTCATTTTTACAAAGACATATTCATCAACTCTAGTGTTATTTATCATTTATCTTCTTTCCTCAGATTTTGCCAGCATTGTGTGTCCTCATATATCATACGGACATAAATGTAAGTAAAGTCGAATCTTAGATTTGGGATTTTGCTCTTGATGGGACTAGAAGGATTATTTAATTTTTAGACTTTTGTAAGTGTCAGCATTTATTTTATTAACTTGTGAGGCTTCCACAATGTATGACTTTTTCAGAAATAGGATTAAGGTTATATTAACTTTATATCTTAAATCATCCATATAGCAAAAGTGCTAACTTTAGAGAAATTTCACATATGTAGGTATTTATCTGTATCATTCATATTATTTTAAGTATCAATATTCATAAAGTGGTAAAAACTTTATAGAGCACCTTCATATTTCTTTAAACCTCATTAGTTGGTTAAGCATCCAACTCTTGATTTCGGCTAAGGTAGTGATCTTAGGGTCATGGAATTGAGCCCTGTATTGGGCTCTGCATTGGGCTCCGTGCTTGGCACTGAGTCGGGTCGTCCCTCTCTCTCCCCCCTTTTGCTCTCTTTCTTTCTCAAGTAATTAAATGAAATCTTTAAAAAAAAATCTCATTTGATTCTTATAATAGGATAGATATTATGCCACCATTCTATAGAATAAGAAACTGGGCCTCAGGGACAGATTAAGTGATTTATCCAAGGTTGCAGAGCTTATAAGAATCGAAATTGATGTTCAAAACAGAGATCTTCTAAAAAAAAACAAAAACAAAAAAAACCTGAGATCTTCTGGTGGCAGATCTTGTGTGCTTTCTGTGAAACCACACTGCCTCCCAGGATACCTTTGGAGGGATAGTATTGAAGAATATCAAGTATGGTTTTAAATGCAAAGGCATTTTCAGATTTGGTCATTACATAAGATTTAGTTAAGAATTTACACTATATATTCTGGCAGAGTTTTTTATTAGATAAGCTGAAAACTCTCCTTAACGTAGCAAAGCAAAATGTTACTCTTCCGTGGAGTAAGATAATGAATGGATTTCAGTGAATCTAGAATTGATTCTAGTTTTCATCTAGCAATGATTGGCTTCTCTTGTTCCAGCTAAGATCTCTTTCTGATTTGCTGTATATTTGTGTTTTTATAATCCTGTCTTTATTTACATACACATACAATACAAATGTATGCGTGTTTGCCAGAATTATGTGTGTGATTTATCATTGGGATGAAGAAAATACATCTTTGCTAGCATTGAACCACATTTCTCTAGTTCATTTTAGAACTTTAAGCTCTTAGGAAGGAATCTTTTTGCAACTAAAGTAACTTGTCATTTGTGACATATTAGCCTGAAATGTCATAAAAATTAAGTGAAATCTGTTTAGCCATATACTATCCTATTTTCAAAATGAATATAAAGTGACTTAGTAAAAGTCAAAAAAATAATTATATAAAAAATGTATTTGTTGCTAAATTTAATTCTAAGCATTCCAACAGCTAAGATTAAAGGGAAAATAACCAAAATATCTGATATTGCCATCAAGACTTTTACCCCAGGACATTATGGAATTGTTTACAGCCAAAAGAAATCTTCCACCATCTGTTGATGATGTTTATTTGAAAGCCAGGGGTATTAAAATGGCAAAGTGCTGAGTTAAGGTATATTTGTCAAGTTTAACAAACACTCATGGATTATTAACCACTTTAGGCAGAATTGTGCCGTGAATTATAGGCTCAAAGATAAAGAGGGGCGCCTTGGTGGCTCAGTCGTTAAGTGTCTGCCTTTGGCTTGGGGCATGATCCCAGGGTGCTGGGATCGAGCCCCACATCAGGCTCCTCCGCTGGGAGCCTGCTTCTTCCTCTCCCGCTCCCCCTGCTTATGTTCCCTCTCTCGCTGGCTGTCTCTCTCTCTGTCAAATAAATAAATAAAATCTTTAAAAAAAAAAAAAAAGATAAAGAAGACATAGAGACCCTGCCTTCTAAGACCTTTACATTAGTAGCAGGTAAAAAGAGTTTAAAGGAATGAACTTTTGTTGATGACTTGCTATGCTGAACCTATTTCTTTAACTTCCTTTTACCTTATTAGCACCCTTATGGGATAAGTTTTATTCTCCTATTTTACAGATAAGGAGTTTAAAATTCAGTAAAGTAAATTAACCAACTAAGGGCCTATATGATAAATAAGAGCCATAGCTAAGACTTGAAGCTATGTCCAAGGCCTGTGCTTTTTTTAATACCACGATCACATAAATACACAACATGGTGTCAAAACAAAACAAAACAAAAGCGAAATAGAGGAATGACCAAAATGCTAATTATGAGAGTGCATGTTCTCTCTGGTAACAAGAAAGCTTCACTGAGAAAGTAGCATTTGAAACAAGTGTGATGTGGAGAAAGATGGAGGTAGAAATGACAACAGAGGTAACAAAGATGATTATTTTAATAGCTAACATTTATTAAGGGTTGTAAATGTGCCAGGCATTGTTTTAAGCACTTTTCATATATTAACTCATTTATTCCTTATGAAAATGAAATTGGTACATCATTATCTCTCTCTTACAGACGTGGTAAAAGAGGCAGATAGTTAAGTAATCTGTCTAATGTCATACAACTGGGACAATTAGTATTTTGTCAACTTGAAAAGTCATTTCAGGTATATGAGGAAAGATATTAAAGACTCAGGAGCATTCTTGGAGGTTTTGGAGAATACAGGTAGCTAATAACCCAACACATTTGCTGGGAAGTTGAGTTGCAGGGTTTTGAATCCTGTGTTAAGCAGTTTTGGTTTTATCTTGTGATCAGTGCAGAGTAATTGAAGATTTTTAAATAGAGGAGTGATGTGCTCATATCTGTTATGGTCAGATAACTTAGAAGAGGTATGCAGGGTTTAGAATGGGGGAGGTATGGATGTAAGTAGTCTCATTTTGCTATCATAATTGGTTTAAAGAAGTTGGTGAAGGTCTGAATTAGAAATAGTAATGGTTAAGAGAGGAAAAGTTTGGGTGTTAAGAGAGAAAATAAGTAGAACTTCGAGAGGAAAGGATCAAATTGAAGGAAAAGTAAAAATTGCTTTGGTTTCTAATTTAGCAGTCCACCTGGATAATAATGCCATAACCATCAGAAGGAGTAAAGCAAAAGGATGAGACTGGTAGAGAAAGATGATGAGTCTATTGTAGGTCAGACACATTGATTCTGATTTACTTGTTCCTTCATAGCAGTATTCTGAGAAAGAAGATGCAATATAGACTTGAGATTTATCAGTATTTAAGGGCTTTATGAAAATATGGAAAAAGGGCTAAAAGTTGAATTCTAATAATGCTCTGCATTTGAGCAGTGACATCAAGGGAGGGAGAGCCAGCAAAGCAGTTGTTAGAACTAGAGAGATGGAAGAATAAGTTATAAAAACAAAGAGTAGGGAAAAATACGGCAGAAATTTAGCAGTTTCTGAATCATACAGCATCTTATATACCACTTTAAGAGCCATATATCCTTTTTATGTAGTTGATAGCAAACCAGAGAATAATGGTCTAATTTGTATTCTGGATTGATGGTTCATACCATTAAGTGGAGTGTAGATTTTAGGGGAAAGTGGGGTTGGGAAGACAAATTGATTTGTAGTATGGATGAGAGAAATTTAGCACCAGTACTAGAGCTTAGATATCAGGAAGACAAGAGAAGATTCTAGAAGTGTTTCAGTGATAAATTTGCTGGGTTTGATATGGGTGGTAGGAAAGAGGAAGTCCTATCCATCTTTCTAATTTGGGTTTTAAGGTATAGGACACAACAGAAAACAACAATAGCAGCAGGCAGAGGAATGAAACAGCACGAGTGACTTACTTTATGAGAAAGTGACTATTGAGAATGCTGGAGAAGCTGGGTTGGGGTGTAGAAATGATGAGTTGGTTTATGGATTGCAGTATGCCTATGTGACATCAGAGGAAAAACTACTGACCCTTAGGACTAGAGAAAAAATCTGGACTGGTTCAGGTTAGTCTGTGTGTATTGCTTTGTAGTTATTGTGCTTCTTAAAGGTAATTTGCAGTTGCAGTGATTCTGTAGCATTTGGTTTTCCTGCCCTTTTCAAAGTTATTGATCCATGGCTTGACATGCCTAGACAATTCTGAGTGTTAGCTGACATTTGATACAAATCTAGTTTATTATATTGCTGGTGCAAATGAAATTAATCAGTTGAAGCAGATTGGTTATGTGTGGAGACTTGATTGTTAGTGACACTTGATAATAAGCGTGTCAGGGATCCTGAGACCACTCTCAGTTTCAGTGAACTGCTAGAAAGTCACAGAAAAGCTGTGACACTCATGCTTATAGTTAATTACACGAAAGGATACAGATTCATTTAGGAAAAACTTAGTTTTTTCCTTCCTATGTAGGGAAAATCCCAGTCCTTCCCAGCTGTGTGTTTATCTTCGGTATGTCTCCTTTACTACTCACACAGACTACTTCACTTCTGACACTTCTAGTTGCCAGATGTGGGGTTTTCCCCACAACAAAAGGGAAGTCTCTGTGGTACCAGCTGGGTATCCTACAATTAATTTGATTGTGACACGGTCTACCTGGGGGGAGTATCCGATCCCACAGGTTAAGCGTTCATTTCTCTCAGGTCCCCCACCCCCACCCCAGCACTCCCACACTTCAGACGCCAGTTCCAAGCCCAGGTTGTCACCTGCTCTTCTGACTAACTGGCTATAGATCGGAAGTTCCAGCAAACCTGTCCTTGAGTTCATTTAGGTTCATTTGTTAAAGTGGCTCACAGAACTCAGGGTAACACTTAAATTTGCCAGTTTACTAAAGGAGATGATAAAGGATACAGATGAAGAGATACAAAGAGCAAGATCCAGGAGGGCCCTAAGGGCAGGAGCTCTATCCAGGAAGGTCAATGAACTTTGTACTATGGGGATTTTTATGCAGGTTTCCTCCTGTAGGCACGATCAATTATTAACTCCCATTTCCAACCCCCCTCCCCTCTCTCTATAGGGTTTACAACTCCAAACTTCTAATCAGGGCTTGGTCTTTCTGGCAACCAGCATCCATCTAGGAGCCGACCCAGAGTCGCCTCAGTAGAACAGAAGATGCTCCTAGTTCTCTTACACTTAGGAATTGAGTTTAGGAGTCCTATGTCAGGGGCAGGGTCAAAGGCAGATACTAGAACAAGAGATGTTCCTATTGCTCTTCTCGCTTAAGAAATTACAGGAGTTTTAGGAGCTCTGTGCCAGGACAGAGTGCCAGGGACAGACACCTATATGTATTTATATTATTTACATATATAAATATATATTTCTTATTATTTCACAAGGTTAAAATCAACAAAGGCAAAAGGCATAGAGGGCAGAGTTTAGGAGAAACCAGGTACAAGCTTCCAGTTCTCCTCTCCCAGTAGAATTGTAAGGACAGTGCTTTATTTACCCAGCAACCATGTGTAACACATACAAACACATGAAATATTGCTAACCAGGAACCTCCTGAACTTTGGTGTGCAGGGTATTTATTGGGGGTCAGTCATATAGGCATGGACAGCCCACATGACTGCCCTTAGCTATTCTGGAGGTCAGACTGATACAGTGTGGCCCACAACTTCAAGCAAACTAAAAGAGATATTCAGCATGAAATCACATTGTTACATAAGCTATTTGCCCAAGATCTCAGGTATACAACGTAATCAGGCAGGATAATCCAAGAGCTCAGAAGTTATCTCAAAGGAGCTAATCAAGGGCCAGTCCTTTTCTTTGGAATGTGTAGGATGTGAGTACCCCTGGTCTTCTAAGTTACCCATTACTGCATATAAAGATTAAATATGAGTACACAGTTAACCCAAATTAACTCTAGTTGTCTCTGAAGCATGTGTGAAGTTGACATTCCTTAGATGATCTGTTGATATCTAATCTTCTAGGAAATGCTGTACACATTAATAGCAGTTTTCTATAACAGTGCCTCACAGGACATGATTTGTTAGCACATTTATTGGAGGTGGCATAAATCAGTAAAGGTGACGTAAATCAGGTCTTTGAGCTGAGTGTATCCTTATTGGCAGACTTTGAGTTGTTGGTGATTTTCCTTTGGTTCATATACCAGTTTTCAAGATTATTATCTCAAAACATGAACCATGTGGAGTTGTCAGTCTTTTGCGTGTGTGCATATATGCCTTCTGTTGTGTGTCTAGAGATCAGCTTTCTAGCAGTCTTCAAGTATCTGAACTATTAGCTGAAGTAAAAACTTTTAAAGCTTTCTAGCACAGAAAAACAGACATGAATAGTGAAAAATAATTGAAGTAGCCCAGGATTAGTAAAGACTTTGTTGGCACATCGTTAATCAGATGGTTAGCTGTACGAAGAGTATACTCATTGACTATTAGTGGCTGTAAAAGCCAGATAGTTTAGGATGGAAATCAAAGAGAAAACCAAGAAAAAAGAATAGTAGAGGGGGCAGGTGTAAAATAACAGAAGCAGCTTACATGGGAAAAGGCAACAAAAGGTAAAATTACAAGCGTCCGAGACGTAGAGCTGCTGTTCAGCCTGATAATGGAGATGAGAAAAGCAAACTTTGATGAAAACAGAAGAAGCTGGAGTGGCCTGATAATCATGTGCGATGAATTTCAAAGTTTTTAGAACTTTTTTAATATGAAATCTTCAGGGGCACCGTGGTGGCTCAGTTGGTTAAGCGTCCAACTCTTGATTTTGTCTCAGGTCATGATCTCAGGGCCATAAGATTGAGTTTTGCTTCAGGCTCTGCCCTGGGTGTGGAGCCTTGCTTAAGATTCTCTCTCTCCCTCTCCTCCTCACCCCCCCTTAAATAAAAAAGAATGGGTGTTGAATTTTTCAGCGTCTGTGGAAATAACCATGATTTTTCTCCTTAAATCTGTTAATGTGACATATTAATGATATTTCTAAAATTGAACCATTTTTGCATTTCTTTTTTTTTTTTTTTAAGATTTATTTGAGAGAAAGAGAAGGTGAGCAGGGGAGAGGAACGGGGGTGGGGGGGGAGAGAAAATCCCAAGCAGACTCCCCCTTGAGCCATGCAGGGCTCTATCTCATGACTGCAAGATCATGACCTGAGCTGAAACCAAGAGTCAGATGCTCAACCAACTGAGCCACCCAGGCGCCCCCCATCTTTGCATTTCTTAAGTAATTCCACTTGATCATCATACGTTGTTTTCTTAGTGTGGTATGGGATCCTGTTCATTAATGTTTTATTTAGAATTTTTGCACCAGTGTTCACATAATTGATACTGGTCTGCAGTTTTACTGTTATGCTGTCCTTATGAGGCATCAATATTATGTTTTTATTGCTTTTTAGAAGTTTAGGTGTTAACATTATGCTTCCTTTATTTCTTTATGCTCGAAAACAATTTATATAACATTGGGTCTGTCTGATCTTTGAAGAGTGGTAGTGTTGCCCTTGAAACTTTTGGATCTTGGTACTTCGTAGGGTTAGTTCCTTGATAATTTTCTTTATCTTTGCTATGGAAATTATCTTGTTTAAACTATCTATCTCTTCTGAGGTCAGTTTTTGTCAATTGTTGTCCTAGGAAATTACTCATTTCATCTAGATTTTACTAGATTTACTTCCATGTACTATTTACTGTTCTTTTATTTTTAGCCTTTTTGAATTACTTAATTTTAGATGTGTCTCTTGTACACAGCATAGAATTGGGTTCTGTTTTGGGAGTCAATTTAAGAATCTTTTTCTTGTTTATAGGTGAGTTAATCCTGTTCATATTGTTTCATATGTTTAGTTTCAACTCTGCCACGTTATTTTGTATAGTATTTTGTGTGTGTTTTATTTTCTATTTAGTGTGCTTTTTTTTCTCATTTTGGTATTTAGGTTTTTGTTCTAATGTTACCTTTATATTTACACCTTTTATAATGCCCTTTTCTTCTACTATCTGTTTTGATAGTTTTAAATAGTATTTTTTGACTCCTGTCTAATATCTATACAATAATCGAGGAGCTTATTCTGTTTTCTGTTTTCTCTTGCTTCGTCCTTCCATTTTTGAGTCTGCTTATCTTTTGTCAAATTTAGGGAATTTTCTGCCATTATTTCTTTAAATATTTTTCAGCTCCACTTCTCTTGGGACTCTTGGTGGCACAGTGTTAGACCCTTTGTTACTGTTCTATAACTGTCATGAAGTTTGTTTCTCCTGTTATTCAAATTGGGTGATTTGTATTGATCTATCTTTGAATTGATTGATTTTTTTTTCCCTTTCTCCATTTTACCAGTGACTCCTTCCGGTGAGTTTTAAATTTGGATTATTGACTTTTTCAGTTTAAAATTTTCTGTTTGGCTCTTCTTTATGTCTTCTGTTTCTTTACTGAGATTTCCTATATTTATTTGTTTTAAATATATTCATAATTGCTCACTGAAGTACTTTTATGATAGTTCCTTGAAAATCTTTGTCAGATAATTTCAGTATCTGTGTCATCTTGGAATTGACATCTGTTGACTGTCGTTTACCTTTTGAGTTGAGATGTTCCTGATTCTTGGTATGACAAGTTATTTTCATTTGTTAGCCTGCACATTTTGGGTGTTATGTTATGCGACTCTGGTTTCTCTGTAAATCTTGTTACCTGTTACTGCCAGACTGGGTAGTAGACAGGCTCTGCCCACACATACAACATCTGCAGACACCCTTCAGTAGGGAGGCCTTAATGCTGGGGTGGGGTGGTAGGTGGGCTCAGCTCATAGGCGTAGCTCCCTTCTGTCCTCCCCTTTTTGAAGTGCAATATTTCTGTTTTTTCAGAACATACACCATTTATAAATTACTCTTCCACTCCTATCCCACGTTTATTTTTGTCTGTGATCTACAATGAAGTATTTCCACATCCATCATGAGTGGAGTGACGCTCATCCTCTAGTGCAGAAGGTATCAGCGGATTTTTCTGAAAAGGATGGATAGTAAATATCATAGGCTTTTGGAACCACATGGTCTCTGTCCCACTAACGTGAGGTAGTTTTGCTAGGATATGTTACTTTTAAACACTTTACTCTCTTCCCCTCTCCTCTTCTCTGAAGTCTTACATAGGCTTGAGGCAGGAGGCCCAGACGAAAACTAGAATTTAATTTTTTCTTTTCTTACATATAATTTGAAATTTGTAGTATTCTCTGATTCCTACTAATGCTGAAGGTGTGGGCTATATGTATTTGTTTGTTTGTTTGTTTTTAAGATCTTATTATTTATTAGAGGGCACACGAGCAGGGGGAAGAGGCAGAAGGAGAAGCAGACTCCCCGCTAAGCAGGGAGCCTAACTGCGGGGCTTGATTCCAGAACTCTGAGATCATGACCTTAGCTGAGGGCAGATGCTTAACCAACTGAGCCACCCAGGTGCCCCTAAATGTGGTTTTATTTGCTCTTTTTATTCATCTCTTTACTTTTTGAAGGATATGTAGATGGATTTTATTTTATTTTTTAGGATTTTATTTATTTATTTAACAGAGATAGAGACAGCCAGCGAGAGAGGGAACACAAGCAGGGGGAGTGGGAGAGGAAGAAGCAGGCTCATAGCAGAGGAGCCTGATGTGGGGCTCGATCCCACAACGCAGGGATCACGCCCTGAGCTGAAGGCAGACGCTTAATGACTGTGCCACCCAGGCGCCCCTGTAGATGGGTTTTAATTCAGGTGGCATTAATTTAAAGCAACAGAATGTGTTTAATTTGGATACCTTAGTAAGAAGCATCTCTGATTTCACATGAATAAGACCCGTGCTTACATATAAACTCTTTGACTTTGAGTGAGTCAACAAACCTAAGTCTTTCTTTTATTTTTTTATTATTTGCAAAATCAGATGGGTATGGGGCATGGTTTATATTCTCTGCTCTTCACTTGGAGACCTTTTTCAAGGGCTTTGCAAATAATTAACTTTTTCCCCCAAAGCTAAAATGCCAACTTATTTCTTTTATCTGTTTACTTTAATAGCCTGAAAATTTAATTACATTGCTAAACATGTTTGAAAACCACTAGTATCCTTTTGGTGTCTTCTAGCATTGAAGCAGCTGGTATATGGTCTTGTTCTGTATATAAAGTGTTTCCTTGTGATTATTAGGTACTCAGTTTGTGGGGCAGAGAGAAAACTTTTCTGCCTTTTTTTTTTTTTTAAAGATTTATTAGAGAGAGAGAGAGAGAGAGCATGTGCACACACACAGCAAGGGAAGAGGCAGAAGGAGAGGGAGAGAATCTGAAACAGGCTCGACTCCCTACTGAGTGTGGAGCCTGATGCTGGGCTTGATCTCACTACCCTGAGATCATGACCTCAGCTGAAATCAAGAGTCATATGCTTAATGGACTGAGCCACCCAGGCGACCTCTGCCTATTTTTAAATTCATCTATCTGATACATAAATGCAGAAGTTAGGGTAAAAGTTGTCTCAGACTTCTGTCTCCTTTTTGTGAAGAATGATCTGAGGTAGGCATTGAGAGAGTTCTCTGCTGCTTAGTAGATTTATTCGGTAAGCAGGTATGTTTGCCACCAGTCTAAAATATAAAGTTTAATTACTTTTTATGTCACCACCCCGAAGTATGTTAAGTATTTTAAGCGTTCAAACAAATACCTAACCTGGTAATTCTTTTTTACTTTCTGTAGATTCTTGTAGATACAGTTTGGGCTCTGTCATACCTGACAGATGGAGGTAATGAGCAGATACAGATGGTTATTGATTCAGGGGTTGTACCATTTCTTGTGCCCCTTCTGAGCCACCAGGAAGTGAAAGTTCAAGTAAGTATCTTATTTTTCTTATATAGAATTGTGTTTGCTATATAACCTGTTAACTTGAAAAACTAGGCTTCACTTCTGTCTCTATGTACATAACTTCCATATTTCTCCTCTGTTTTACTGAATCTGATTTTGTTGGTTTCTAAATCTTTATCTCACCCAGATTCTTTGCAGAGTTTCAGACTGAAAATAGACAATTGTCCTCGAGGTCTTGGACATCTCCTCTAAGAACTCCTTCAAGCATTCCATTGGCATTTTACCAGACAAAATTAAAATGTATCATCTTCTCCCACAAACCTGCTCCTCTTTATATATCCCCTTTCAGTAGACCACATAGTCCAAGCTTGAAACCTTGACTCCTCCTTTCATTTCCCCTCCATTGCAGAGTCCTATTAATTCTCATTATAGAGCTTTCACATCTGTCTGCCCCTTATGTATCTAGAGCCACTGATTTAGTTCAAGACTCTTTTTTTTCCCCTCCAAATAATTGCAACAGCATCCTAACTGCATTTCCTCGTCTCTCCTTTCTCCACACTCTAATTAGGGGTGGGTGGCTGATAGGTATTCATTCCACTTCTGCCAAAGTGACTGTCTAGATGGAAATATGCGCCCATTCCAGGCCTTTATTAAAATATTTCTGTGGTACTAATTTAGTAAGAGATAAAAAAATAGCTGCTGTTAAAATGAACCTTTACTTTTTAAATTTTCATTTCTTTTTATTTTTTGAATCTTTGAGCAGTTTTTCACACAATTTTTCTATATAGTTCCATTTTTTACAAGACTTGTTTAAAATTCAAAATTGCCTCTCAGTTCTACGTAGTACTTTGTCTAAGAATACAGTAAGTGTCAGTCATTTAGCCCTTGCATTTTTACATTTTCTCAGGATTATGAAAAATGTAGAATCCACTTTATAAACAAATGAATTTATAGAAAGTGTTTTATCCCCACCCCAGACAGCAGCACTCAGAGCAGTTGGCAACATAGTGACTGGCACCGATGAGCAGACCCAGGTTGTTCTCAACTGTGATGTCCTTTCACACTTCCCGAATCTCTTATCACACCCAAAAGAGAAAATAAATAAGGTAAAGCACTCTCTGTATATTTCATATCTAACTGTCCCCTTGTTTTCTGTTGCTATTTGTTTGATCATGATTGTCTTCAAAACCACTGTAGTTAAGATGAGAATTATTTCAAGTCACCTCCGCAGTTATTTTGTTATAAGTGCTGCCCTAATAAAATAACCAGTGTTTTTATTTAAATATATTGGGCAGTAGCCAGAATCAGTAAATTAGTAGCCACTAAGTGAGAATATGTAAAAAATCTCTCATTGGATGGCTGGTAACTTTTATAAACAGAGAGATCATAATTTAATCTCCCTGTGAAATTAGATTGGACCAAAAGCGGCAGTGCCTAAATTAAAGATCAAAAAAGTCCTTTTTAAAAAAAATTTCAATGTTGAGATACAAACTTATTGTTAAATATATACTTAAGTACTGAATTCCTTTTGTGTCTGCCTTATTTCACACTGCGTAATTTTTTTAAGGTTCATCCATGTTAGAGCATGTATCAGAACTTCATTTCCTTTTATAGCTGAATAAATATTCCATTGTACATATATACCACATTCTGTTTATCCATTCATCTGTTGATGGACACTTGGAGTTTTTCTACCTTTTGGCTGTTGTGAATAATGTTGCAGTGAACACTGGCATGCAAGTGTCTATTTGGGTCCCTGCTTTCAGTTCTTTTGGGTATATATCTAGGAGTAGAACTGCCCAGTCATATGGTAATTCTATGTTTAGCTTTTTGAGGAACTGCCAAATTGTTTTCCGTAGTGGCTGTACCATTTTACATTTCCACAAGCACTGTATAAGGGTTCCAGTTCCTTTTTTTAAATTATTATTACTAGTAGCTGTGAAGTGATGTCTTGTGGTTTTGATTTGCATTTAGTTTAATGTAGTTTTATCTTCCTGAAATGCCACTATCCCCAGAACCAACAGAATTGATCATTTCTTCTGTGTCATAGCTATATTTGTATAGTCATAGCTATATTTGTATATAATTTGACAGTTGGATTCTTAAGAAAAGTATGTTGTCAGAAAGTGCATTTTATGAATACATTTATTCCATTGAGGGGAAAGAAGCCAGTCTTTTAGACTCTGGGCCAGTTATTTTTACTGTAGAAATTTCAATAATCTAGGTGATTTTTACAGCTAAGTGTATTCCATAATTGGAAACAGAGCTGAGAAGTGAGGAAGCCGGACAGAAGTGGGTGCAGAGAAGTTCTGGCCTGTGATCGATATGCCTAAGTGAAGGTATCATGGGGGAAAGAAAAAGGGTTCAGATAGATTCCTGCTCAGCCTCAGCAGCCAGTTAGTCTCCTCAGAAGTCTTTCACCTTGAGCACGTGTGTTATTTGCACTTGGGATCATCAGGGGACCCTCAAGGTGGAATAAAACTCAGTTTTATTCCTTCAGCACTTTCTTTAAAGATTGATTGATTGATTGATTGATTTTAGAGAACACACTCAAGTGAGTGCGGTTGGCCGGTGGGGGAGGGTGGGTGGCGAGGGAGAGAGAGTATCCGAGCAGACTGCCCACTGAGTGCAGAGCCCAACATGGGGCTTGATTGCATGACCCTGAAATCATGACCTGAGCCCAAATCAAGAGTTTGACACTTAACTGACTAAGCCACCCAGGCACCCCATATTCCCTCAGCATTTTAGTTTGAAATTTTTCAAACCTACGGGAAATTTGCAAGAATAGTATAGTGAACCCCTATATACCCTAAGCACTGATTTACCAGTTGTTAACATCTTACTAAAATTGGATAGCAAAATAAATTTTCAGTTAACTTTTTTAATTGTAGAAGAGACAACATTTGACACTAAAATTAAAATAGAACCTGCTGGTTTGTGACTTACAAATCCTTTAAGGTTATAATAAAATTTGTTATATAGACCCATCCCAGACTAAGTAGATACTTAATTTCTAAATATGTCTTGCAAGTAAATATTTTTATAATAAAGCAATTCTCCTTTCCTAGAAGTAGTTTTAACAGACTGTTAGGAAATCGAGTCTTTTATTTACTTCTGTCCTTATCTTTTAAAGGGATCTTAAAGCACCAAAAATGTAAGCTGCATGAGTAAAGGTTTTTTTGGTCTGTTTTGTTCACTGCCGTATTACCATTGTCTAAAATAGTGGCCTAGCTTGCGTAGGCATACATTATATTGGATGGATAAATGCTAGCTTAATGGGGCCCAACCAAATATTATGGTTAGAAGTTTCCTTGTAATTTGTTCAAAATGAGAGATTCTGTGTCACCTAATTGCTTTTTAGATGCATTCCCCCTAATGCAGCTCAAGTGATTTTGTTATAGCATATGTAAACTACATTAAAATAAAAATATAAATGCATTAAAAATAATTTTTCAAACAAAGGTACCCTGTATTTTGTTCATTTATAGGAAGCAGTGTGGTTCCTTTCCAACATAACAGCAGGCAACCAGCAACAAGTTCAAGCTGTAATAGACGCTGGATTAATTCCTATGATTATTCATCAGCTTGCTAAGGTCAGTGGTATTAGGAGTTTATCGTGTACATTAATATATTATAACCAAGATTTTTTGAATGAAGAATTCATATAATCATTTCTTTCTTAACCTTCAGGGGGACTTTGGAACGCAAAAAGAAGCTGCTTGGGCAATTAGCAACTTAACGATAAGTGGCAGAAAAGATCAAGTGAGTTTGGAGAAACTCTTGGGATTGTTAAAACTGAAAAGTATACTACTCTTTTATGTTTAGAAGCTGCTGATTGTTTATAAGCCCTGTGCTATGTTCTTTTGGGGGAAAAGATAATTATATAAATAAAAATGTTTCTTTTGTTGCCTAGGTTGAGTACCTTGTACAGCAGAATGTAATACCACCATTCTGTAATTTACTGTCTGTGAAAGATTCTCAAGTTGTTCAGGTGGTCCTCGATGGTCTGAAAAACATTCTGATAATGGCTGGTGATGAAGCAAGCACAATAGCTGAAATCATAGAAGAATGTGGAGGTAAGGGGGGCTGAAGAAGACAGTTGAGCACTGGAATGCTGGAATAGTACTTCCTTTAAAGACAACTAACGAGGAAGAAAACTGTCAGGAAACATTGCTGCTCCCTCATCAAAGTATGTTGCTGTCCTTCGTTTGCTATATCCACAGAGGGTTTTCCAACAAGCATGAGTCCATACTCTGGAAAAACTGGTTGTGAAGGTCATTCCGTGCCTTCCTAGAGGTTTTTGTTGCTTTTTAGGTACCATAAACACTCCTCTTGAAGTCACAGTGCGTGATTAAAAGCTCGAGAACCACTATAGTAGAGAAACTTATAAGCTTTGTTTAATCCAGAATTTCTTAGAATCCGTGACAATGAAACTCTTTTTTCATGTTAACACCTAATATCATGTGATTCTGTGGACCTTACTTTGTGAAATACTGCTCCATATTGTTGGAAAAGACATTTCAAGAAAGAATACTCTTAAGGATTTAAATTTATAGACTTGTGCATCTGATGTATGGAATAAATATATTGGGAATAGAAATGAAGGCATTCTACAGTTCTGAAAAATTGTTTCCCAATTTCTTTGTGGCTATAGGATATAAGCACCCTATTTGATTGCTTTCTTGGAAGAAATTACTTCAAAATCTAAAGCTTTGTCTTCTATTTGTATCAGTTAATCAGAAGTTTCTGAAAATTTGTTGTTATACAAAAGTAATAACATTTGGAAAACGAAGGGAAAGTTAGAAATTACTATATGAGATAGTGCGCTTCTACTAACACAGTCTGGGGAGGCATCGGTTTGAGTTCCGTCACTAACTTGCCATGCAGTCTGAAGTAAATCGCTTTACATCTCTGGACCATAGCTTCCTCATCTGTCAAATGGAGTGTTTAGGTGTTTTTTTAACTGTCTGCCTCAGATACAAGGGTACCTCAAGCATTTCTAGAAAGGAAGAAATTAGTGGGATGCTGGTCCTCCAACCAGAGCAGCTCAGTTTTATCTGTTTTCTAGAAAACTGTCATCTTTGGGGAGTGGTGGGAAGGTGTTCTGAGTTCTTTTGGATTTTCATGGTGAGAATGAACATAGTTTTTTATTTATGTCTGCTTAATTATTTGATTTTTTTTGTTTTTATCAGGTTTGGAGAAAATTGAAGTTTTACAGCAACATGAAAATGAAGACATATATAAATTAGCATTTGAAATCATAGATCAGTATTTCTCTGGTGATGATGTAAGTATACATTAAAGTATGGTATGCCTGCATGTACATTAAAAACTAAGTTTACTAAGAATTTTCCTTTTGTCATTAATACGACAAGTTTATACTATATTTCTATCAGATCTCTTGAGGTGGCACTTTTTAGTTATTTTTAATCTAAATTTTAAAAAATTAATAATTGTTTTCCATCAATCGATTTTTTAATCTTTTTTTTTTTTTAAGATTTTATTTATTTATTTGACAGAGAGAGTGTAAGAGTGGGGTAGGGGCAGAGAGAGAGGGAGACACAGACTCTCCCCTGTGCAGGGAGCCTGACGCAGAGCTCAATCCCAGGACCCTGGGATCATGACCTGAGCCGAAGGCAGACGCTAAACTGACTGAGCCACCCAGGTGCCCCCATCAATCAGTTTTTTTAGTAGTGTGTCTGAAACATGATTAGAAGGTAAAAATACAAAAACAGGTCTTTGAGGGGCACTTGGCTGGCTCAGTCGGTAAAGCATGAGACTCTTGATCTCAGGTTGGAAGTTTGAGCCCCACATTGGGCATACAGATAACTTTAAAAAAAAGAAAGAAAGTTCTTGTTGCATTTGTAATCTGTTAAATGGGAAGAAATAGTACAATTCACTCTTGAACAACAAGTGTTTGAACTGCACAGGTCCACCTGTAAGTAGAATTTTTTTTTTTTTTTAAATAAATGCAGTACAATACTATAAATGTATTTTCTGGGGCACCTGGGTGGCTCAGTCAGTTAGGTATCTGACTGGCTCAAGTCATGATCTCAGGGTCCTGGGATCGAGTCCCCTGTGGGGCTCCCCCCTCAGTGGGAGTCTGCTTGTCCCTCTGCCCCTCCCCCTGCTTATGCTCTCTCTCAGATAAATAAAATCTTTCCAAAAAATGTATTTTCTCTTTCATATGATTTTCTTAGTAACATTTTCTTTTCTCTAGCTTACTTCATCCTAAAAATACAGTACATAATACATATAACATACAAAATATGTGTTAATCAACTGTTTATGTTATCGGTAAGGCTTCCTGTCAACAGTAGGCTATTCGTAAGCTATTAAGTTTTTGGGAGTCAGAAGTTATCCTTGGATTTTTGACTCTACATTGGGGAGGGGGTTGGTGCCCTAGCCCCCATGTTGTTCAAGGGTCACCTGTAATTTTAGAAATGATGTGTGGGGCGCCTGGGTGGCACAGCGGTTAAGCGCCTGCCTTCGGCTCAGGGCGTGATCCCGGCGTTGTGGGATCAAGCCCCACATCAGGCTCTTCAGTTATGAGCCTGCTTCTTCCTCTCACGCTCCCCCTGCTTGTGTTCCCTCTCTCGCTGGCTGTCTCTATCTCTGTCAAATAAATAAATAAAATCTTTAAAAAAAAAAAAAAAAAAAGAAATGATGTGTGTTCAGATAGGTAAAATAAGTCTATGGATACAGAAACTTAAGACTGGGGCAGAGATGGGGGAGGGGATGAAATAATTGGAGCGATGTTTAAATGTGTGTTCAGCTTAATTAAATTGTTAAATCACTTGGGGCACCTGGGTGGCTCAGTCCCCTCTAACTCTTGGACTCCTGATATTGGCTGAGGTCATGATCTCAGGGTTGTGAGATTGAGCCCCACTTTGGGCTCCGCAGTCAGCAGGGAGTCTGCTGGAGATTTTCTTTCCCTCTCCCCGCCCGCCCCCGCTCACATGCCCGCACTCACTCTCTCTAAAATAAATATATCTTAAAAAATAAAAAAGTAAATTGTTAAATTTCTTAATAATATCATTGATTTATTTAAATATTTAATTGATTGAAACCTAGAGAATGATTATACAACATGTGTATAGAACTCTCATAAGAAGTAAGTTCTGCTTATACCATAATATGTAGTATCTTAACATAATAAGGACTTTTTTTTTTTTGCTCTTTATAGATTGATGAAGATCCTAGCCTCATTCCTGAAGCAACACAAGGAGGTACTTACAATTTTGACCCAACAGCCAACCTTCAAACAAAAGAATTTAATTTTTAAGTTCAATTGAGTGCAGCATCTTTCCCAATTCAATACGAAGCACCACCAGATGGCTACCACATGACAAGAAGAACAACAACAAAAGGCTCCAAAACACACATGCCTCTTCGTTTTGATGCTTCTAAAGCAAGCCATGTCTCAGTCACTTTGCAGTTGCCAAAAGTTACTATCACATGGACTGTAAATGCATATGCATGATTTCCTAAACTGTTTTAGAATTCTCCTTAACAATCTCAACTACCCTATTTTTCCCTGTTCCCTGGTGCCACACGCTGACAACTGCAGTCTCCAGTTTAGAATATTCCGTAGTGGTGGCATGTCAGCTGCCCACTTGATACTCCTTTGGAAAATGGTGCGCTGTGGATCAAGACACTTTGGTATGATGCATATACACATTGGAAGACTTTAAAGAGGTGCAGTCTGATCTGAGCCTCCATCACTGTCCTCCACAAACATATTTTCATATTCTTTATGTGGAAGAATAGATTTTAAAGTACAAGCCAAATGATTTTCATTGGTGGAACTGACACACAAAAAAAGTAACTTAAAAAAAGAAACTTGGTTATTGATTAAACAGATAAGTTTTAAAAAACTGTGCTTCATCTACCAGTAATTGATGTGTTTATTATCTGCCTCAGAAGCCAGGGTTGGAGGAAGAACTTTAGCTATGGATGGTAATGCTTTCGCCATTATACCTAATTTTTGAGAACAGCAAGCCCTATTTGACCACTCACTTCAGCCTGTGTGTTCCTGCTGTTTTGAAGTAATCAAATGCTGTGCATGGTCTTTTACCTGAGCTGCAACCTGTTACGGACTTGAACTTCTGTTTAAGTTGAAAGCAAGAGTTCCTCACTATAAAGAAAAAAAAAACAAATAAAAAACAACAAAAAAAAAACAAAGGTCTAAAGTCCTGATTGGTGATGTTTAAAAAAAAAATCTTGCTTTCAGCTTTCAGGAGTTAATATTTTTTGTTTTAAATTGATAATTGGATATGGTTGATTTATATTGGGTTTAAACTGTGGAGCTTTCATGTTTACTGTAATTTAGTCTTAAAATATTTTTTACTTAGTAACCAGTGCTTTTGATAATGTGGTTGGCAACAAACCAGCAACTATTTAGAAGTGTTATAAAACTTCATTCTTTGAGTATTGGGAAAGTTAATTCAGATCCTACTCTAAAAGCATATTCATATATTAAAAGATTCAGACATGGATCTGTGTAGAGGAATAATCTGCAGTTATTTGACATAAACCTGATTTGCAGTGATCTTTAAGCAGTTCTGCAAAATCTGGTATTACTATGTAAAGTCCTTGCTTTTGGTAAATTGTCTGACCCAGTTATTAATGAAAGAATAGGGATTTGAAAATTTTTAAACTGAATAATTTTTGCTGTCACAGAAATGGTTTTGTTGCTATTGTTTACTGGGTATAATTTCCCAATGCATTGATGTGAAGGGATAGAAAATCGAAACTAATTTAGTATCTGATGGGGGGTGTATTTACTGTGATGAAGATGAGACAGATGCCATCAGAGCTTCGTGAATCAGCTGGGGTGTTTTCACTGAGAAACAACACATAGCAGGTGTGCATTCATTACAAATATATGTATCTGCCAAGGTGGAGCCACTTTAAAGAGTGAGTTTTGTCTTGTATCTAAAATGGATACAAGCGTATGTTTAAACTGCAAGATTTTTACTTGCTAGAGAATCTGTTTTAATATAGTGGTTTGGCCTCTGATTATTTATAGGTTTTATAAATTTTAGAATCAATTTCTCTTTAAGGTGGCTCAGATTTTTCAACTCTTGTGCACATAAAATTGAGTTGAAGTTCATTGTGCCTTTTTTTCTTTATCCAAATTTTGAGTTAAAGCTTCATATGGTAACTGCATCCTGTTCAGACACTGTAGTCGAAATTTTTGAAACTGTGTGGTGTTCCCTAAAAGTAGGAATAACAAAGTCAGAGCTAATTAAGGTCACAAACTTCGGTGAAACCCTTAAAGTCCAAATCTTCTCGATATTGTGAATTGTACCCCTTCCAGTTTAGTTTCTTCTGGACTCTCCATACTACTTACTGACAGTTACCTTTTAAATTTTGCACACGTTGAGATTAAATTGGGCCTCTACTGTGCCGATTCCTATTTCCTCTTGTGTTTTCAGTGCGAACTAACATAGGTGAACATTAGCATCAAGTAGTGCAGACATACGTATGCATTTGCTTGATTCAATTTGTTGTGACCTTATCAGTTTGGAATTGGAATTGCACCATTTCGTAGACAAAGGAAACTAAGTATATTGCTGCACTTTTAAGTTTTCAGAACAGTGTTGAAAAATTGCATTGTTTTTATTTTTTTTAAACTCAGTTAAAAAAGACTAAAACGTTCTTTCAAAAGAGGCATCTAAATGTGTTCCTAATTTTGTATATGGGCTTAGGTTTTGTAACCAATAAAAAAAGCTGCTATCAAATATGATAAAACATTGAAGAACTTATTTCTAAAAGTTTCTTAATTTCCTAGTTTTGTTTTCTGCGGGGTTAGATTTAAATTTGGAACTATTTTTCAAACATCAGCCACAAGGGAGGCAAATCATGAATTACTCTTTCATTGTATTTTAATTTCTCTCTTCCACTATAACAAACCAGGACAACAACAATGCTGGGTTTCAGGTATTTTGTGACAAATAAGAAACACCCAAATCTTTATTAATTTCCTGAGCTGCTGTTAACAGTACCGCAAACCCGGTGGCTTAAAACAGTAGGAGCTTACTGTTGTCCAGTTCTGGAGGCCAGAAGTCGGAGATCAAGGTGCGGGCTGGACACTCTGTGTACGCTCTGGGGAGTACCCTCTTTGTCTCTTCCCAGCTTCCGAGGACCCGGCAGTGCTTGGCTTCCTGAGCTTGTAGCTGCGTCCCTCCAGCGCCCCGCTGTCGGCCTCGTCATGTGGCCTTCTCCCTGCCTACCTCAGGTTTAAATACCATGACTTAGGCCGTTTGAGAAAATGGTGTGATTATGACTCTCATGAAAGAAACAACAAAATCAGACTTTATGGCTTGTCTAGTCCTTGAGAACAAGTAACTGTGGAAGATAGTAATTGAAGTAAACTGGGAAGTTTTAACCTGGGAGATAGAGGTTGTGGCTCTGAATGAAATCTTGGATTAATTAAAAGGACAAAAGAGCAACTGAACTTTTGAATACACAGATATTTTTACTTATTATAATGCCACTTCAAATTATTTTTGAAAGAAGTCAGTGTATACAAGTAAATAAATGTGATAGTACCTTTATGTCCTCTTGCCATGATTTCCTTCAGAAGAGTTGTCCTTTTTAGAGGATTATTTAATTATTGCAAGTGAAAACTCATGAGAATGTCCGTTGTCTTACAGTGATGGTTTGAATTTTTTTAACCCTAGTTGAACCGGGGGGATTTCAATTAAATCTATTTGGAGAAAGAGAGTGTAATTTCTGTATATTAAGCTGTAAGTCTTAAGGCATATAACCCAAGGAGTGCTCTGTATAACCCACCACTCATTTGTCTAAAGTTTTAAAAGAACTCTTTATGTTGTACATAAAGCCAAAAAGTAGTGGTAGAGTGATTCTCAAAAAGTACTATGTAGAGATAGGGGTGTATCTGTCCATGCGTATAGGTAGGGCTCAGTACTATATTAAGAGAAAGTGGGAAAAGAGATGTGAGAATGTTCCCCTCCTTTAGCCTCCTAATTTGTCCATGAAACCCCTCAACTAACTTTGACCTAAATCAGGGTTTCTCCAGCCCTGCGCTATTGCCATTTGAGGCTGGCTAATCCTTTGCTGTGGGTTCCATCCTGTGCATTGTAGGACGTTTAGCGGCATCTTCAGGCTCTCCCCACTAAGTACCTCTGCGTTCCCCAGTCGTCGTGACAACCAAAATTGTCTTCAGGCATTGCCAATGTCCGGCCCCTGGGAGCCAGATTTGCCTGGGTGCAAACCACTGGGTTAAGTCATGTCTCTTTGTTGTGTAGTCCCAGACTTTGCTCAGATGCATCAGATAAAAAGAGGAGACAAAAATATACCTTTTCTTCATTCTCCATTTTAGGAGAAATCAAAGCCAGCCCTATCACCCATCTGTAGGAACTCCTGGTAGTACTAAGCCCCATCTATTGCAAAGGACTTAAGATAAAAATGGGAATATGGAGGAAGTACTAACCTTCTTGAATTTATCCTGTGGCTACAAAAAGAAGGTGTGTGAAACAAGCAAATGTGTTAATTGCCCACAGTTTTCACAACACTGCCCTGTAGCAGTGTTTTTCAGACCTGTTTAGTTGAGATATTTAAGTTCTCTGGGCAAGCTGGGGTGGGGCCAGAAAATCACAGCCTTGTCTGAAAAGCACTTCTTTGAAGCATTGTGAGAGATTGGCCCCATCAGGAAACTTGTAAGTTTATTAAAAATGACCAAAAGCAGTGGAACTATGGTTGAGTCATGCTATAAAGGCTGTCTTCCCTGCAGGGGACTTACCCCTCTTCCCTACCCTAACAAAATTGCCATCTGCCTTCTTGAGTCAGTCTCTTTTGTCAAACTGGTACCTAAAGATAAATGGGGCCTTGTGCCAAGTAACGAGTAAATCCACAATGTAAACACATCCTCGTGGGACAGCGGCTTTACCTGATGATAAGTAGAGCAGTTTTATGGTAATACAAGCCTAAGTGTTACAGAGTAAAGGACACATTTTCTGTAACATTTTAAAGATAAAATCAGATTTTTGAGGCAGGCTATTTTACGGAAGCATTCCTGCAGGAGCAGGAGTTGGGGAGTTTGAGAAGCCATGATGAAATGCTCTAAGCGAGCCTGTTCTACATTGCAGAATAGCTTTAGTTGTTACCAACTCTTGTCTTAATACCGAACAAAAGGCACCGCTGTAAATGACCATCTCTGTAAACGAACTTTTGCTCTTCCTCATTAGCAGAAGACACAGATCTGCATTTGTCAGTTACCTTCCTCACCCTGGACACGCCATGCCTTTCAGCCAACTGCATATAAAGTCGTTCCTGGAACTGGTTCCTGTCGCATCATGCATTCCAAAGACCCCAAGAATAGAGTACGATGTGACTAGTTGCTGGGTAAAATGGAATAGGAACAGTCCATTATCTGGACACTTAATTCTATTAATGTGGAGGAGAATTTTTCAATTATTCTACCAGCTTCATCATAATTAGATTTGTGATCAAGTAACAGCCTCAGCTCTCTTTGACTTGGTAGTTAGGCATTTACACTTTCAAACCTAAATATAAGAATTTATAAATGCCATATTACTGATTTCAGCCCAATTTTCCTCATAATAAGATCAGATTCTGTTTATCCTTTCCATGTCTTCAGTCAGAGGAAGCACCATGGTGAGTTAAATGGAGTGAAAGAAAGCAAGTACAGGGGTGCCTAGGTGGCTCAGTCAGTTAAGTGTCTGCCTTCGGCTCAGGTCATGATCCTGGGGTCCTGGGATCAAGCCCTGTGTCGGGCTCCCCACTCAGTGAGGAGTCTTCTCCCTCTCCCTCCCTCTGCCTGCTGCTCCCCCTGTTTGTGCACTCTCTCTGTTAAATAAATAAGCAAATAAATAAAATGTTGAAGAAAAGAAAAAAGTATAACTAGAGCAAAAATAATGACAGGGAGCAGGATTACTAGGGACATGGGAGGGGCTAAAGAGATTGGTAGGGGCCAGGGCCCACAGCTGGTAAGTCAGTCTAAGAGCAATGGGAAATCATTGTTACTCATTATCATTATCATTCTACAAGAGTGATGATAGAAGAATCATGTGTAATAACAATCCTTGGCTGATAAGGTAAGGACAGGAAATGTACTTGGGGTTAGTGGTATCTAGTGGTCACATTAGTGAGTGTGAAGCACTGAGGCAAGAGATGCTGAACAGCTTGGTCCATGAAATGGATGGAATCAAGGGATACTTGGTGCTAAAATAGGAGTTGGTGATGCCTTAGATCTGGAGTTTGAGGAGAGGGAAATACCAAGGATGATTTTTAGGTTGTGGGTTGCAGAACCGATGAGTGGAAGTAGCACAAGATAGGGAACACTGGAAAAGACTCAGGGAATAGAGCGTGATGAGTTCAGTTTGGGTTGTGTTGAGACATTTAAATGACTGTCAAGTAGGGCAGTTGGAAATACTGGTCTGGAGCTCAGAGGAGAGAGCTGGGCTAGAGATTTGAATTCTCCGCTGTTTTGGTGGTTATTAATGCAGCGGGTGAGCGTGAAATTGCCTGGGTCCAGCAGTCGGAGTGAGAACAGGGTGTAGGACAGCATGTGGACTTCCAACATGAATGCCCATGTAGTGGAGGATGAGCTTACAAAGGGAACACAAGGTATAGATAGGGAAGTGAAAAGTAAATGCTGTGTGTTTCCTCAGAAAATGGAGGGAAAAGAGATTCCAGGGCCCAGAGATGCTGTTGAGAAGTCAAAGTGAGGACAGGAAATGTCCTTTGGGTTAGTGATAACATGTCACCAGTCACCATAGTGAGAGCTGTATCACTGAGACGAGGGTGGAAACTAGAGTAGGAAGGTCTGAGGAGCAGGGACACAATATGGGGACATTGAATCCAGTCAGGGTTTTATTTTGGTCAGAAGGGGAGGGCAGGGTCACTAAAGGGTGATGTGGGGAAATTGGTGGGGGAAATCCCAGTGAGAAAGATGTTGACTACACATGAGAAGAGTGATGATCAATTTTCTAAGGTACAGGAGAGAATCCAAAGCATAGGTGGCAAGACTGGGTATACTCACTTCTTCAGTCGGCATGCACTTACTTGAGCAACTAGTATATGCCAAACTCTGTGACAGGTGCCAGGGAAAGA